>NC_083409.1:53111917-53416217 GCF_020745735.1 Hemiscyllium ocellatum
CGCCGACCTGTGGAACCAGTCTGAAGCCATCTAACCTACACTAGTCCATTTTCATCCATATGTCTATCCAATGACCATTTAAATGCCCTTAACGTTGGTGAGTCTACTACTGTTGCAGACAGGACATTCCATGCCCCTACTCCTCTCTGAGTAACAAAACGACCTCTGACATCTGTCCTTTATCTATCACCCCTCAATTTAAAGCTATGTTCCCTCATGCTAGCCATCGCCACTTGAGGAAAAAGGCTCTCACTATCCACCCTATCTAACCCACTGATTATTTTATATGTCTCAATTAAGTCACCTCTCAACCTTCTTCTCTCTAATGAAAACAGCCTCAAGTCCCTCATCCTTTCCTAGTAAGACGTTTCCTCCATACCAGGCAACATCCTAGTAAATCTCCTTTGAACTCTTTTCAAAGCTTCCACATCCTTCCTATAATGCGGTGACCAGAACTGTACGCAATATTCCAAGTGCAGCAGCACCAGAGTTTTGCATAGCTGCAGCATAACCTTGTGACTCCAAAACCCAATCCCTCAACTAATAAAAGCTAACATACCATATGCCTTCTTAATAACCCTATCAGCCTGGGTGGCAACTTTCAGGGATCTATGTACATGGACACTAAATCTCTGTACTCATCTACACTCCAAGAATCTTACCATTAGCCCAGTATTCTTTATTCCTATTGCTCCTTCCAAAGTGAACCACCTCACACTTTTCTGCATTAAACTCCACTTGCCACCTCTCAGCCAACTCTGCAGTTTACCTGTATCCCTCTGTAACCTGCAACATCCTTCAGGACTATCCACAACTCCACCGACCTTAGTGTCATTGCAAATTTACTAACCCATCCTTCTACTCTCTCATCTAAGTCATTCATAAAAATGACAAACAGCAGTGTCCCCAAAACAGATCCTTGCAGTACATCACTGGAAACTGAACTCTAGGATGAACATTTTCCATCAACCACCACCCTCTGCCTTCTTTCAGCTAGCCAATTTCTGATCCAAGCCACTAAATCACCCTCAATCCCATGCCTCTGTATTTTGTACAATAGCCTACTGTGGGAAACCTTACCAAACGCTATACTGAAATCTACATACACCACATCAACTGCTTTACCCTCATCCACCTGTTTGGTCACCTTCTCACCACGTCAACTGAGTTTTGCCTTTCACTGACTATTTCCTGTGATTCTGCAATCACATGTTCTTTAGGAATTATCCAATTTACCTCTGAATCTGTAACCATCACCCGAAGAGGGAGTTTATCCCAAATTGTTACCTCACTAATGTGTCAAAAACCTTTTTTCTCATGTTGACGCTGGTTCTTGAGTCTGTGCCCTTTAGTTATCAATCTTTCAAACAAGGAAAGTGTTTTTCTTTCATTTATTCCAACGTTTTTTGTGATTTTGAACAATGCTTTCAAATTCCCCTCTTAGACTTCTCTGGTGTAAGATTTGTTAGTCTATCCCTGTTTCTACTTGCTAATCTCCAGTGAATCACTTCTGTAGCCTCTCCAAAATTTTTATGTCCTTCCTAATATGTGGTGTCCAGAATTGAACACAATACTGAAATAAACAATTTAAAAAGCCTTTCTAATCAATCAGCCATATAAAAAGTACCATTGATGTGTTTTCTTGAACCAAATAAAGAAAGGTATTCATCAACCCTGCACATTTGTGTTTTAATAACATTCACCATTTGGTCCCTATTGCATTATGTAGATAATTTTCCACCTAGCTAAACAATCCATTTAAAGTAGTGTTAAGATTATTTTCTCCTGATAGAACTCAGCATGAAATTTAGCAATCTAGAAATATGAACCCAGCTACAGGATGGCTAATCTGCCATCTTGAACTGTCTTTGAAGATATAACAAAGAAAATCCAATCACACTGGGTTTACACATGCAGGAGCAATCACTATAAAGCCAACACACTTTCACATTTCAGAACCAACTGCAAAGGACTGCTTCAGGCAACTGGTATTTTGCCTGTCTCAAGCAACCCTCTCAGTTCAATGACTACATACGTAAATAGAACTGAATGAGCAGTCTCTCCATTACAGCATTACACATAGATTCTTCGCTTAACATTGAGTAGTCTTTGAAAAAATTTGTTTGGCAAGTTGACTATTTCTAGATTCACTTTTATTTTGTTTGCCTCCACATTTTATATTTACAGTTGGTTTATTTTTCGGCTTCTTCTTGTACCATGTATTGTTTTCTTAAACAAAAGGATGGGCAGCATGTATTTAATTTCTAGAGGATGCTCCGTATTTATTCCCCTTAGTTATTTCCTCATGGATCAGAAGGAGAAAATTCTTCACTGGTCAGAGTCATATCTGACACAAAGGAAGATGATTGTGGTTATTGGACATTAGTCATCTCAGATGCTGGAATCTTGACAGGAGTTCCTCAGGGTAAATATTTCTTAATCAACCTTTTCATAAACTGTATTATGAAGCTCTAAAGCAGGTGGGACTTGAATTTGGAACTTCTGACTCAGAGGCAGGCACATTACCACTGTGCATCAAGAGCCCTGAGTTCCTCAGGGTAGTGTTCTAGACCCAACCATATTCAGCTACTTCATCAACAACGTTCCCTTCATCATAAGGTCACATCTGGGGATGTACATCGATGATCACACAATGTTTAGCACTATTCATGATCTCACGGATAGTGAAGCAATCCATGTCCAAACACAGCAAGACCCGGACAATTTCCTGACTTGGACTGAAAAGTGACAATTAATATTTGTGCCACACAAACACCAGGCAATGACCATCACTCCCTGATATTCAATGGCATTCCCATCACTGAGTCCTCCATTATCAATATTCTGGGGGTTACAGTTGACCAGAAACTATACTGGACTCACGATATTAATACAGTGGTTATAACAGTAGGTCAGAGGCTAGGAATACTGCAACACGAGACTCACCACTTGACTTCCCAAAGCATGTCAAATATCTTCAGGAGTGTGATGGAATACAGTTGAATCCTCGTATCCGCGGATTCGGTTTACACAGTTTCAGCCATCCGCAGTTTACCGCGGCCTGAAAATATTACATAGAATATTCCAGAAATAATTCCAGGGACTGACGGGAAGGTAAATTTCCCACTTAAATGATAGGGTTCACTACTATCCATGATTTTGGGCATCTGTGGTAGGTCTTGAAACGTATCACCTGCAGATACGGGGGGACACTTGTATTTCCTACTTGCCTGGATGGGTGCAACACTCCAACAATACTGAAGAGGCTTGACACAAACCAGGACAAAGCAATGTGCTTGACTGGCACCTCATCCACAAACATCCACTCCCATTACCACCGATGCTCAGTAGCAACAGTGTGTACTATTCATGAGGTGCACTTCTGAAATTAATCAAAGATCCTTAGGGAGCACCTTCCAAACCCATGATCACTTCCATCTAGAAGGACAAGAGCAGCAGATAAGTGGGAACACCACCACCTTCAAGTTCCCCTCCAAGCCACTCACCATCCTCGCTGGGTCAAAACCCTGGAATTCCCTCAAGGGTATTGCGATTTAACCTACAACACAAGGACTATTGTGTTTAAAGAAGGCAACTCACCACCACCCTCTCAATGGCAACTAGGGATGGGAATAAATGCTGGCCTGCCAATGACGTCCACTTCCCACAAAGGAATAGAAAAGGTTGCTCTCATCATGAATAATTTGAGTGATCAGGAAATTATGTGTATGGAAGTCACTGTTTAACTTTCTTAATTGCTAGGGACACTAAACTCAACACAGACAAATAATAGCAATTCAGATAATTGATCATGTGTCATAGTTACTTTGCTGGTCTTGTAAAATAATTAACTACTCAGGCCTTTACACACATTTCTCTAGTCTAGACTGCTGAGAGCCAGACAATGTGTGACTAATCCAAATCTATATACCTGTTCCTCAAAAACAATGATTGTGCAAGTTATATACAAAACATGAACTGGAGTGTTTCTTGCATGTTTCTAGCTTAATCCCCATTACTGCTGGCAGCTATAAAGTTGAACTGATAAATTAGATTTTAAAAACATCTGTCCAGCAATAAATTATCTCATTTAAATTAAGCAAAATGCAGGTTTTTTTTAACACAATTTATCGCGGTGTTAATTTTCAACTTATTTGCTGCCAAACAACCCTTGGTTTCATTTGGAAATATGAAAATAATCAGACATTTCTGAATCCATTTTGGTGGTCAGTGTAAGATATTACTCGGAGAAAGAACAAAAAGGATGTCACGCAGCAGAGTGTCAGTGCTTCATATTGTGAGAACATTGATCTTTGTAAATGGGTTTGCAAAACCCGAACAGGATGCCACCTGCAATGATGTTGACCTTTCCACTGCTTTGTAACAGTAATTCCATTGTATTGATTTGAAAGGAGCACTAACTGCACTGCTTGGCACACTTTGTGTCTGGCTACTGTTGCTGCAGATGGTGCAAAGGCGATACCCGAAACAGGAGGATCATCATTTTTGTTTGAATTTGTGGAAACGTTGTGCAAAGGTTTGTTTTGTGCATTAGTTCTTGTGAAATCATAAATAGCAAGTTTATGCCTTTGTTGCATCTGGCAAACAGAGTAATCTTTCCTAATGGCCTTGTACACACATTTTCATGTGCAGAAGTATTAACAACAGGTTTCAACACATGCCAGAAATATAAGAAAGGATTCACTCATGTGGTGTCTGATCACATCCACAAGATGTGCCAAAGTTCTGTTCAATCAATGAATGTCTATAGTCA
The DNA here is from genome assembly GCF_020745735.1 of Hemiscyllium ocellatum. Lineage (NCBI taxonomy): Eukaryota > Metazoa > Chordata > Chondrichthyes > Orectolobiformes > Hemiscylliidae > Hemiscyllium > Hemiscyllium ocellatum. The sequence continues at coordinate 53,116,692 of NC_083409.1, forward strand.
CTTGTCAAACAGGCAAACATGGCAGTCAATTATTCAACATCATACAAAATGAATGGCAGAATGTTTGTTTGGTGGTGATGGCTGAAGGATGGATATGAATCAGGACACTGGAAAAATTCTATAATTGTCATAGCAGTGTCACAATAGCTTTCCCATCAACTAGAATAGGCATTCAGGGCATTTCTGATTATTTCAGACTCCAATCAAGGCTCCATCCTCAGGCTTCTATCAATTAACTTTTGTTTAAAGTTTTAAAACTTTAATCAGTAATCAACAATTTACCTTTACAGGAACACTGACTTGGAGAAGCTAGAAAACGTTAAGTGTGAAAGCTGAAATGACATTAGTCGATAGCTTTGCCCCACAGTTAAATCAGTCATACATCAAAAACATATCCACACTAAACATGTCCTTCCCCTTTAAGCTTTGTAACGACTGTAACCACTCTGATTCGATAACAAAAAGCAATATTAATTGAAGTAGACACTGCATGGAAAACCTGTGAAAACTGGTTATAAATTACACTATTTAAATGATGTTGTATACACAGTCTGGCAGTGTGAACACTATAAAGAGGTGAGACATAAATTCCTAGATTAATTGGAATAATCCTTAAATGTCTCCAGTAACTCTGTCTCTCAGTGTGATTAGCATCAGTTATTTCCTGAGTAACTGGATGATGCAATGGATGAGTGGCCTTTCTTTTTGTCTCTGAAGCCTGAATCTAAATCCTTAATGTTGGATTTAAAGTCATCTCATTCTCCTGGCTAAAGTGAATCTGGCATTATCCCAGATGGGATTAAGGAGTTCTAAGTACTTTCAAGAGTGTATGGACTGCAGTAAGGAACACAATCACTGGATTTAAAGATTCTGTTGCACTTTAAGAGGAGTTCTCACAATTTCCAGGCCATCATTTATTCCAACGTCAACATCCGTAAAACACTCTTTGATCATTTACAACTTTCTGAAGAAGTGTCACTGTACGTGAAACATTAACTTTGATTTCTCTCCAAAGGTGCTGCCAGATCTGCTGAGTTTTTCCAGTAAATTTTTATTTTTGTTTTGATTTCCAACTTGCACAGTTTTTTTTAAAAAAATGATCATTTATCTCAGCTTTGATTCTGAAACCTGGCTATCTGATAATTGGCTGCTGAGCTTTCCTACATTTCAAAAGGTATTTTAACAGACCCCAACTGGTTTTTGGATGGAAGGTGAGTGTAAAATGTGTTATATAAATATAACCTCTTCCCTTCATTAGGAATTTTTAAAATTTAATTTAGTGATTAGTAGACAGATTAAAAAAAGGTCTCATCTGCTCCTAAACATGTACTTTATTTAGAGGAATGGAAACCCATCATTCATAACGTGCTGCATCTGCTGTTACAGTGTAACGTCTCCTCTACTATATTCACCTGAACATGTGTTCAACAGCAGGAAGTATCTCCTATCAGCTATTATTTACAAGAACCATGAACTACTTACAGGTTAGGTACTGGCCGTGGCTTTGATTCTACTAGCATCACAGAAGGAAGAAGCAGTAAATCTTTTCATATACTGAAATTTCATTTATACCTCAAACTAGACCCCCAGTAGAAGCAGTGTGTTCATTTTCTGTTATTGCTGTATTACCTCTGGGATACAGAAGTTACAGAACTGTGTAAAGAGTGGTTTGGAAGACACTGAAGAAATTGTTGCTGACTTCAAAGCTTCTGCATAAATTTGCTGACACATGAAAAACCACAAGGCATTGCTGATGGAACACAGCATGATGTGGAGAATAAACAGAGGCAATGCAGAACTTGACCAGTGATGCCAGAGAGACCTCATTTTTGCATTAACTGTAGTCCCCAGTATGCAATTCACCAGCAGTACCACACCTTTTCTTGCTTCTGTCCCTGACCATCTTAATAAAAAAAAAGTAAAAGCTGCCATAGTTCTGCAGGACCATAGACTGTTCTCTCATTACAATGAGAGACAGATGACCAGTGCTGAGTTTAACCTGAGGGTCACCACTTCCAATTGTCTACAATAGAAGGATAAAATAAACATTTCAAACTAAATTTATAAATAATTCCATATTGCATACAAACATCAACTAATTACTTATGTCTTCCTTGTGCCTTTGCTTGCCCTGGTCTATCTAGATACCGTGACCACAATGGCTGCAACTTGGCTAGTTAAAGGCTGCTGACTTGCAATGGAAGAGACTGTAGATAGCCATGAACAATGACCTTGAGTGGCTCCGGGCCTAAATCACCAAGATGCAAAACCCATGCCTGGTTATGGGAGATGGCAGTATGGGCTGCTGATGGACAAGCACTGATGGGATGGCACGGGTGGGAGAACAAACGCTGTAATCCTGGGAAAGAATAGAAGGTTCTTGCTTCAACAAGTCACTGTCAATCCGAAATGCTAATTAACTTTGGAAGGACAGATTGTTGGGATAGCAGTGATATCCTGTTTTTCCACACCATGCTCCACTGCCATTGTGTAAGCACTCAGAGCCACCACTATAACACAGAGATGTTGGATGGTTGCTGCTTGCATTGCTGCATGAAAGCTGCAACATTTGACCATTGGAAGCTGGCCTACAAATATGTGAACAGTTGGTCACCATTACCATATTGGAAATGACACACTCCAAGCTATCTCTCAGAGTCCTGTGGTAAATTGGTGCTGAACTCCTTTGTTGTATTCCACATTGACTGCAGGCTTCCTGACAGGTTCCCAATGCACTAAGTATTTTCTTGGGCATCTCATCAACTTTTTCTGTAGGCTGTGCATCAAAATACTCCTCTGAGTCTTCGAAGGCAGAATGCTTGTGTGATCGGGCTGTGCAGTGAGCTGGCACTTGCACTATCCTTGTTCCTGCCCTGGCTGCTGGCCCTTCACACTCAGTGCAGATCGCATCTCAGACAGGAGAGTTCCTAGAGGGTTTCAACATCATGAACAGGCTGGATAGCTAGGGAGGAACAGTTCAAGGGTGATGTGAGAAAATAACCTGTTCGTACTGCGAGGCGGTAGAGTTTGGAATGCACTGTCTGCAAGTGTGGTGGGGGCAGGTTTAATTGAAGCATTCAAGAGGGCATAGATGATTATTTGTACAAAAACAGTGTACAAGGGAATGGGGATGAAGCATGAGACTGGCACTGGGGAATGATGCTCATGGGATGAGCTAGTATAGCCACAATGACATGAATGACCTCCTTCTGCTCCGGAACAATTCTGTGACTCTATGAGAAGGAGAATTAGCTCCTGTCATCTGCAGTGATTTCAGATCCATAGCTGGCTACAGCCTCAGCCATCGCTTTCCAAAAATAGAAAGCAATATCTCTGTAGGAGTTAGAACATTCAGGCCCTCCCTGTTTCCCAGCATTTAGCTCCTGCTACCTTAGATTGTGCACCACCTCCTTCTGAATCAGAGTGGATCAGTGGAACTTATACAATGTGTGTGGCCACTTTGGTTGCCACTGTTGAATAATTGATTGTGAGTATAAACTGGGAGATGCAATTATTAGGTTCAAGTGCTGGGTGTGTGAGGTAAAGTGAGAACATATGAAACATATGAGTCCAGATTTTTAGAGATTTTTACTTAGTGTGTGTCATGGGTCTGATGCATTAAGCTGTGTCTGAGAATGGCTATGCAGTTGACAACATATGGCATTTCAAGATGCAACTCATGTGAGCTCAACAAAACACATGCAACTCGGCATTCTCAAAGTTTGCTGGGATCTACAAGGCATCTACTCCCATTGTCTTCTGCCTTTGTATCGGAAGCGTCTCCGACTCCCCCCTTCAGATATAGGCCACATCACCTCCTTTCCAACTCCTCCCCCAAGGCCTCCAGTACAGCATTAGGAAAGCTTGTAGCCTCATGTCTTCCATGTTGTTCCATTCTTCAATACTCCACAGATCATATTTTCTTCCTATATGACTTCCACCAATTGGTCCAACCATAATGTACCTCAATTTAAGAGTGCAAGCTAAACATCAGTGTAACTTTACAATGTTGACTCCCAACACTTGGTTTCAGTGGTTGTTCAGGCTAGACATACAAAGTTGCAATACTAAAGATTCACTCGCAAAGAGAAAGTGACCACTGATGGGCTTCCATTGGCACTGGGTCTAGAAGGCTGACCATGTCCTATCCACCCACAACTTCATTTCTGAAATGACAGGAAGGTAGCCCCCTGATGCCAACCCACCCAATGATTTGCCCTCACCAACACCATCCCTGTTACTTCATGGAAGGGGGGATCATGAACTGTGTTATATTCTCATATTGCTGTCAGTGTAAAGTAAATTAAAATGGTAGTCGTATAAAATAGCATTGAATATGTGGGACTGAGGCAGATCATTCTATCCAACCATTTCAGTCGGTGTGTTCCTACCATCCTCCTTAATCCAAGTTCGATCAGCATAATCCCTCATTTTCATGCTAGGGAATGTTATCACATTCTTCCCACACTCTGTGGAGAAATGTTTCTTCTGAATGCGCTCTATGAATCACCACAATCACTACTGTTCTCTATTGCTACATTTTCATCAGAATTCCATAGATTATTATGGACTACATACCAATCAATTTAGTCCCAACTATTACACTTTGGAAACAAAATATCATCATTCTACAAGCAACTCTTAATATTTCAAGCTACATAGAAGCATAAGCTCTATTTGCATGAAGTAATCTATGGGAGTGAGGGTGAGGAGAATGGAGAGAAAGAAACAGTCAGGCAGAGGTTAATCCGATCATTTACCTGATCCAGTCAGATGACTGAACAGCCAGCTGGCACATTGTGAGGCGGTGTCGACTGGAGACAAGACCCTGAAAAGAATGACAGGAGAGAATGAATTATTAATAAAGATACATAAACTGAGGAATTACTTTTGAAAGAAAAAAAATCCTTAAGACTTCATTGCAAATAGCTGTTATGTGAAATGCATAACATATTCAAACAGCAACCATTCTTAATATTAATTTTATTTCAGCTCAGCCATATTGTTATTAAATTCAGATTTTCTTTTAGTTTGGCATAGATAATGATGTGTGATTATATTACTGTACAGATTACAGTGGTTATAGTACACAGCATAACAAGATTATCATATGCCATTAGTTATCCTACAGTGCAGATTGTTATGAAGGTATTTCCAGTATTAGTAATTATAGAGAACATACATCTAAAGGATTATGATACCTTGTTCATTAGAAGTACTGATAAGATACTTTGACTTTTCTTTAACAAGGCATCTGAAGGGATACTACGGTACACTTATTAAAACAAACTCTTACTGGAAGTCATGTGACTTAAGCTAATTATAGGAATTTGTTCCCTGGAAGTCTCATGTCTGGACTAACTGTTTGGACTGATTGGAATTCACATGTCTGAGTTTATGGCTAGTTGTGGTTATTTTGATTTTGTATGGACTTCAGTTGAACTGTAGCCTGGGAAAGAGGTCAGAATGCTCAGCTCAAGCCTTTGCCATTTTTCCAAGAAACCTTTTAGAGATCTCATGAGAGAGCCGTAAAGCCAAAGCAGTTATTCCTTCTGGAAGGCTTCTAGAAGATTTTGTCTCAATAATGAACTGAAGAGATTCCAGGGTCAAACTGCATTGTCAAGATCAACCTAACTGTGTTCAGTGACAACTATTTAATGTGCAGGAGTGCCAGACTGAAAGCTATCTGGAATATTTCAGATCTAATCACTTTATTCTGTGAGAATTAACAACAATTTGGCCTGTGTTTGTTCTTTCCAAACATGAGGTCATTAGGGCTGTCTGTGTGGAGTTTGCACATTCTCCCGTATCTGCACGGGCTTCCTCTGGGTGCTCTGGTTTCCTCCCACAGTCCAAAGATGTGCAGGTTAGATGGATTGGCAGCACATTGTGTCCCAGGGATGTGTAGGTTAGGTGGATTAGCCATGGGAAATGCAGAGTTGCAGGGTTAGTGTAGGGGGATGGATCAGGGTGGGATGCTGTTCGGAGGGTTGGTGTGGACTCAAGGGGCCAAATTGCTGCTTTCAGGGATTGTATGATTCTATGATTATCACAAATTGGATGTCGAGTATATCACTGTTTCTTCACTGCCACTGGATCAAAATCCTGAAACTCTCCAACAGCACTGTGCCTACACCAGCAATGGCTGCTGTAATTCAAGAAAGGCAGCTTCCCATCAGCTTCCCCAAGGCAGTGAAGGGAATGGGCAATAAATGCTGACCTAGTCAGTAATTCCCACATACCATGAACAAGTTTTCTTTGAAGTTCAGAATTTAGTGTCAGCGTTTTCACAGTCAAGGACTGTAGAATACAAACTCTGCACCTGCTGACTAAGAGGTGCTTTTCACAGTAATTGTAATAGAGAATGGGCCACGTGAAGTCTTGGAAAAACGAAGTGAATGAAGTAAATAATTGACAGTAGCTATAAAACCAATAACTTTCCACCCACACTGACAGGGAAATTATTCGCCCACTTTCAATCGACACAGCACCTTAATCCCACCTCTTCATAACGTTCAACATCTCTGGTGAGTAATTTCTTAATGTTCTTCATCTAAATGAAAACAACCCCTTTTTTTTTGCACAATTCATTTCACTTTTCTATTCCCACAACAGGTGGTATCTGAGTGAATTTGCTTTGTGCTCTCTCTATTTTCTCACCATCCTTGCTATAGCATGGAGTCAAAAATGCAGACAATATCCAGCTGTACTGTTACAAAGGTTTGATATCGATTCATCAATATGTGGAAACTTTACATGCACATCAGAAATAAGAGCAAAAGGAGGTCATACAGCCACTTTATTCTGAGCTACTTCAACTCCACCTTCCCACACTATCCCTATATCCCACAATTCACTCAGTGTCTAAAAATCTGGTGATACCAGACTTGAATGGACTCAAGGCGTCAGCAGCCACAGCCCTCTCAGGGAGAGAATTCCAAAGATTCATAGCACTGAAGTCCTTCACTGCTTAGAAAAACAAGGAAGCATGTGAAAACTCCAAGTATAAATTCCCTTCTAACACTAAACATTCTGACTTGAAGTGTATCATCGTAGTAGGAGCAAATTCCTGGAACTCCATGCCTAAAAGCTTTGGAGGAGTTTCATCAATTTGTCTACAGCAATCCAGGAAGGCAGCTCATTATCATTTTCGCCATAGCTAAGGGGGGTAAGGAATCAACAAATGGCTAATTAACTACACCTGTACCTCACGAACAAATAAAACCACGAACAGTGTAACGTAGTACAATGTAGAATGTAATGATTATAGTGAAGTTCAAGCCAGAATTTAGGTGCAGTCCAAAGTGTTATACTGTATGCAGCAGTCATTATTAGCAATTTTTATCTGCTTTCTTTTCACAGTTTCAGTAAATGAATGAAATTGCCAGTACCCTATCTGCTTGGCACCAGTTCATTGCAGCTTGCAAAAGGTCTATTAGACAAACAGCACAAGCTGTGACAATGTTCACACCTCTGGTGTTTATTTGTTTGCATTACAGGAATGATTCGTATGGAAAAGATCTTAACAATAATTAAGGCTCACAGCTCGAAAACTTCTTTCACATCAACCAGTACAGTCGATGTGAACAGTTTGTTTCCACTCATTAATTTGACTCATGAGTAGAGAATGTCCACTTGATTCAGAGGATGGAGAGTGTGCAGAGGTCACAGTGCATTTTTATACCTCAAAAGATCAGCCGTTTAACCAAAGCAAATCAATATGAATATGGAAAAGAACATACCATGCAGTGAGTCAAGGTTAGAGTGGTGCTAGAAAAGCACAGCAGGTCAGGCAGCATCCGAGGAGCAGGAAAATCAACATTTCGGGCAAAAGCTCTTCATCAGGAATGAGGTTGTAAGCCTCGGGGGTGGAGAGATAAATGGGAGGGACTGGGGCTGGGGAGAAGGTAGCTGAGAGTGCAATAGGTGGATGGAGGTGGGGGTAAAGGTGATAGGTCAGAGAGGAGGGTGGAGCGCATTGGTGGGAAGGAAGATTGACAGGTGGAACAGGTCATGAGGATGATGCTAAGCTGGAAGTTTGGAATTGGGGTAAGGTGGGGGAAGGGGAAATAAGGAAACTGGTGAAATCCCTGGGGTTGAAGGGTCCCAAGGTGGAAGGTAAGGCGTTCTTCCTCCAGGCGTCGGGTGGTGAGGGAGTGGCGATGGAGGAGGCCCAGGACCTGCATGTCATCAGCAGAGTGGGAGGGGGAGTTGAATTGTTTGGCCACAGGGCGCTGGGGTTGATTGGTGCGGGTGTCCCAGAGATGTACCCTGAAGTGCTCTGTGAGAAGACGTCCAGTGTCCCCAATGTAGAGGAGACTGTATCGGGAGCAACAGATACAATAAATGACATTGGTGGATGTGCAGGTGAAACTTTGATGGATGTGGAAGGATCTGTTGGGGCCTTGGATGGAGGTGAGGGAGGACGTGTGGGAGAAGGTTTTGCAATTCCTGTGGTGGCAAGGAAAGGTGCCAGGATGGGAGGGTGGGTTGTTGGGAGGGGGCATGGACCTGACCAGGTAGTCACGGAGGAACAGTCTTTGCGGGAAGCGGATAGGGATGGGGTGGGAAATATATCCCTGGTGGTGGGGTCCATTTGGAGGTGGCAGAAATGTTGACAGATGATGTGGTTTATGCGGAGGTTGGTAGGGTGGAAGGTGAGGACTGGAGGGTCTGCCCTTGTTGCAGTTGGAGGAGTGCCTTTTGATGGCAGAGGTGCGGGATGTGAATGAGATGTGTTGGAGGGCATCTTCAACCATGAGGGAGGGGAAATTACGGTCTTTAAAGAAGGAACATTAATTTTCCTGCTCCTTGGATGCTTCCTGACCTGCTGTGCTTTTCCAGTACCACTCTAATCTTGACTCTAATCTCCAGCTTCTGCAGTCCTCACTTTTGCCTATATCATGCAGTGAGTCCCATTTCTTTTGCAGGTGATCTCAAAGTTTATGGATGGTTTTATAGTGCACAGCTTGGATAATTGGAATGGATTTTTGAAAAGAGTTCCAGTCCTTTGCAGATACATTTAAAAATTAAGGCTCTTTCAGGGATGGAGAAACATAGGTAGCTAGTTTATGGATGTGAAGTAATGAAATTGAAACTGTTAACTCTATACCCCACAGAATAGTGAATCATTAAAGTTAGCATCCTCTGCCTTCCTCCAATCAGATGGGAATCCAGTTGCACCAGAACCTGCTTGGTCACCTACCCAAATTATCTGTCCAACCAAACGCTCAAATTGAGTTAGAGTCATGGCCAAGGAGCTGGAGGAGAATCCATTCTGATACATTGCCCGGTATCCCTGTGTCCCTGCAGGACATTCTGATCCTGTCAACCTGTTAAAAATAAATCATTTCTACCCAGCAGGCTTTCTGTGCAGGTTGCCCGTTAGCACTCTCCCACATTTCTCACCAATAAGACGCAGTGAGCTTTGAGTAGCATGTAGCCCAAGTGTCAAATGCAACCCTGCTCTTACAAGCAACAAAGCACTATTCAATAGAAAAACTACCTGCCAGCCAAACATCCACCAGGACGTGGATGGAATTAAAAACTGGTAGTGATACACAGCAGATTCCTAACCTGATATTGAGTATTTATGCTATGGTCAGTTATGTCGACTTATCCTTTATAGGTCAGTTCACACAGGAAACTTGACAGCTACCCAGGATAATCTTATTTTTGTGGACATTTAGTTAATGATGTACCCAAAAGTTAAAATCTTTTCTGATGTTCTTGCCATGCACATAGACCAAGATACAGGCAAGTCATCCTCATTCGGGACTGTCTGAATAGTTTGTACTAATTTATATATATTTACGTTGCAATATATATGTATTCATTAAAAAGCCAAAATCACTTATTTCAGATTAGTGTTCATCACCGAAATGACTTTAATTTTCTATCTCAGTCAGTACTTCAGAAAAAGACCCATGACCCCTTCATTTTCGCTAAATGTCAAGGTACAGTCTAAATATATAATAATGTTATAAGTAAACACTTGGTAGTGCAGAACTTGCTAAAAGTAGACTAGAAATTGAAGCTTTTCATCTGCACTCATGAAAACTAGGATGTGAGAAACAGATTTTAGAAAAGAGACACTATTTTATACAGAATGAGAAGAAGGTGCTGATTGGTTGGGCCCTCATCTTTTTCTCATGCTGACATAAACGTAGAAAACCTAAGTAATGTAGACGAGGTGTCAGTAACTGAACCTTCGAAGAATACATGCTAACACTTTCTTACATTTGGTATCAACACACAATTTGTTCTTTAAATGCATCTGCTAGTTATCTGGCGTTGCTCTATTTTGTTTTGTTATTTTAGCCTGTAAAATGTGAGTTCAGTCTTCAAGTATGTCTTCCAAATATCCATTCAGAGACATGTCCTCTATCACTTCCAAAAGAGGCAAGTAATACTTTGGAACAGAAATTAGAAGTGCTACAAAATGCTGTCACAGGTGGGACGACAGCAGACATATCTAGTTCACTAAGGCTTCCACTCATGACTGTGTGCTCCACAATGGTAAGGTGAAGACTAGTGACCAACGTGCCCGACTGCAAGCCTGAATGATTTGAATGTTACAGATCAAAAAAAAATTGTGAATTGAAAAGAAGATGCAAGATACTTATGCTTGGAGACGGTGATAGCAGTCTGTGAGTCTGCAATGAGTAGACTCTGAGTCTCCCAAAGTCACAGACAGGTATTGTGGTTATCATTTTGTCAATTGTTGTTCTGTAACCTATACATTTAATTCTAAATGAAAGCAAATTGAGGTCAAGAACAGTTAATTAGCAGTTCTGACTGGTTACAAGACTGATGCATTTGATTGGAAGCTTAAAAAGTAATCTGTCCCTATGGAGATCGTAGCATTGAAACAGAATATTAGCACATAGTGTACCTGCTGCTCATTTTTGAACCGATCCACACCTAGGGTCATAACAAAAAGATATTTATGACGGCAGATTCTATGTTTAAACTTGGCTTCAGCACCACAGGCACGTTCACAGGCAAGGAACGTGTTAGCCCTGACACACAATGCCTGAGAAGAAGAATGAGGATTTTGCTGGCAGGTTGGGTATATCCATGCCATTCTATTGAAGATGGGCTTGATTGATCAGGTTTCCATTTACTATGGTAAATCATATTCCCAGATTAATATTCAATGCTCAGCAAATGGCTACATTCTCCAATGGCCACAGTGACAGGCTAACTCATTTAGGAAAACTCTTTTGTTAGCACTACCCTTTTTGTGGAACAGCACAATAATTTTTATCTTAAGTGTGCATTGTGCTAGTTTTTCACAGTGACCTCCAACAATAACATTGTTAGAATGTCCTCAGATAGAACGTCTCTAAGGGAGACCCCCAGCTGAAAGTTGCTCACAAGAAAATTCCCATGGTAACCATGCTTAGCAGATTTCTGATTATCTGTTGTTGCTATGGCTGAGAGTTAGTACTCAGCACATTAAATATGGGGCAGGTAACTTCAGAGGCAACTAACTCCCTGAAATAACTCCACAGGGGCCAGTACCCCATTTCCAAGTCACCCTATAGTAACACATCGAGAGTCCTTGACACTGATCCAACTCCTATTCTTAACTGTCAGCCCAGGCTCCCTGATTGGACCAGATTAACAGCCTCAATCAGGGAACTCATATTCTATGAGGTCCATCTGGCTGATTGCCTTACATTTACTACACTCCCTATCTCTACTATCGAGAAAGCATAACTGGTTAAGCTCCAATGGAGCATTTATTGTGCTAACCTGCAAGCCTTTCATACCCAATTAGGAGCTTTAAGCCTGAGGTCCTGCCCTGCTGGAGGGAGCTGGTCAGTTTCTTGAGCCTAGCAATTTTTGCTGCAGGCCCAGGCTGTAAAGCTGAGACATGCTGAAATGGCAAGAGCTAACTGGCTTTCTTGGTGGTCACAGGGAGATGTTGCGGGGTTGGTTCGGTGCGGGAGATAGTTAATGTGGTTCTGAGGCAGGGACAGTGGGTGGCTTTCACTGGCCATTCCCTTGCCCCCACATCTCTGCCCCAGTTTGGGGTAAAGGGAGACACACCTGCCAACCAGCCGGCAGCTCATCATGTCAAAAATACCAGAGACTTCTCCTGCCCGCCATCAAGGCATGAAATTGGACTAATGGTGAATTGAGGCCCTGGTGGCCATTAATTGACTGCTTAAAGACCTTAATTAGTGGTGACCCAGGAAGGATGTGCATGGACCTTCTTGCCTGGCATTTAGTTGCTAATGTGGCAAGAAGGAGGCAGGTATCTCTTTGGGGCGAACCTATTCAATTCTTTGCCCTTTTTGCTACCATTCTCACCTCCTCCAAGGAGGGGAAAATCATATCCTATTTTTATTTCTATCTGTTGACTTACTGGCTTATCAGTTATATTATATTCAAAGGACTATCTTGCTGCACATCAAGGAGCCTGATGAACTACCTCTGCAACAAAGAATTCATAAAACACTTTCACTGGGAACATAAATGCTAGTAAATTGATTTAAGAAAGCAGTTCATGAACATCTTCTATTAAATAAAGGTACTTTGACATCTTCATAGAATCCCTACAGTATGGAAACAGGCCAACAAGTCCACACCAAACCTCCAAAGAGTAATCCCATTCCCCTACTCTACATTTACCCCTGACTAATGCACCTAACCTACACATCCCTGAACACTATGGGCAATTTAGCGTGGCCAATTCATCCATGAGGCAGCAGTGCTAACCACTGAGCCACCGTGTCAGCCATTTTACTAGAAAGAAATTTCAGTGCTTTATTTTAATTTGCTTCTTTCTATATCCATTTTACAAAGCAATAAATCAATAATGTTTTCAATAAACTTGGTAATGCACTTTTTATCATAATTCCATACAATTAATTTAGAGATTTACTATTCCCTTTCTTTGCTTCATTAACATGTGGTGGATTTACCCAAACTATTCAGCCACTAAGCTCCAAAGGCTCATTTCCACCTAGCTTAAATTCTGCAATTACTGATTCTTCCTTCCAGTTTAAAGAGGTTCTCTCAGCACTGAACCCTCATGAGTGGATTGCAAGATCATAATATTCTTAGTCTCATGCACTTAATGCAGAATATTCACAAAATGAGAAACCTTATAGGGGTCTGCTGGTGGGTTTTACAATGGCTGTGCTGAGGTTAGTTGCTGAAGAGGATAAGAGGTCTAGCAGGACCTATCTCAAGGAAGCCATTCACTGCATTTTTACTTTAGCAGACCAGAAAGGCAAGTTTCTCATGACACAATGCTCACGTAATATTGACAGAAGATTTTAAAAATTAATTCGTAGAATGTGGTATGTGGGTGACCCTGGCCAGTATTGTTGCCTGTTTCCAGTTGACCTTGAGATGGTGGTGGAGAGCTGCCTTCTTGAACCGCTGCAGTCTATGTGCTGTAGGTAGACCCACGGTGTCCTAGGGAGGAAATTCTACGATTTTGACCCAGCGACAGTGAAGGAACAGTGATGTCTTTTCAAGTCAGATTGGTGAGTGGCCTGGTAAGGAAATTTGCAGATATGATCTGCTGTCCTTCTAGATGAAGGTAGTGGTGGGTGTGGAAGGTGCTGTCTAACACTCTTCGGTGAATTTCTGCAGTGCATGGGTGCTTGTAGTGGTACTAATCATGTGGCTGCTTTGTCCTGGATGGTATCAAGGTCCCTGAGTGTTGTTGGATCTGCATTCATCCAGGCAAGTGCGGAGTATTCCATCACATTCCCGACGTGTGCCTTGTAGATGGTGGTCAGCTTTGGAGAGTCAGGAGATGAGTTACTCCCCACAGTATTCCTAGCCTCTAAACTGCTCTTGAACCAATGTTTTTATGTGGCAGTCCAGTTAAGTTTCTGGTCAATGGGAACCCCAAGGACGTTGACTGTGGAGGATTTAGTGACGATAACACCATTAAATGTCAAAGGGCAATGACTAGATTATCTCTTATCAGAGATAGTCAATGCTTGGCATTTGTGTGGCTTGTATGTAGCTTACCAATTGGCAACCCAAGCCTGGATATTGTCCAGATCTTGTTGCATTTGAACATGGACTGCTTCAGTATCTGAGGAGTTTTGAATGGTACTGATCATTGTTCAATCATTGGTAAACATTCCCACTTTTGACCTTATGATGAAGGGAAGGTCATTGATGAAGCAACAGAAGATGTTTGGGCCTAGGATATTACCTTGAGGAACTCCTGCAGAGATGTCCTGGGCTGAGATGACCTCCAACAATCATTTTCATCTTCCTATATGACAGGTATGACTCCAACCAGTGGAGAGCTCACCTCCTGATACCCATTGAATCTAATTTTTCTAGAGTTCCTTGATGCAACACGGTCAAATACAGCCTGATGTCAAGGGCTATCATTCTCAGCTCTTTTGGCCATGTTTGAACCAAGGCTGTAATGAGGTCAGGAGTTGAATGGCCCTGACACAACCTAAACTGGGCGTCACTGAGCAGGTTATTGCTGAGCAGGAACTGCTTGATCGCACTGTTGGTGACACCTTCCATCACTTTACTGATGAAGGTGAACAAACATATAGGGTGTTAATGGATTGAATTTGTCCTGTTTTTTATGTGCAAGACATACCTGGTCAATTTTCCATAATGTTGTGTTGGTGCCATTGTTATAGCTATACTGGAAAACAGCTTGGATATGGGAACAGGCATGTTCTGGAGCACAAGGCTTCAATACTATTGCTGGAATGTTGTCAGGGCTCATAGGCTTTGCATTATCCAGTGCCTCCCACAGTTTCTTGATATCATGTGGAATGAATCGAATTGGTTGAAGACTGGCATCTGTGATAGTGGGGACCACTGGAGGAGTCTAAGATGAACCACCCACTTGGCATTTCTGGCTCAATATTATTGCAAATGCTTCAGCCTTATCTTTTGCATTGATTTGTTCAGCTCTTCCATCATTGAGAAGGATGTTTCCATGCCTATGTTTAACTAAAGCCATGGGATCTAGAGTCAATGCTGAGGACATCCAGGGCAAGTCCGTCCCAACTGTAAACCACAGTGCCACCACCTCTGCTGGGTTTGTCTTGCCAGTGGGAGAGGACATATCCAAGGATGGTGATGGTGGTATCTGGCACATTGTCTGTTAGGTATGATTCCTTAAGAATGACTATATCAGTCTGTGAGACAGCTTTCCCAATTCAGGCACTAGCCACCTGATGTTAGTAAGGAGCACCTTGCAGGGTTGGCAGAGCTGTTTCTGCCATTGTCATTTCCAGTGCCTGAGTCGATGCCTGGTGATCTGTCTGGTTTCATTTCTTTGAGACTTTGTAGCGATTAGAACAACTGAGTGGCTTGCTAGGCCTTTTCAGAGGGCAACTGAGAGTCAACCACAGTGCTAATGATCTGGAGTCACACAGGTAGGCCAGACCACATTAGTGAACCAGATAGATTTTTCCAACAATTGACAGCGGTTTCATTGTCATCAGGAGAATCTTAATTCTAGATATTGTTTATTGAAATCAAACTGCACCATCTGCTGTGATGGGTTTCGGGTCATGGTCCTCAGAACATGAGCTGAGTTTATGGATTAATATCTAATGATAATACCACTCGGCCATATTATTGTCATCTCCCCATAAACTTTTTAAGTGCCCTACTAACCCTGGAAGTTGTCTCATTAATTTTCAGCTTCTTAACAAATTCGTGGAACAAATTAGATGGCGGGAAATCTTGATGTGGAAGTCAGAGCGAGTACCTGGCACCTACAGTCTGCCAGTAGCTGCGGGAAGCCTCCATGTTATTCAGTATCAAACAGTACCTCAGGGCAGAGTCCACACACAGTCCGACACACACACACACACACACACACACACACACACACACACACACACACACACACACACACACACACACACACACTGCTGCAAAGATTGTTTATATACAGGGACAGGTACCCAGCTCATGGATTGAACCAGGCTGTATCTCAGGACTGTTCACTTGCTCTTTTAGTGTGTGTACACTTAGTGATGACCTACTATCTTGCAGCATCCAAGCCTTACTTTGCCATGTCAGTGAGTACAGACAAATACCAGGCAAATTGTTTTTCTAGGCAGCAGTGCTCGGTCTGGATAGCAATGTGTGACATCAACCTCACCCTGAAGCATGTACCTGCAGCTCCCTCAGCAAGCAGGGAGACAGGGCTCAGCAGATGGGGGGTGTAGTGCTCACCAATATGCACACATTAGTCAGAAGGGCCCAGCATAGGATGGTGAGGGCAGCCTGCCACAGCAGCCCAGGAGCTTGTTAAAACAACCAATCACCCACTTGGGGTGGGGTTCTCAGTTAGGTCTGAGTGCCCCTGCAGTCCTGGGGGCCAGTCACAGTCAGTCTGGTGGCTCCATAGCAGACATTGCAGGGCAGAGCTAAAACAGTCAGAGGGATATGCAGCCAATACTCAGGGAGATATATGGCCATTAGTCATGGAGATATGCAGCCATTAATGCGGTCAATAGACAGTGAGATAGGTAGCCAAAAGTCAAGTAGATATGTAGCCATCAGTCAGGGGGCTATGCAGCCATTAGTCAGGAGGATATGCAGCCTATAGTCAGTGAGATATACAGCCATCAGTCAGGGATATATGCAGTCAATAATCAGGGAGATATACAGCCAATAGTCAGAGAGATATGCAGCTAACATTCGGGGAGATATGCAGCCAATAGTCAGAGAGATATGCAGCCAATAGTCAGAGAGATATGCAGCCAACAGTCAGAGAGATACACAGCCAACAGTCAGAGAGATACACAGCCAACAGTCAGGGAGATATGCAGCCAATAGTCAGAGAGATATGCAGCCAACATTCGGGGAGATATGCAGCCAATAGTCAGAGAGATATGCAGCCAATAGTCAGAGAGATATGCAGCCAACAGTCAGAGAGATACACAGCCAACAGTCAGGGAGATATGCAGCCAACAGTCAGGGAGATATGCAGCCATTAGCCAGGGGGATATGCAGCCAATTATTAGGGAGATATATGGCCATTAGTCAGGGAGATATGCAGCCATCAGTCAGGGAGATATACTGCCATTTGTCGGGGGGATATGCAGCCATGACTCAGGGATAGGTGCACTCATCAGTCAATGAGATATGCAGCTAATACTCAGGGAGATAAGCAGACAATACTCAGAGAGATATACAGTCAATACTCAGGGGGATATGCAGACAATAGTCAGGGGGATATGCAGCCAACTGTCAGGGGGGTATGCAGCCAATTGTCGGGGGATATGCAGCCGTCTGTCAGGGAGATATACGGCCATTAGTTGGGGAGATATATGGGTATTAGTCAGGGGGATATGTAGCCAAGGGTCAGGAGAATATGCAGTCTATAGTCAGGGAGCTATGCAGCCATCAGTCAGGGAGCTATGCAGCCAAAAGTCAGAGAGATATGCAGCCATCACTCAGGAATAGGTGCAGTCAACAGTCAGTGAGATATACAGCTAATATTCAGGGAGATATGCAGACAATACTCAGGGAGATGTATGTGTACAGCCACTACTCAGAGAGATATACAGCCAATACTCAGGGGAAATGCAGCCAATACTTAGAGAGACATACAGCCAATACTCAGGGGAAATGCAGCCAATACTCAGAGAGGTATACAGCCAATACTCAGGGGAAATGCAGCTAATACTCAGAGAGATATACAGCCAATACTCAGGGGAAATGCAGCCAATACTCAGAGAGATATACAGCCAATACTCAGGGGAAATGCAGCCAATACTCAGAGAGATATACAGCCAATACTCAGGGTGATGTGAGCCAATACTCAGAGAGATATGCAGCCAATACTCAGAGAAATATGCAGCCATTAGTCGGGGGATATACAGCCAAAAGTCAGGGGGATATACAGTCATTCATCAGGTAGATATGCAGCTATCAGTTAGGGAGATATGCAGCCAATTATCAGGGGTATATGCAGCTAATTGTTAATGAAACATGCAACCATTTTTTGGGGGATATGCAGCCAATATTCAGGGAGTTATGCATCCATCTATCAAGGAGATATACAGCCAATAGGCCGCGAGAAATGCAGCCATTAGGCAGGGAGATATGCAGCCATCAATCATGGAGAGATGCAGCCAACAGTCAAAGAAATATGCAGCTATAATTCAGGGAGATATGCAGCCACAGTGGGCGGCACGGTGGCTCAATGGTTAGCACTCACAGCACCAGGGACCTGGGTTCAATCCCAACCTCGGGTGACTCTCTGTGTGGATTTGTACATTCTCCCTCGTGTCTGCATGGGTTTCCTCCAGGTGCTCCGGTTTTCTCCCAGAATCCAAATGTGCGCAGCTAAATTGCCCATAGTGTTCTGGGATGTGTAGGTTGAGAGCATTAGTCAGGGGTAAATATAGGATAATAGGGTAGGGGAAATGGGTCTGGGTGGGTTACTCTTCGGAGGGTCGGTGTGGAGTCATTGATCCGAATGGCCTGTAGGGATTCTAATTCTAAACTTCTAATTCAGTCAGAGAGATATGCGGCCATCAATCAGGGAGATATGCAGCCAATTGTCAGGGTGATTTGCAGTGAATGGTCAATGTGATATACTGCCATTAGTCAGGACTCTGCAGCTGTCCAGCTAGGTAACCCAAGGATATAGGCCACGCTCAGTCTCTCCACAGAAACTAGTGGGAAAGGTGGCTGTGAAAGAAAAGAGGAACCACCACACGGGAACTGGTTCTTCAGGATTAGCGATGAGGGAGGTCAGGGGACAGGGTTGACAACTGTGAATGGGGCAACAGTATCTGCAAGTGGGGGTCGATATGAGAAAGAGTTAATGAGAATGGGGTCACGCTAAAAGGTTAGGAGCTCTCTGGTGTCAAGGGACAGATAATGTATAACCATCTCTGGCATGGTCACCTGTATGCCAAGGGCTGGGGTAGAAAGCTAGGCATGTGATGGTCCGTTTTGACAGGTGAGAAGTGGATATGCAAAGTCGACAGGGTTCATGGGAAGGGCAACCAGAAAAGGGGACAGGTTGTTCAGGATCTCACCGACATGTCAAGGCAGAGACTGGAAGCCATTGGACAAGAAATGCTCACTGTTACCCTGCATCATGCCGGAAATTAAAAGTACACAATGAGAAGGAAAATGGCTGCCACCACAGTTGAACTGGGTGTAGTATGGTATCTTGGGTTGTAAGGAAGCAGGATGTAGGACCCACTGTTAGCAGTTCTGAAGAAGGGTCACCGGACCTGAAATGTTAATCTGGTTTCATTCCACAAATATTGCCGACCTGCTATGCTTTTCCAGCAAATTCTGTTTTTTTCCCCCTGATTTCCAACATCCACGGTTCTTTTGGATTTTCCACAGATATGAGTTCCTTACACATGGAACAACATTACACACAGGACACAGCCAGGCAGGATCCCTGAGGCTTGACCATAGTAATACATGGCTCCCTGTTTGCTGTGCACCTCCCTACCCACCTCATTCATACCAGCAAGCTTTGTCACAGAGGCCAGGGAAAGAACAGGGAAATTTTGACAAGGGACTCATGATTCATTATGCTTATCAGCAAAAATATTTGAAACATAAATTAGTTTTATTTGAAAAATATGGAAGTCAAATCAAAATGTAATTTCCATCACCATCTTATTTTTATAATTAATGTCTGTGACTCCTTTTAGAGCCCTCAGTCTAATGCAAAACATAGACAATGCCTTTTTTTTTGTTGTTTTGCAACTTTCTTCTTTGGCCAAAGTTATGTGAATAGTGGTCCAAGCTTTTCTCTTTGCAACTTCCCTTCTCATCCATTGGCCAAAGCTTTGAACTGGAAATGGTGATTTGGTATTATGCCTTGCCCTATTTGATATATCCTGCATCAGAACTCAAGAAAATCCTGAAAATGAATCTGCACCTGAAGCTTTAAATGGTCTCTTTTTCTCTTTTCTTATGTTTACAGATTTATTGTGAATTTTGTGTTGTTGGTTATGAATCCTAGTTGACCAATAATGGTGGTCCATTCTTCTCTCTGTGTTGATCGAGGGATATTTGGGTACTCATTTGGCTAAGCTGAAAATGTGTTGCTGGAAAAGCGCAGCAGGTCAGGCAGCATCCAAGGAGCAGGAGATTCGATGGTTTGGGCGTAAGCCCTTCTTCAGGAATGCTCATTGGGCTACACCACCTACATTTTGGCCAAATGTAAAAGTATCTGGAGCTAGACTTTGAAACAGAGAAGTAGAGATTCATTGAGGGCTGTGGTCTAAAGGACATAATTTGCTTGTCACTTTGAAGTCTGTCCATTGGATTGGATATGAAAGCATATGTATATGTATAACATATGTACACCTGCGTATATATACTTGAAATGGTATTTAAAGCTGCTCCTTGGTTGACAGTCAAAGAGCTCCCTGCCAGTTAAACATTGGCATCAGAAGCCACTGAGGAACCCAAGCCTCACAGTTTGTGTGACATTTTCAATTCTGCTGCTTTTACTGAAATCTCAACAGCACTTAAATGTAAATAAATGCAGTGTTCAGAGGAAAACAACTGATTTGGCAAAAGGGGGATTCTTGTTTTTAGATGAGAACAAAGCCATTTCTAGTGTGTGTTGTTGATTCCAGCATTAGTATTTTGGGATTTCATTCCACAGAAGGAACTTGCTGAGCAGTGGGATAAATATTGACATTTGCTGAAAGAATGCTGCTCTGGGATATTCTTGGACTACAACCTTTAATAATCTGTAAATTAGTTTAAAAGGACGCGAGATCAGGACTTTGGGCCTGTGGTTTCTGATGTGTTCTTCACCTTGTGCCAAAACCACGGAAACATGATAATGGCACAGAAGTTATGGCCAAGAAACAGGCCAGTTGGCTCAATTAATATTCTTAATCCTCCTGAAACTCCTCAGATTCTCATGATTAATGTCCTCACGCTTCTCTATCCCCTACATCCTTATGTCTCCATCAAACACCTCCTTAAAGGCATCATGCTATCTTCTTCCATCACTCCGTATCACTACAAGTTTCACATACTCATCCCCCTCCACCTCCCCCCACCATGTAAAGAAACTCCATTTAAATGTTTTATTTTATCTATTTATCTTTCTTTTTTTCAAATGATGTGTATGTCACTGGCACGATTAACATTTGTTGCCCATCACTAACATTGCCCCTGAATGGCTTGCTCGGTTACTTCAGAGGCTAGTTAAGTGTCAATCACATTACTACGTGCTGCGAGTCAAATGTACGTTGTACTGGATAAGGTACATTTATGGAAATGCAATGAGCTTTATTTTCCAGATTCATGAATTGAATTCAAATGTTACCAGCTGCGGTGGTGTATTTCAGACCCATGGCCCCAGTGCATTACTTTGAGCCCCTGTATTGCCAACCCAGCGACATCATTACTGTGTCACTGCTCCTAAGCTTTTCATTTACAAAAGCTAGAGAAAACTGGAAAATCTGAGGAACTAAGCAACAGAAAGGAAAATTACATTAATCAAAATGCTATCGTTCTTTTTTATGTGCAGAAAGTGAAGTACCCTCACTACATTCGTTCTGAATATGAAGTGAGATGAAGAACAATGAGAGATCAGGGTCATCTAAATATTTTCATTATAAGAATTCAAAAGCCTGCTGAGCTGCCAGTTACTAATGAATACTGGAAGAAGCCTAGAGAGCCATGTTCTACTGCAGGGGTCAGAAATACTTTGTTTCTTCATACATTCTTCTTGAAATATTCCTGAGGACTAGTTTCTTTTTTGGCAACTATTCTTTAGTTTTCAGGGGTTTCTCTTTATCATTCTCACCAGCTCATCTATTTGGAGACGCAGTCACACAGTAACATTATTGTCTCTGTTTTGTTGACAGCTGGGCTAATTGGACTCACAGGGCAGCACGATTAGAGGATAATGGATGAAGAAATCATTAATTTTCTCAATAAAGTCACCCTCTCCATTCAACTTTGAGCCACAAAGCACAAGCAAATCAATAATTTTCTTTCTACCATAAGGTCTAAATTGTCACAAGAATACAATGAGCATGAGCTAGAAACAAAAGATTTTATTTTCCAAATAAATTGACACATGTTTCTGGACATAAATGAGCATCACTTGAAACATGCCCTTCCAAAGACTGAAGGCACAGCTAACACTGTTGTACTGCATATACACAAATCGACAAAATTTGAACCAAGTAATAATTGCCTTTCTAGCTGTACCACTGATCTCAATCTCAGATTTAAATTTAACAATTGATGAAACATTGATATGGATCGAGCATCAAATGCTGTTCGTGAGTGTTCCTGTTCCCCAGCAACTCTCAGTCTCCCCCATGTCCTCACCTGATGAGGGTGCTGTCACATCTTCCTCTTCATGGTTTAGGAATTGACCACCTCCACACCCGCTGCAGGGCAGGATTGTATGACATGCAGCATCTTGCAGTGAGGTGTGAGACCTTCTCAGCATTGTATTAAACAGCACCCTCTGATCTATCCAGGCAATTCAAACAAATTTGCGATAGCCCTACAATCTGCTGAGTTAAGGACATTGGGACTGGCATTAACTCACTACTTTGCATCCATTTGAGAATTCCTTGTCTCTGCAATGGTCACGGACTCTCTGGACATTGAAGGAGTAGAGTCCATACATTTGCTGAGTACAATGGGCTGGGGAGAGGATACCTCAATAGTTCTGTCTGTGCAATCTAATGCACTTGGGAGCTCTGCCATAGCAATGAAGCCCTTGGCATCCCTCGCATGTCCTACATTTTATAGAGTTTGAGAGGAGTATTGGTGACCTCTTTGATACAACAGTGAGAGATTGCCATACAAGTCCCAGAAGGAACATCTGGCATAAACACTTAGTGTGGGTGCAACTTCCAGCACCACTGGTACATTCACCTCTTGGTTAAAGAGTGACTTGTATTACAGCACACAGATCAATGGCAGTCTCAGAGGAGAGGCAGAGTTGTCTCTGGCCAGCTGCCCACTATACAGACATTTATACATTGTTTTGTGTTTTGCAGAAGACTCTGGGTTGGCAGCATTGTCTTGCTTTCTCTGATGGTCTGTTCAGTTGATGGGATGTAGCCACCTCCATCTGCTGCTGGGGATCCTGTCTCCATATCCTTGCTCATTGCCCTCAGCCTTATCGTGGTCAAAAGCCAGTGGCTATAGCATTACATAGGCCATCCTGATTTCCTTTGACCCCTTACCAAAATTGTGCCTGTTAATTTAAGAGTTGACCTTTTTCTATCTGAAAAGCATGGTCTCTTTAAGAAAGTGGACCTCTGGCCAATCTGAGGACAGCTCCCTTTGAAGGCTTTTCTCCCAGGATATAGCATGCCTTTCCATGAATACACTTTTATCCGCCACAAGTTCACCTGTACCTCCACACACATCATCTATTGCATCCACTGCACCCGATGTGGCCTCCTCTATATTGGGGAGACAGGCCGCTTACTTGCGGAACGCTTCAGAGAACACCTCTGGGCCGCCCGGACCAACCAACCCAACCACCCCGTGGCTCAACACTTTAACTCTCCCTCCCACTCCACCGAGGACATGCAGGTCCTTGGACTCCTCCACCGGCAGAACATAACAACACGACGGCTGGAGGAGGAGCGCCTCATCTTCCGCCTGGGAACCCTCCAACCACAAGGTATGAATTCAGATTTCTCCAGTTTCCTCATTTCCCCTCCCCCCACCTTGTCTCAGTTGGTTCCCTCAACTCAGCACCGCCCTCCTAACCTGCAATCTCCTTCCTGACCTCTCCACCCCCACCCCACTCTGGCCTATCACCCTCACCTTGACCTCCTTCCACCTATCCCACCTCCATCGCCCCTCCCCCAAGTCCCTCCTCCCTACCTTTTATCTTAGCCTGCTTGGCTACTCTCTCTCATTCCTGATGAAGGGCTTATGCTCGAAACGTCGAATTCCCTATTCCTGAGATGCTGCCTAACCTGCTGTGCTTTGACCAGCAACACATTTTCAGCCATGAATACACTTTCCTCACAGATCTGCATTCCAATGGATGCCACCTGCAGAATTCAGCACAGGTAAGGAGAGCCACTTTTAAACCACTGGGTTTTACTGGTTTTGTACTCACAGAAGACTTGTGCAATTTGATTAAATTAAACTAGATTAGATTAAATTAATTAAAGACTTAATTGCTGTCAGAAAGGTCTACAATTAATTTAACAAGTTTCTTCCTGAGCCTTATGACCTTTCTGATGTCAGTGGACAGGACACTTTGGAATTTCTGCCACCAACTGCATCGCAAGATAATTTCCCACTGACAGCAAACTCCTGCACGCCCTTCTATGTGAGCAGTGTCCCTGTTCACCAACTTCACCAACAAAATGGTTACCCAGAATTCAGTCCAACAAAGAGAATATTCCAGTGGAACTTCACTTCTTTGTAAATCAAATTAGGTTACAGTGAGCTGAACAGATAACAACTCTCAAATGCAGCTAATCGTTGTCAATTTGGAATGAGTTAGGAATGTGTTTTTACTGGTGTGCTGCCAGGAATGAAACAAAAACGCTGCAGCCCTGAATTCAGACTCTGGTTATCTACAGAAACATTGATTTGCTTATTTAACTTTCATCTTCACTGGGGTTTCGAAGAATGAGAGGGGCTCTCACAGAACAATTAGGATGAATAGACAAGGTCTTTTCCCCAGGGTAGGAGAGTCCAAAGCTAGAAGGCATAGGTTTAAGGTGAGAAGGGAAAGATTTAAAAGGGACCTGGGGGCAAATTTTTCATGCAGAGAATGGTGTGTATATGGAATGAGCTGCCAGAGGAGGTTTTAACATTTAAAAGGCATCTGGATGGTATATGAATAGGAAGAGTTTAGAAGGATACGGGCCAAATACTGGCAAATGGGATTAGATTAATTTAAAATAGCTGTTTGGCATAGACGAGTTGGACTGAAGGGTCTGTTTCCGTGCTGTACATTTCTATGACTATGACTAGATAGGTTAGATGCAGGAAGGATGTTCCCAATGGTGGGGTGGTCCAGAATCAGAGACCATCATTTAATGCTAAGGGTTAAACATTTTAGACTGTGATGGGAGTTTCTTCACCCAGAAAGTGGTGAGCCTGTGGAATTCACTTTCATAGAAAGTGGTTGAGGCCAAAACATTTTGTGTTTTGAAGAAGGAGGTAGATATAGCTCTTGTGGCGAAAGGGATCAAGGGATATAGGAGGTGTGTGGGATCAGGCTATTGAGCTAGGTGGTCAGCCCTGATGACGTTGAATAGCGGAGCAGGCTCAATGGGTCGAATGGCCTATTCCTGCTCCTAATTCTATGTTACTATATTTAAAGTGGTAGTTTTCAATGACCACAGAAAAATGGCAGCTCAATATCTCACGGGTTTTTCAGCATAAATTACCTGTAAAATAAATACGTGTTTGAGCACACAGCACAAACATTTTAACCAAGTGCTTTTTCCAGTGTACCTTATGCTACTGCATATTCAAACAACAGACTGCAAGCCCTAGTGAAAAGCCACTAATTATTAATTGCCATAGCTTAGTAATCAGTGTATAAAATATCAAACATCTTTCCTGACCCCAATTTGTGTTTTTACCTCAGTTTATAAGCATTGGCATTTACCAGTCACTGCATCTTCAGTGGCTCTATCATCTTGGAATTAGCACATGGTGGAGGTGTCTACATTATATCAATAATGTTGTCAAGTAGAAAGAGGATGTAGTCTTTCTCAAATCAGACAGGCATGTAGAGCTATGATAAGAAAGTACAGGACATTCTGGACATTCGAGTGTTATCCACCAAATGGGCATTCTAGCACAGTTGTTGGTTTCAGACAGTCACCTTTTACACCAAGATGGCTGACATACAGGGTTTCTTGGTGGCAATCTTCCCACTAAAAAACAGGCTGGCATCGAGACTCTGTGTGGCTGTATCAAAATCCTTTGATTGAAAAATAAAATCCAATATCTTTTCCATCTAAGCTGCCTCCAGGAACCTATTTTAAAAATGGCTCTGAGCATTGACACTGTAGAACAATCATTGACAGTGCAGGCCTTATGCACTCAATGTCAATGACCTGCATTAAAGGTGTCACTGAGCAAACAATCACAGAGGAGAGGACAGCTCTCCCCCACTTCCTCTGCTCCCCTTGCTACTGATCAGCCATGATCACATTGAAAGGCAACAGACTTGAAGGACTGAATGGCCTACTTAGAGTCATAGAGATGTGCAGCACAGAAACAGGCCCTTTGGTCCAACTCGTCCACGTCCAACAGATATCCTAAATAAATCAAATCCCATACTTCTGCTCTTACCTCTAAAAGTCTGATAACAAGCTACATAATGATGTCTCTGCAAAGCATGTATACTTCCAAACAAACAAGCAGCTACATTCCAATCTCCTGGAATAGCTTGTTTGGCTACCTGGAGATGAATACTGATGCCGAGCCTGCTCACTGCCTCAGTGGCAGGAGGAGAAGTCCATCCTGCCTGGGGCCTGAATGGGAAGGGATGGGGTTTCTTCGTTTATGGTCCTCTTTTAACATCAGTCACAATCCTCAATGTTTGCCCCTCTGAGGGCACTGCTTTCCCTCCAGCCTCTTCATCATGACCTCCACCCCTCTACCACCACCACTCCCTACCCCATCTCCCCTCCCCACTGACAGGCACGCACTGATCTGGTCCTGGACTTTGAATTTGAGGACTGATTATGGTCCCAATCCTGGACACTGACGCTACTAGAGTGACAGATGATTCTGCTCCTGCATTAGCTAAACACAAACTCGTCAGTCTCTGGGACTGATGAACTAATTGTAGGTTCTGTTCACTTGAAGATATATTACAGGACTTCTCAGGAGCTGGGAAAAGTGGTAATATCACTGGAATCATAATCCAAGGACCACTGTAGAAAAGTGGTTATATCATTGGAATCATAATCCAAGGGCCACTGTGGAAAAGTGGTTATATCACTGGAATCATAATCCAAGAGCCAAGGTTTTCCAGGAAAGAAAAGGAATAATAACTTTTAACGTTACAGCTAAGCCATCCAGGAATAACGTTAGGAAGCAATTTCTCCACAGTAAATAGAGAGGGAAAATTAAACACAGTGAATATACAGAATCAACAGAATCTGTTCGCTGAGGGTGCTAAGGGAGAAGCAGTGAAAACAAGCTGTGGCTCAGATCAACCATGAACCGAGAGAATGATGGGACGGGCTCAAAAGGGCTAAATAGCTCATTCTTATTTCACCAAGCAGGGCAGAATAATCATATTTAATAATTTGTGCAGACAGCAAAGCAGTAAGTAGAATGCACTGATTAATTTTCACTGCTTAATCGGTTTGCAGAGAGCAACATAAAGGCCTGGATATAAGTGGCTTAAGGTAGAAATTGTATTATCATAAAGCTACTACAGACAAAAAGTAAAACGTCTATGGACTTTCAAAAATCAAAAATCAAAATGAAGAAATTTTGCATTCCACATGCATATTCCTCATCACGTAGTTACAAACTTGGCACACTGTTTGAAAAGCCAGTAATACCGCAGACAACAAGGCTTCATGTTTTTACTGTGCAATTGAGGAAATTTACATCTATCCAAGTGATTTTAAGGTATTTATCTTCAGCATCCTCAACAGCACACACTGCGGCGAAACACAGAACTAGTGGCTGCAACATCTGGCTTTACACAGTTCACTGTGCTTATCGGAAATTACAATCTGTTTCATGACTGCAATGACGGCAAACATGACAATTTCACCAGTAACGCAACTGCAAAGCCTGTGCCAGTGTTATGAATCACCAAGCATCTGAATTAACAGATATGTCAGCCTGGAGATGGGTCACCTGGCTATCTGATAGAATGGCATCGTGAAACTTAAATAAATGTTATTTCAGGGCAAGGAGAAATACTGATTCATAACCCACATTGATTTCTACTTCATTTAACACAGAAAGAAATCTTTCACTTCTTTTGTGAGACACATAGCAGTTTGTAGGTAATGGAAATGTTAGTGGCTTTATAGTTTGAACCAATTTTGCAATTCTTTATACAGGATATACAGAACAAAAATAGATTATTCAGCCAAACATGTACATTCTGGTATTTTTCCTTCACACGAGCATTTTCTCATCTCCTGCAATTTAAATCTACCATCATAGCCAACTATTCCATTCCCACTTAAACAATTATCTAGCTGTCCCTTAAATGCATTTTTAGTATTCACTTCGACTGTTCCCATGACAGTGAGTTCTATATTCTTACCATTCTTTGAGTAAAGGTGTCTCTTCTGAATTCCCTAGTGTTTAGTTTGCTTCTCTATGGCCTTACTAAGCTGTGCCACAATGTTTAGTGACTGATGTATTTATATTCCAAGATGCCTTTATGCATCTATTCCCCTAAACCTACACTATCCAAGTATTCATTCTAGCAAAATGTACCATAGCATCCCACATTTATTTGTGATATTCATTGCTTCATCTACTTTGAAAGGGAAAACTGATCTTTGATGTTTCAAAGATTCAAAATACAACAATTATTAAGTTCAATTTTACCGGTTTCCCATAGGAGTCATGAACTGGTGAGATAATTCCGCCAATCACGATGTACCGTCCTGTCTTGTGCAGATAATCACGGGCTCTTTCTGAAAGCAGAAACAGGGAAAGTTGAATTTACAAGATACAGAGCTATATGTCTGACCCAATCTTCACATTTCAATTCATTAGTCAACTGCATCTAGATACAATGACAAGCTTTAAAGGTTTCATCTAAACATATTTGGGCAAATCTTAGGAGTTTGGAAAGAAATTCAGATTTTTTAGAGCCCATTATAGAAAGCCCAAAGAAACTTTTTAAAACTGGCTTCTGCTGCATGGAGATTTTGCATTTTAACAAATATTTCCTTCAATAACTCCAGGCACTTATGTATTTTCTTCAACATCTCAAAATGCTTCGCAGGAGTGTTATCAACTAAAGTTTTTCATTGGGCTGCTAAAGGTCTGGGCAAACAGGTAAGCTTGAAGGAACCTCGCTCTGAAGTGTAGTGTGGTTCTAGCAGATTGTAGATTTCAGCAAAGACCTCCTCAGTGTAATGCAGATGTCTTACACACTGTTCTTCACTCAGCTTCAGGTATAAGATTGGCTCCCTTAACTGTCTGGGTGAATATGGCCTCCACTTATTGAGACCCATTCATCTCTTCCTCCTTCTTGCTGCAGCAGGTTGCACTGTGTGTCACCTCTGTTCACTCTCTGTATCATAGAATAGTCCAAGGGGAAGTACATGCCACTGCACCCACTTCCAAGCAAGTGGTATTTGCAGAAGTCCTAATGACAGCAGATTCACCATCATCACCTGCTGCACCACTCCTTGTAAACATGTGCGACTGTGCAGGAGGGTGTGGCCATGCAAGCTGCTCTCAGGTTGGACTACATCAGCTTGTGGTTCAGGAGGGCTTTGCTCTTTCAACACTGAATGGGACAGCATCAAATAGGGTCCTTCCATGATGGTGCAGGCAGTAGCTGTGATATCTACAACTTGCCCTTTACTGTTGCATAACTTGGGTCACTGAGGATCTGTATTCCAAGAGAACTGAAAACATTTCATTTTCTCTTGTTAGAGAGCAATCTGCAGAGTAAGAACATGACTTCACGAGGAGTACAGGTGCCTCCATGGACCAAGGGCCCAATAATTGCACGTTCACACTTTGTGGATAGGAAAAGGCTTTGTGGATGACCGTTGCCAGGTTACAGGCTCAGACAGTGCAACCAGTGGGTAGGGCTTGTAATGTGGATGCAGCTGAGCAACATTGGCAGGACTGGCAGTGGTGCCATATTGGCATTGTCAGTAGGAGGGCACTGCCTGTCATTACAACAAGAATTAGACATCAGGGACAACAGCTTCCACAAAGGAACTGCACTGCAAACCTTCTGCTTGCAGAGACCCAACCACTGCGGCTTAATGTTGCCAACTTCATAAAACTGCTCACACAGTTTGTGTGTCAGACTTCCTATTGTGCAGTAAATTTCCTTCCAATCCTCAGCTCTTAACACAGCAAGGGCCCGTACACCTCTGAAAAACTTCTACTGGCGTGAGGTCATTGAATTCATTGTCGTACTGCATTCAGTTCCTCAGGGTAAGACTGATGGTATCCACCTCCTCAGCTATCTGCTCCCATTGGCTTTGACAAATTTGATTGCAGGGCCTTCTGCAACCCCCTCCCCCCATATGGATAGATCACATCTGTTATCCTCTCCACTTCTTTGTCGCGGTGTCCAGTACAGCCTCAACAAACATTGGAGCATGCTCTCCTCCCTGATGCACCATAATTCACTCTGCTCCCTGCGCAATGTTACAAAAACTATTCTCGGCAGAGTGCTTCTCCCATTGTGTGGAATGGGCTTGAAACAGGCTTACTTGCAGAAACTGGTGTCCCCAGCTGAGGGGTGCAACCACTGACAAGTGCATAGTGCTGGCTGGCATATAGCAACCACACAGTTGAACAGGGAACACAATGCTGACACCTTGTCTGCATCAAATGCAAAGGCAGTAGATTAATCACACTTCAGTATCCCTATGCCTGTTTTGGGATCTATAAAATCTCTCTTCCAGACCCAGAATGAAAATTGAGCATCTGGTTCATTGCATCGTACAAATACCAAAGCTTTTTAATTACTAAACTTACTTAACTTGATTACTTTCCTCCTGATATCTTGAGGCAAAGTCTTTGTATTCACTAACAACTACCCTCATAATTCAAAAATCTTAGTTATGTTTCTTTTTCAATCTTTTCTCTTTCAACAAACAATTCATTAACACGCTTCAGAGTTCACCCAAAATCCAAAATCATCCATTAACACTATCCTTTCGCTCCTTGCAAATTGATCTTTTTTTAAAATATAATGGGCAAACATCAATTTACAGAGCAATTCTCTGACAATGGTATGTTGTGAATTTCTGATCCAAATGAAATATAAAGTAATTTTGACTATCAATACATTCAACATTTTTAAAAATGACAAAATTTAGCTCGCTCTTTAAAGTCATATGTTCAAATAGTTATTTACAAATAAATATCCTAATTGTGGGCAGCATGGTGGCACAGTGGTTAGCACTGCTGCCTCACAGCACCAGAGACTCGGGTTCAATTCCCGACTCAGGCGACTGACTGTGTGGAGTTTGCACATTGTCTGCATGGGTACCCTCCGGGTGCTCCGATTTCCTCCCACAGTCCAAAAATGTGCAGGTTAGGTGAATTGGCCATGCTAAATTGCCCGTAGTGTTAAATGTAGGGGGGTGGGTCGGTGTGGACTTGTTGGGCCAAAGGACCTGTTTCCACATTGTAAGTAATCTAACTTGGTTTTGATGAAGTACTTGTATTACATGGATGATTTATGGTTCTGCAGTCCCACAGTGGGCTTTGTTCTCGAGGAGTGCAGGTGGTCTTTTTAACAATTAGTGAATAAGGATATAAAATGGACTTTTTTTTCTGAGGAACCGAGACGGCTTCCTATAAAAAAAACATATAAAGCTATAAATCTCCCTTTAAATCCCTGTCCTTTATGAATATACAGCCATAAAGAAGCAAGAATATTTTTATATTTCCTGCTGTGTCTTCATACTTCATAAAAACAGAACTGAATGGAAAAAAAAAATCTGTTTTTATTTTGAACCAAAGTTACATAGTTTGTGGTTAACATTAAATCAAAGAGAGTTGGTTTAGCTCAGTGGTTTGACAGTTGGCTTACAAAGCAAGGTGATGGCAACAGTTTGGGTTCAATTCCCATCATTAGCTGAGGTTACCATGAAGAACTCTCCTTCACAACCTCTCCCTTCCCTGAGACATGGTGACTCCAGGTTAAACCACCACCACTCATCTCCCTCTAAAGAGAGAGCAGCCCATTGGTCTATGGCAACTGGACTTGATCAGACTAAAATCTGCAGCTTTTTTTTTGAAGGAAATGGAATATAAAAATAGGCAAGTTTGCTAAATTGTATACATCTGAAAAGTTCAGAAATGTTCCGAAGTTCAGTTCAGTTCAGTTCTGAAGAAAGGTCACTGGCTTGAAACATTAACTCTGCTTTCTCTCCACAGTTGCAGTCAAACCTGCTGACTTTCATCAGCAATTTCTGAATTTGTTTGCTTCTGATCTCCTGCATCTACAATTCTTGGTTTTATTTTTGGCATGGAGAGAGGATTGGCTGATTAACAGGAGCAAGGACTCGGCATAAATTGGTCTTGACCAGTAAAACGTAATGAGTAGCGTGTCACAGGGATTAGTGCAAGGACTTCAACTGTTTACAACTTATGTAAATGGATTAGAAGATTGTAAGATTTGCTGATGACACTAAGGTACGTAGGAAAATAAGTTGTCAAGAGGACATAAGGAGGCACCATAAAGATATAGATACACTAAGAGACCGGGCGAAGATGTAGCAAATGGAGAAAATATGGAATTGTCCACTTTGGTGGAAGAATAGAAGTAAGCATATTTTCTAATCAATGAGAGATTGCCACGCTCTGAGGTGTAGAGTGATCTGGGTGTCCGCAGGAATGAATTACAAATGTTGTGAATGCAGGTACAGCAAGTAATTAGGAAAGCTAATACAATGTCACCATTTATTGTGAGAGGAATTCCATATAAAAATAAGGAGTTTGTGCTTCAGTTATAGAAAGCACAACTGATCATTTTATTTAAGCAAGGATGTAAATATATTGAAAGCAGTTCAGAGAAGGTGACCAGAATAATACTTGGATTGAGAGGGTTATCTAACGAATAAAAATTAGACAGTCTAGACATGAATCTACTGAAGATTAGAAGATTAAGAAATAATTTTGCTTGAAACATATAAGAAAATGGGTGGCATGGTGGCTCAGTGGTTAGCACTGCTGCCTCACAGCACCAGGGATCTCGGTTCAATTTCAACCTCGGGCGACTGTCTGTGTGGAGTTTGCACATTCTCCCCATGTCGGTGTGGATTTCCTCCCACAATTCAAAAGATGTGCAGGTCAAGTGGATTGGCCATGCTAAATTGCCCATAGTGTTAGGTGCATCAGTCAGAGGGAAATGGGTCTGGATGGGTTACTCTTTGGATGGTTGGTATGCATTTGTTGGGCCGAAGGGCCTGTTTCCATGCTGTAGGGAATCTAATCTAATCCTGATGGAGTTTGACAGTGCAGACATGGAGAGGATGTTTCCTCCTTTGGGAAAATCCAGAACTAAGAAACACTATTAAATGGTCGTCCAATCAAAACAGAGATGAAACAAGTTTTTTTTCTCTTACAGGGTCATGAATTCTTGGAAGTCTGTTGGTAATAGGTGGTGGAAGCAGAGTATTGAATATTTTTAAGGGAGAAGTGGATAGATTCTTAAGCAAGTTGACAGAAGAGTATCAAGTATAGGTGAGCATGCAGATTTGAGATTCCTATAGGATCAGCCATAATCTTCCTGAATGATGGACAGGCTTGAGCAACAAATGGTCTACTGTTCCGAATTCATCTGCTGGAGATTTTATTAAAACAAATTAGGAGAGCTTCCTATACTTATGTCTCACTTATTTCTACTCTAAGTCTCAAGCTAATCATAGATGTACATGTAACTTACAATGAACCACAGAACGCACTATATGCAATAGACTTTACTTGCAAGTACACGGGTTAAATATGTAAAGATTGTTTACATGCATTGACAAGTCAAAGTCTGTCTGTGTCATTCTATAATTTGACCATTGACAAAGAAAGCGATTTGTAATTTGTTTAGCTGAGTTAGCTTTGGAGATTGTATTTGCGACCAGACCCAATCAGATTTTTATATTTTGAATGGAGAATCGCTGCACTATGATAATCAACTGGCATAGGGTCAAACCAATAATCGGGTCATACAACGGAAGTATGCAGCATCCTTCAAATGAATATCAGGAAATACCTTGAACTGACTCCAATGTAAACATTAAAACCAATTACATAAGAATGTACTAGAGTCCTGCAACCATAAACAAAAATGTTAAACTGCAACTAAATGAGTTGAATCTTTTGGAAGGAGGTAGCAGAAATAAGTTATAAATACTATTGATCTAGTAAATGTACAAAGTTTTGCAATACGTCCAGGATAAACATCTATCAGGAAGGTATCTAAATTTGGCTATTCTAATACACTCCTGTCTAGCCTCCACTGCATAAAATTGAGTACTTCAGAAGTATTCGATGTCCAAACTCACAATAAGTCCTGTTCACCATCTCTAATCTAAGCTGGTGTTTATCAGGCAACACTTTGAATTTGAAATTCCCATCCTTGTTTCCAAATCCCATCATGGCCTCACCCATTACTATCTTTGTACTCTTCTCCTACTCCACACCCCATTGAGAAATCTGCGAGTACTGGTTTCTTTAGCAGCCATACAGTAATCATTTCACTATTAGAACTGAGCCTTCAGTTTTAAAGGCCCTAAACTCCGGAATACCCTCCATCAACCCATCCAGCTCTCCGCTTGACTATCACTCTTTATATGTAGCCTCCACAAATACCATTTACAAATATACCGACAGCACACTGTATATACCTCCTGTGACTATCCATTCCATGCTCATCTGTACACGTCCCCAGTGATATTCTCATCTGAGCTCCCTGCAGCTCTACTCAGATACCATCTCATTGTGTGGTGACGCTGGTACACAATCTGTCCTGACTGCAGTCCATTCGTGGCTGCTGGATAACCACAGCTGATCCAAGCTCTCATCTAGCCTTGAAAGTATGCACAGGGACAGTAAGGCAAGTAGGCATCAGATCAAATGACGCTGCTCCTGTATCAGCACTTGCTGGAGCTCTCACTCCTCTTTCTCAGTGGATTGTGACTGTAGCAAAAGGGGGAGAGTGGGGTGAAGGGCAGGATGGGTTTATACAAGAGGTCTATGGTGACATCATCAGCAGCTTGCTCATCGTACCAGATGTCAAGATGATGGTGAGCTGGGAAGAAGGGGCATAACAGAAGAACATATCATCACCCTCCTTGTGCTCAGTGGTAACAGATGTGGCAGGGTCCTGCAACTGGCCTCACAATGTGGAGACACAGCTTCTCTGCACCCTGGAGATGTTGGTGCCCTTGCCACCCACCAGCTCTGCTTTGCTCCTTCCTATTGAGTTCTACATTCTCTGCCAAGGAAACAGATCACTTACGGTGTAGCACTGAATTGGGGGTGGGGGGGGGGGGGGGATACACACATTGTAGCTGAATTGATAGAGGTTTATAAAGGAAGCCAGTAGTGGGTTTGGGCTGGCAGAGTTGGTAGATGCATGAGGTTGATATCTGGAATTATGGGGTTGGGAAAGGAGGTGGGAATGTATGTGTTGGGGATGGAGGAGGCATTGACCTGGGTGAGAGACTGGTGGAGATATACATAAATGCATTTGCTGGCCTTCATCACTCAGATGTCTTGTGCCATTGCTGCCAGAGCCTTGGGTACAGCCTCCTTGCACTGACATCTCTGATTGGATGATCCCAGTCTCTTTTGGGATCTTCCCCTAGGGTCACCAAGGCCTCTATAGAATCATGCCATCTCTCTGCCTGCCCTTCTAACTCTGCTAAAAGAGACTGTCCAACCAGTCATCAGAAAACAACCCATCAATTCAACTCTCTGAAAGAATCATTCTCATTAGGAGTGCACATTACCTGTATTCTTTAAAGATTTAAAATGTTATCAAACAAGTGTGATACAGCTTTGCACTCAGCTAAAGATATAACACAGCTAGACAACATTAAAGGGACTAACTTTGCATCAGTATAAGGTTATCAGTAAAGTATATTGTCATGAAGTTGAAGGCATGTACTGTACCTTTAAGAGAGAGAATGATGTTCTGAACTGAGTGATTACAATCACCTATGCATATGACTAGATGGTACACCCAGGATGTGCTGGAAAATTGAGAATATGTAACATTTGGCTGTGAAATGGATACCTGAGTTTGGTTGCTGTCTTGACAACAATTCAAATTTAACCAGTCAGTTTAAATTATGCCCCAGGATACTAAAACCTAATTGAGTTTGAATTTATTGTTTTGCCAACATCAAACTAACAAGACAATTCAATTTTGGGGTATATAAGAATGTGGACATTTAGAAAACTGGTCAGAGAGCAACTGCCATGGAGCAAGTTCTGGAGAGCTAATTGTCCATCTAACATCTTGCACTCAAAGAAACTAGAAAACATTTTCTACCAAAGGTACATTTTTTGTGAAACATACTCACAGTAAAGAGAAAGATGACCCAGGATGAGTGAAGACATAGAAGAAGACAGAGACTGTGGAGTTTTGAAATTAAGTTGATGTAATTTTAATAAGTGTCTTATTAGAACAACATATTGTTATAGAGTGAGTATTGTATCTGTTGCTCCCAATGCGGTCTCCTCTACACTGGGGACACTGGATGCCTCCTAGCAGAGCGCTTTAGGGAATATCTCCGGGACACCCGCACCAATCAACCACACGGCCCTGTGGCCCAACCTTTCAACTCCCCCTCCCACTCAGATGAGGACATGCAGGTCCTGGGCCTCCTTCACCGCCGCTCCCTCACCACCTGACGCCTGGAGGAAGAATGCCTCATCTTCCGCCTCAGAACACTTCAATCCAAGGGCATCAATGTGGACTTCAGCAGTTTCCTCATTTCCCCTTCCCCCACCTCACCCCAGTTCCTAACTTCCAGCTCAGCACTGTCCCCATGACTTGTCCTACCTGCCTGTCTTCTTTTCCACCTATCCACTCTACCCTGCTCCCTGACCTATCACCTTCATCCCCTCCCCCACTCACCTACTGTGCTGTCGTGGTTCTGTTCGCCGAGCTGGGAATTTGTGTTGCAGACGTTTCGTCCCCTGTCTAGGTGGCATCCTCAGTGCTTGGGAGCTTCCTGTGAAGCGCTTCTGTGATCTTTCCTCTGGCATTTGTAGTGGTTTGAATCTGCCGCTTCCGGTTGTCAGTTCCAGCTGTCCGTTGCAGTGGTCCGTATATTGGGTCCAGATCGATGTGCTTATTGACTGAATCTGTGGATGAGTGCCATGGCTCTACAGAGAACAGCCAGGCAATTCCTGGAGGCATGGCACTCATCCACAGATTCAATCAATAAGCACATCGACCTGGACCCAATATACCGACCACTGCGACGGACAGCTGGAACTGACAACCGGAAGTGGCAGATTCAAACCACTACAAATGCCGAAGGAAAGATCACAGAAGTGCTTCACAGGAGGCTCCCAAGCACTGAGGATGTCACCTAGACAGAGGACGAAACGTTTGCAACACAAATTCCCAGCTCGGCGAACAGAACCACAACAACGAGCACCCGAGCTACAAATCCTCTCACAAACTTTGAACACCTACTGTACTTTCTCTCCACCCCCACCCTCCTCTCATTTCTGTCTCTACCCTTCAGACACTCTGCTGTATTCCTGATTAAGGGCTTTTGCCTGAAACATCGATTTTACTGCTCCTCGGATGCTGCCTGAACTGCTGTGCTCTTCCAGCACCACTAATCCAGAATCTGGTTTCCAGCATCTGCAGAGGTAGATAGTAAGCAGTTAAGAGACGGGGGCTTAGATTTGTGAATAGTTTTTGTTTAATGTTCATTTTTAGACTTAGAAAATAAGTTGATGTTATTTTCTTTAAATGGTGGAATTTGGGAGTTCCCTGTCACTCACATTTTAACACATTATGAGGCGAGGCGAGCTGTTCTGAGTGTTTGGTTTAATTAGCAGAAAATGTTCACTTCTGCATTGTGATAGTATTCTGAGAATTTTAATCAAAATCTACTTTAATTGTTTCCCTACGTTGTCAGGTTTTTGAACTTGATACATCAGACTTTACACACAGTTCCCTTTCTATGTCCTTCTATATTAAGTCAATAGTTAGCATATATCAAAGATAAATTTTATTTTCCATTTGTCTGTTCCATAATCAATTAACATTTTTTCATCTGTAACCCCTACCTTTTAAGCCATGTTTAAATGATAGAAAAGTAGGGAAAGTGATGAATGTGGGACAATAATGTGGATTTGAGACAGAAACGCAAGACTGACCCCTTGCAGAATTCCAATCAACAAGTCCCATGGTCCGGCAAATATGGAGAGTTTTGCATAGAAGGAAAAAATCTTGGAGGAGAAAGTGAGGACTGCAGATGCTGGAGATCAGAGCTGAAAATGTATTGCTGGAAAAGCGCAGCAGGTAAGCAGCATCCAAGGAACAGGAGATTCGACGTTTAGGGTATAAGCCCTTCTTCAGAAATCAATCCTGAAGAAGGGCTTATGCCCGAAACGTCGAATCTCCTGTTCCTTGGATGCTGCCTGACCTGCTGCGCTTTTCCAACAACACATTTTCAGCACAGAAGGAAAAAACACTGCTTAAACCGCATCCAAAATAATTAGGAGTAAATACATTCATTTATTAAGTGGAGCCCAAGACAGGGAATCAGAAAAAAACCAAATGACCGAACAAGAAAATAAAAAGGTGTCATTTACACAAAGGACAGAACTTGTACAAGGAAAGGGAGGTGGATTTGCATGCATGCAGAGAATTAAAAGGGTTAGGATCTTATCATCACCCTGTTCTCCTCTAAATTTCACCTGGATGGATATGTAGGCAGCTGATGGGTTAGGCTTCTAAATATTATCATAGGTAATTCAATTGCATTTTAATCATGGATTCTCAACATAATTGAGAGTGAACCAAAGTCCTCAGCTCACTGAAATGATTGCACAGCGTGAAGTGTTTCTTTATTAAACTGACAGGCAAGAAAGGTTTTGAAGAGCTTCAGTCATGGGCAGGGTAGAGGTGGCTTGCTCATAACATTCCTTCTCACCACTTGATAAATCATTGTATACTTCCTGACAGTATCTTCAATCCCCCTGTCCTAAACTTTCCTTAGCTTCAACTGTATTTCCCTGTTGGCATCCTTTCTCATGGAAAAAGAACAGCTTATACAGCATTCTCTTCTATTTCTGCTGGGATCAGGCCAAGTATCAACATTAGCACCAGCACTAGCTCCTTTCAGTTCTGATTACATGCCAAATCACAGGCCAGAGGAAACAAACATTCAGATCCAGATCTCCCTAACACCCATCCTGCCTGATCACCCTCTGAGTTACTCACAGGATGCCTAGGCTAATGTTCTGTGGACAGAGGTTCAAATCCCACCACGGTAGCTGGTGCAAGTTAAATTCAATTGATCAATAATTCTGGAAAGGAAAGCTAGTCTCAGTAATAGTGACCATGACACTTTTATCAATCCTCAGAAAAATCATAATTGGTTCATCAATGTCCTTTAGGAAAGGAAATCTGCTATCCCTACCTAACCTGGCATTATTGTGACTCCAGCCCAACAACAATGTGGTTAATGGAAGTTGACCTAGTCAGTGACACCCACATCCCACAGTGTTTGTATTACTGGTAGGTGTCACCGCTCTAAGTTGTGCCGAGAGGCAATGTAGAATCTGTGGTCTCTGATAATCTGGCAATTCTTGGGGATTGATTTCTACCTCTGGGGTCTAAGGTCAGATAGGAAATGAAATCCACTTTCACAAACACAGTGCTCCTGCCTGTTTTCTCATGAGACCCTAATTGCCAGTGTTAAATTTCACTCCCAACTGACCACTGAATTGAACACAGCTTATTTTTTTGTTACCAATCCAAGTCGTTAAAAACTATATTAATTAACACAACGATCTTCTCCAAGTGCTAATTATTATTGCAACACATCAAAAACTGTAACACTAATAATTAAATTATCCATTAACATACAATAATTACCGTTCTGTACACCTTCAAATACATCCTTGGGTATGTAATGTCTCAGTGACAAGACAAGCCTGCTGGAGGTGGTGGCACAATGTCATGCAGTGAGGAAGGCATTAAGAAACAGCACTCCAAATACACTGAGGTTGAAGGCAAATCTTTCCCTGAAAGTCACCCAAATCAGCGACGTCTTACTGCAGATGTACCAGCCCTGTCTGATCAGAAATGGGTACCAACTATGTTCCCTCAATTTATTAACTAGTCATTCCTCTGTATTGAATGACACTTTAAAGTAGCACTGAGGGTGGCCAGGCACAGGAGTCAAACTTGATGGGGGATTTCAATGTCCATGACAAAGAGAGGCTCAAGCACATCACTAATAACTGAGCTGGCCAAGTCATGAAGAACATTAATGTCAACCTGAGCCTGCAGCATGTGATGAAAGAAACAACAGGAGAGGGGTACCCGTTTTATCTTTACTAACCTATGCACTGAAGATGCATGTGCCTTGAATAATATTTGTAGAAGTGACCACCACACATTCTTTGGAGAGACAAAGTCCCGTCTTCATACATTCCATTGTGTCATGTGGCACTATTATTGTGCTAAATAAGGTAGATTCAGAACTCATCTAGCAACTCAAAACTGGATATACAAGCATGCCAGAGACAACATTGTGAAATCAAACAAGGAGGTACTAACATGGCAAAGTTACAATATACGACTACATTCATGCTAAAGAGCATGCTACATTCAGAGATAGGTGATCCTATAATAAATACATCAGGCTATGAAGTTCTATCACATCTAGTTGTGAATGGCTGTGTGCATTTAAAATATTTCCATCTTCAGTGATGATAAAGCCCAGCAAGACTGCGCAAATGACAAGGCCAGCTTTGGCCAAACATGCCAAGTGTATGATCCTACTTGAAGGAGAGCACAGCTGTCAGCTTGAATTGGCAGCAATTCAATTAATTCCATTTGAAATCATGACCCAGCTGACTGCACTGGATATAGCAAAAGCTCTGGACTCATACAATATTCTACCTGCAATGCTGAAGACTTATTCTGCAGAACTAGCTGCATCTCTAACCAAGCCATTGCAATGTAATTACAATACTGGCATCTACTTGACATGGTGACAAATTCGCCAGATCCACAAAAGGCAAAACAAATTCAATCCAGTCAAATATTAGATATCAATTAACATCTGCCTGCTCTCAATCATCAGCAAAGTGACAGGAGTCCTTGACAGAGATAGCCTGTTCATCAATGTTCGGTTTGGGTTTAGTCAGGATCGTTTGGCTTCAGATCGCAATATTGCCTTGGTCCAGATATGAGCAAAAGTGTTCAATTCCAGGGATGGGATGAGAGTGATTGCCCTGATAGTGAGGCAATATTTGACCATGTGATACC
This sequence comes from Hemiscyllium ocellatum, assembly GCF_020745735.1. Classification (NCBI taxonomy): domain Eukaryota; kingdom Metazoa; phylum Chordata; class Chondrichthyes; order Orectolobiformes; family Hemiscylliidae; genus Hemiscyllium; species Hemiscyllium ocellatum. The sequence continues at coordinate 53,157,844 of NC_083409.1, forward strand.
CAGGAGTGCTAGTACAAGTGAACTTAATGGGAATGGGGGAAGTCTTCACTGGCTGAAATCATACCCAATACAAAGAAAGATGGTTGTTCTGGCCAACATTTATACCCTTAAATAAATAGTCATGAACTCACTGATGTTGCAATATCTCATGTACAAATTGGCTACTGTGTTTCTTACATTACAACAGAGACTATGGTTCAGATTACTTAACGGGTTGTGATGTGCTTTGAAATGTTCTGAAGTCATTGAAAGATGCTTTATATAAATGTCAGTTCATTCCACTTTTATAAATCACACTCTTTCTTTACCTTTTGCTCCCAAGTCTCAGCATAACATAATTTTCAGCTTTTGTCAGCACAATTTCACTCTCACCTCTCTGTCAAAGTCTTGGATTTCAGCACATCCTAAGATCATCACAGTTCCAGCGAAATAAAGACAGGAAATCTGGAGTAACTCCATGGAATAACTTAGAAATTATTTACAGAGCAATTAAGAACTCCAGCAATTTTTCTGCGAAGGTAAATGCAAACACTATTTCTTTACAAGTAAATTCTTCAGTGTCATTTGGGCAAGTGGGCAAATGTGTGGCAGATGCAGCATAAAGTGGATAAATGTGAGGCAAAAACAGGAAGGCAGATTATTATCAGAATGGTTATAAATTGAGAGAGGGGAATGTGCAACAAGACTTGGGTGTCTGTACACATCAGTCACTGACAATAATATGCAGGTGCAGCAAGTGTTAAAGAAGGGAAACAATATGTTGGCCTTCACAGTGAGAGGATTTGAGTTCAGGAACAAGAATGTCTAGCTGAAATTAGACATAGCCTTGGTGACACATGGAATATTGTGACCAGTCTTGATCTCCTGATCTGAGGAAGGATGTTCTTACCCCTGGTTCTGGACTTCTCAGCTATTAGGACCATATTCTCATATCCACCCTGTCAGGTCCTTTTAGATTTTTGTGGGTTTCTATGAGATGCACCTCTTTCTTCTGAATTCCTGCTGGGAGTGCAGCGAAGGTTTCAAACAATGATTCCTGAGATGGCAATACTGCTAAATGAGGAGAGGTTGAATCAATTAGGATTATATTTACAGGAATTCAGAAGAATGAGGTGCATCTCGTAGAAACCCACAAAAATCTAAAAGGACCTGACAGGGTGGATATGAGAATATGGGTCCTAATAGCTGAGAAGTCCAGAACCAGGGGTCACAGTCTAAGGATAAGGAGTAGGCCAATTAGGAGTGAGATGGTGGTGAGCCTGTGAAATTTTCTGCCACAGAAAGCAGTTGAGGCCAAAATATTGTATGATTTCAAGAAGGAGTTGGATATAGCACTTGGGGCTAAAGAGACTAAAGGATATGTGAGAAAAGCCAAGAACAGGTTATTGAGTTAGATGATCAGTCATGGCTACACTGAATGATGCAACAAGCTCAAAGGGCTTAATGGCCTTCTCCTACTCCTGTCTGCTATGCTTCTATGTTTCTGTGTTTTTATCTAATTTCCCAATTTACACCTTAATTATCTTTAAAATACATTTATGTGTAGCCTTGTCAAAAATCTCTGTCAACAAAAGTAAATTAAATTTCCTGCATTGGGTTCCTCTAGTCATTTATTTACCTTCCTGAATAACTCTACTGAGTGCATGGATCAATAGCTTCTTGCAACAGACTATTGCTTACATATGGTCTTTAGATGAGTAGGCAACATCTTATACAATGTTCTCAAGCATTTTTCCTCTGTCGCTGTTACAATGGGAAAAATGGTTACTCAAAAGATAAATGACAGAATCTTGTGAAGGCACTCTGGACTTGCCCATCAGCTACAGAGTCAATGAATTCCACCACCACCATCACCACCCCCCCCACCCCCCCCACCGCCCAAGCGCCCAAGAACCTTCTTTCAGGAAGACCTTCACACGCAATGTCATTGAGACATTTGGCAGTATAGTGATAAGCCTAGCTCCGGGAACAAGAATCTCAGGTCTGGCCTTTACTAACACAAAGCCAAGCCCTAACTTCCAATGGAGAGGTGATAACCAGGAGAAAGTGAGGACTGCAGATGCTGGAAATCAGAGTCAAAGAGTGTACTGCTGGAAAAGCACAGCTGGGCAGGCAGCATCTGAGGAGCAGGAGAATGGATGTTTCAGGCTTCAGTTCTTCATCAGCCCTTCACCAGGCAGAGGTTGGCAGCTTCTTTGTACTCAACAGCACTATTCTGGAGATCGTGGCTGCTATCAGTACTACACCCCGCTGAGGGAGTCCAGATTGAGGAGAAATCCATCCCACAGGTGATTATTGTGGGATAGCGTCGCAGGCTGAAGTTTGCAGGGGATGGAGGTAGGGAGGCATTTGGCGGATGGGTTTTCAATGGGCATAAACAGCCCAATTTAGGAGCCCACCACTATTTGAGTGGAAGGCTATCTAAGGAACCCGCCATCCTGGATTTAATCACATATGGCCAGTAGGGTATCCTTCATCATCCAGTACTTCCCAAGGTGGAGAGACAATGCCATGTTCTTTGCAGCCAACTACACATTATCATTGACCATCAACACCTCACTACACCTACACCTTCACCTTCAAACAACCACCAAACCTTAAACTGACCATTATTTGCAGCAAACTGCCTAACCTTCAAAACAACATCGACCACAACAACATATAACCCTGTCATGGCAACCTCTGTAAGACATGTCAGAGTGTCGACACGGATACAACCATTGCATGTGGGGACATGTACACGGCAGATATTCATGCGACTCAGCCAGCTCATGTGCTGCAGGCAAGGGTGCCCTGAGGCATGGTATACTGGCGAGACCAAGCAGATGCTACAACAATGGATGAATGGATATCGCACAACAATTGCCAGACACAGATATTTCCTTCCAGTTGGGGAGCACTTCAGTTGTCAAGGGCATTCAGCCTTGGATCTTCGGGCAACCGTCCTCCAAGGCAGACTTCCGAATACACAACAACGCAGAGTCGCCAAGCAGATGCTGATAGCCAATTTCGGTACCCATGAGGATGGCCTCAACTGGGAGTTTGGGTTCATGTCACACTATAGGTGACCCCACCACACTATACACTCTCACACACACACACTCACCCACTCTCCACCATAAACATACTCACAGAGACCCTCTCTCATACACACACTCACACACACATATACACACTCTCTGACACACACACACTCTCTCATACACACACACCCTCTCTCACGCACACTCTCTCTCTCCCTCTCTTCACATTTACTCTCTCTCACTCACACACACACACTCTCCCCCCCCCACAGACACACACACACACACACACACACACACACTCCCCCCCACCCCCACCCATGCACACACACACACACACACACACACACTCTCTCCCCCCCAAACACACACATACACATATAAATCTACGGGGTGAATTTGCATTTGCAGATTTGTATTTGCAGATACGTTCTATTTTGGTCAAAAAGCACACTATTTGTAGACAGTCAGTCAATGTGGCATTTTATAAATTCCTACTTTTGAAATAGCACTAGATGAATTCCTACTTTTGAAATAGAACTTGTCTGACTTCAGATTAAGACACAGACAGGTGCTAAACAAGGCCTCACTGCTAAACTGCATTGTCTGATCTGAGATGTCACCTCTTTTATACTGATAAAACCTTAAGTCATCTCAGGGCAGTGACTTGAAAGAAATTATTGCATTTGCATATTAATCAATCAAAATCTGCATCCCCATTCTAACTGATTAAACATTCACCTTAGGTTTGTTCAATACATTCAAATCAGTTGTATGACCCTTTCATCTTTTACTAATTAATTCTGTGTTGGATGTCTGCTCTCTCACTAGCCCCTGAAGAAGTAGCAAGGCTCTGAAAGCTTCTGTTTTCAAATAAACCTGTTGGACTATAACTGGTGTCATGTAATTTTTCACCTTGTCCAACTAGTCCAACACCAGTACCTCTACATCACACTTGATCAGAGTGGAGTGAGGAATGTGATCAGGTCTTCTCCTGCCTGTTTATATATCTCCTGCCTTATATGAGAGAGGGCACAGGATTTCGCCCTAGAAGTACAGCAGACAAACAGAACATTACAAATTAAAGTTGTGCTTCAGCTTACTGAAAACCTCAATATAGAAATCCATACAGGTAATAAGGTATTATGACATATTTGTATTCTTTACATTCCTCAAGTTGGTACTGGGTTCTTTCAAATGTATAACAAAATTATATGCTTGCAGAACTCCAAATCAAATTGTTCCATAAGCTTTCCAGCATTTAACAAAGACAACTTTTATAAAATGTGGACTCGTAGCGTTCAAGAAGACTGAATTCATTACATTATTTATTTGGAATTTATTTCTTACAGACCTTTTGCAGTAATTCTGACAGTTTTGTAATAATGGCTGTCCTTCAATGCAGCATTTTTGAAACAACTTTGGCAAGAACCTTGCCAATGCAAAGCTGCATAATAAGCTGTGAAACATGCTATATTAAATTAATGCCACTGTTAACTGCTGCCGAGCTAATAATATCATCATGGCCTGTCTTTTAGATTCCATGACTGTTACATCTGTCACTACAGACATTAAAGAAACCAAAAATTAAACATTTAGTTACATCATATAGTATAAATTAGCATTTCAGCAAACTACATTCCAAATACTGCTTCTTTTAATTTCTAAGCAGAAGAAATGCTGACTATTTGCCAACCAGAATTGTCTGAAATCCGAGCTGATTTTCTGTTTCTGGGGGTTACTCTGACTGTTTCCATTATGTACCAAGTCCCCCCTGGCAGATCAAAAATCAGAGCTGACCACGACCCTCCTCCTCCCCTCCTCCCCCCCCATCACCTTCCCACCCCCAGTGGACAGTGAAACACAGATCGCATTTTACCAGCTGCCCTCTATTGTGGGCAAAATACTGGTGGCAGTTGGTTCTGGCCCAGAACTGGACAATTACTCACCTCAATGTCGCTCCCAGGAAGCAACCACAACAATGAGGTTCTGATCATTGACAATAAGCCATTGTAGTTGGATAATGTCAGGGTCCCCTCCCATACCTTTCTCCCCCATAGTGCCTCCCAGCTCATCTCCAAAGGCCTGGGAATATTCAGTTCTTCACTTCATACACCACAAGCCTTCCATCTGTGAGAAGGACAGATGCAGTATTTTGTCAGCAAGACCCACAGATCTCACTCAGAGTTGGAGCTGCTGACTGAAACGTCTTTCACAAACTGTTCTTCCCTGTAAGGTCTTCACCTCAATATTTCTGCACCATCCTAACCAGCTAAACATCGATTTTTAAAAACTAATTGTATCGCCATACAGGGAATTATATTACATTAACTGCATTAATCTGAATCTCTTTGAAATGTAGACTTCCATGCTGCAGTTTCACTTCACTCTGAACTGTTTTTAATGTGGCTGTGTTCATCTAAAGGTCAGGTCTCTGACTTGTACAATTTTTCCAACCATGCATCAAGAACCGAAAGAAGATCTAAATGGCAAGCTTCCACTGATTTCCCATAATCACTATTTACCAAAATTGTCTTGGTACTGCATTCTTCGCTTTTACTGTTCAATTAAGTGACCTAATTGCCAGGTTTGGCAGGGTCTAATCGGGATTGGATTGTTTAGTAGCAAGTAATTATATGACCTACCTCCCTCCCACTTGTTTTATTAAACCAGCTCCCTTAACCTGATCACACATTTTGTAAGTTTCTATCTTCCAAGCTACTTTGATTCCTCACAGATGATTCTTCACTATGAAATGTCTTACAGATAAAGGAGATCCTGCAATCATTAGATACTGAACTATAATGTAACTGTCCTGAATGTCAAATGTCCCACAGCTGCGTTCAGTGCTTTATTATGTTATTGATAACATTGTCACAACGATTGGACACTTTAAGCCAATAGTCAATAATGGCATTGCATCTTTTAGTATCCTTCTAAAATACAATAGTTACTTTTAACTGAGCTAAAGACTATCATAACAATCCACCTTATAGTATTATGGATCTTTATGCAAACAAGAGAGTCTAAATTATTTATGTAGTTCAAAATGCCAAGGGATGGTTATAATGAGAAATACCATCAGCCGATGAGAAAATATAGGATTACGATATAATTATGATACCAAAGTTAAGTATTTTATTCAGTATAAAGCTGTCCATTAATCATAATTCAAAACCTCTAACTAATCAGTCACAGAGATGTACAACATGGAAACAGACCCTTCAGTCCAACTCATCCATGTGAATGAGACTTCCTAACCTAGTCCAATTTGCCAGCATTTGATCCATATTCCTCCAAACCCTTCCTATTCATATACCCATCCAGATGCCTTTTAAATGTAATTGTACCAGCCTCCACCACTTCCTCTGGCAGCTCATTCCATAAATGCATCACCCCCTGCGTGAAAAGTTGCCCATTAGGTTCTTTTTAAATCTTTCCCCTCTCACCTTAAACCTATGTCCTCTAGTTTTGGACTTTCCTACCCTGGGAGAAGACCTTGGCTGTTCACCCTACCCATGCTCCTCATGATTTTATAAACCTCTATAAGGTCACCCCTCAGCCTCCGACACTCCAGGGAAAACAACCCCAGCCTGTTCAGCCTCTCCCTGTAGCTCAAACCCTCCAATCCTGACAACATCCTTGTAAACCTTTCCGAACCCTTTGAAGTTTAACAACATCTTTTCTATAGCAGGGAGACCAGAAGTGAATGCAGTATTCTAAAAGTGGTCTTTACCAATGTCCTGTACAACCACAACATGGCATCCCAACTCCTTTACTCAATGCACTGACCAATAAAGGCAAGCACAATCATTCACCATTAACTTATGTACATTAAGATGAATTGTCCCGACCCAGTAGTTAAAATTCCCTTAATATTTTTTAACTTAATATCTTGAAAATATTCATTGCTTTTAACATTAAACTTGAGCAATGAGCAAAAGAACCAGCATCAGAGAGGTTGAGCCTGGAGATGATTGAAACAAAGATGTAGATCTAAATGGAAGATTAGGGTTGGGTAAATGTGGACGTAGGTCATACTGTGCAAAAGCAAATGGGTAGCTTTGCAAAACGCAGTGTCATGTTCAGCATCAGAACAAGTTTATTCATCATTTGGGTCAGCTTCTATGAACAGCTGAGATGGGATGGTGTTTAGTCAGGGTACCGCAGGTTTGGCATGAGTTGAACACAATAAGTTTGATGTTGTAATTATTAAGTTGGAGAAAGCTTGTTTTTATCTAGGTCAAGGATAAGTCTAGAACTAGAGGGCATAGTTTTAGGATGAGAGGGGAAAGATATGAAAGAGACCCAAGGGGCAACCTTTTCACGCAGAGGGTGGTATGTGTTTGGAATGAGCTGCCAGAGGAAGTGGTGCAAGCTGGTACAATTGCAACATTTAAAAGGCATCTGGATGGGTATATGAATAAGAAGGGTTTGAAGGGATATGGGTCGGATGCTGGTCGGTGAGACTAGATTGGGTTGGGATATCTGGTCAGAATGGATGTATTGGTAAGAAGGATCTGTTTCCATACTGTACATCTCTATTACTCCATGACAATTTGGAAATAGCAAGTTTGCATTTCTTTTTCATTTAGTGTTTTACTACTAATTTTATTTAAGTACAGCTACTTTGGTCCACCACACTATCTTAAAGGAAACAACCTGTTGCCTTCTGGGCAGTCTACAGGAACGATGATTGGTCAAGATTGTGGGATGTAATCTTTCTTAATCTCAACCTCTTGAAATGTTCAAAAGTCATATTCTATGGTCAAGGGTCAGCCTTCCCAATATAACTTGGACATCTGCAAGTCCTTCTTCTCCCACTCTTTGCAGTCACCTGGAGAGTGCTTCAAATTTCCAGCTTCAGTCCACTCCTCCTCCTCAAATACACACAGAATTCTGCAATGTCTGCTCACTTGCTAATATACAGGCTTTATGAAATCAGGCTTTACCTTTCCACTCTTACCCTTAACTCCATGTTAACTTTCAAGTACCAAGACCTCCAGCTCTCCCTGCCCAGTCTCTCACCATTTCAAAAATAACCAGCTTTCCTTCTTTTCCCTCCAAAGTGGATATCTTCGCATTTCCCTGCTATGGATTATGGGCTACATTTTAATAGGAGACAAACAGTGACAGCATGTCAGAAAGAAGTCTGCCCTGTAACCATAATACACCAGGGGTGAGCAAGATTAGCCCAAACTGGGATTTCTATTCTTTTGTCTAACGGTCTCGATAGTGCCAGAGCTCAGTAGTGGGCACTGCCGGGACTGCAAGCCGAAGCATGAAGGAGAGAAAAGGCTATTATTGACCGGAAAATCCCAGGGTTTTAGAGCAGAGTGGGTCTGAGAGACCAGAGAGGGGGAGAAAAGGTAAGAGGACCATATCTGGAGGGTAGGTAGTAATGGAACGAAGAGGTTATCCCAAATATACACTGGGAACTTTCTGAATGAGATGTCACAAACTTTCCTTCCCAATGTTTCGCATCTAGGTCACAAAGAGCAGCCTGCCCACTTTTGCCTAGCTCCTCACATCAGTCATATTATGTCTGTGCAACATAGTATCTTGATCAATGGGCTTCCTTAGAACCCTAATAGACCTTCGTGCTCAGGGAGGGTGGGAAGAGGGTTGCTTTCTTGAAATGTTGACTCTCTGCTCCTTGGATGCTACCTGACTGACTGTGCTTTTCCAGCATCACACTCTTCGATTCTGATCTCAAGCATTTGCAGTGTTGATTTCATCCTGTTTGCTAATGATGCCAAGGAGATGGGACCCTGAGCAGGAGGGAGAGACAAGGGTAGAGACAAAAGGCAGAAAGCTAAGAAGCAAAAATGTAAGGCAGAAAATAAAGGGTAATAAACATATGAGGCCAGAGTTCAAAATAAAACTGAGATGACTGAAAAGGTTTAAATGATAAATCTAAAGGTTTGTGTCTTAATGGGTGAAGCATTCGCAATAAGTGTTGATGACTTAGTAGCACAGATGGTCACAATATAGTTACAATTACAGAGACATGGCTGCAGGGTTACCAAGGTTGGGAAGTAAACAACCCAGGGGTATTAATTATTTAGGAAGGACAGATAGAAAGAGAAGGGACATGAGTAGCAGCATTAGTAAAGGAGTAAATTAAATGCAATAGCAAAAAAGGATATTGGCTCGGAAAACTATAACTCAGAGTCTATGAACTCTGATAAGAAACACCAAGACAGCAAACATTGTCCAGGATTGTCTATGTACTTCCACACAGTGGTGCAGCTATAAGGGAGGGCATTGAAGAACAGATCAGAGATACATGCAATAAGGGTTTGACTGTGATCATGGGTAACTTTAATTTACATATAGACTAGACATCCCAAACTAGTGTTCTAGACTAGATACTGTGCAAAGAGAAAGCATTAATTAATAATTTAGTCATATGAGGTCGCTGAGTAAGAGTGAAAATAATTTGCTCCTTATATATCAATAAAAGGCTTTGGGATTTTCCTTAACCTTGCTTGCTAAAGATAGCTGTTGACCACTTCTAGCCCTCTTAATTCCTATTTTCAGATTGGTCCTACATTCCCAATAATCTTCCAAAGCTTTATCTGTCTTCAGTCACCCAGACCTTATGTATGCTTCCTTTTTCCTCTTAGCTAGTTTCACAATTTCACCTATCAGTCATGGCTACCTAATCTTGCCATTTCTATCCCTCATTTTCACAGGAACATGTCTCTTCCGCACTCTAATCAACCACTCTTTAAAAGCCTCCCCCATATCAAATGTGGATATACCTTCAAACAGCAGATTCCAATCTGCATTCCCCAGCTCCTGCTGAATTTTGGTATAGTTGGTCTTCCCCCAATTTAGCACTCTTCCTTTAGGACCACTCTCATCTTTGTCCATGAGTATTCTAAGACTTATGTAATTGAGACTACTATTCCCAAAGTAAATCCCTGTTGAAACTTCTATCACCTGGCCGGGCTCATTCCCCAACACCAGGTCCAATATGGCCCCTTCCCGAGTTGTACAGTTTACATACTGCTCTAGAAAACCCTCCTGGATGCTTCTTACAAATTCTGCTTCATCTAGACCTCTAACAATAAATGAATCCCAGTCAATGTTGGAAAAATTAAAATCTCCCATCACCATCACCCTGTTGCTCCTACATCTATCTATAACCTGTTTATATATTTGTAGCTCTATCTCACATTCGCTGGTGGGAGGCCTGGAGTACAGCCCCAACATTGTTACCACAACCTTCCTATTTCTGAGCTCTGCCCATATTACCTCACTGCTCGAGTCCTCCATAGTGCCCTCCTTTAGCACAGCTGTGATATCCTCCCTGACCAGTAATGCAACTCCTCCATCTGTTTTACCTCCCTCTCTATCCCGTCTGAAGCATCGATCTCCTGGGATATTTAGTTGCCAGTATGCCCTTTCCTCAACCAAGTCTCAGTCATAGTAATAACACCATACTCCCAAATACTAATCCAAGCCCTAAGCTCATCTGCTTCTATAAAGCTTCTTGAAATAAGTGATGATGTAGAGGTGCCAGTGTTGAATGAGGTGCACAAGGTCAGAAGTCACACTACAACAGATTTATTTGAAATCACAAGGACTCCATCTGATGGAGGAGTAGTGCTTCGAAAGCTTGTCATTTCAAATAAACCTGGTTAAATTAGGGAGTGCAGATGCTGGAAGTCAGAATCGATAAAATGTAGAGCTGGAAAGGCACAGCAGGTCAGGCAGCATCAGAGGTGCCGCAATTTCAACGTTTCAGATCAGGACACTTCAGCAGGACCATAACCTGATGTTGTATGACTTCTGACCATAAATAAGTGAAGAGGACAAAATTAATAAAATACAAATGTAGGTTCCTTCAAGGATGTGGCAGAAGAGTTGAACACATGCTTTAGTTCTGCCTTCACAAAAAAGGAAACAAATAATCTCCCACAATTCTGGTCTCCTTCCTATCGGAAAGAATTTGTGAAACTTGAAAGGTTTCAGAAAAGATTTACAAGGATGTTGCCAGGGTTGGAGGATCTGAGCTACAGGGAGAGGCTGAACAGGCTGGGGCTGTTTTCCCTGGAGCGTCGAAGGGTGAGGGGTGACCTTATATAGTTTTACAAAATTATGAGGGGCATGGATAGGATAAATAGGCAAAGTCTTTTCCCTGAGGTCAGGGAGTCCAGAACTAGAGGGCATAGGTTTAGGGTGAGAGAGGAAAGATATAAAAGAGATCTAAGGGACAACTTTTTCACACAGAGGGTGGTACGTGTATGGGATGAGCTGCTAGAGGATGTGGTGGAGGCTGGTACAATTGCAACATTTAAGAGGCATTTGGATGGGTATATGAATAGGAAGGGTTTGAAGGGATATGGGCTGGATGCTGGCAGGTGGGACTAGATTGGGTTGGGATATCTGGTCAGCATGGACGAGTTGGACCGAAGGGTTTGTTTCCATGCTGTACATCTCTATGACTCTATGACTCTATAAATGTAAGGGAACTAAAGGGCCTGCTAAAGGGAGCAACTGAAGGAAATCAGTATTAGTAAGAAAATAGTGCCGAGGAAAATAATGGAGTTAAAGGCTGAGAAATCTACATAATAATCTACATCCAGAGACCTAATAATCTACAGGCCTAAAGTAAGTGGCCTAGGAAACATTGGATGTATTGGTAAACTCTATCAAAATTATATCGACCCTGCAGATGTTCCCACTTGTTGATTGGTGAAAAATGCAGCCCTTAAAAAGGAAAGGAGAGAAAAACACAGACAGGTACAGACCACCTGGCCTATCAGTAGTGGGGAAAATGCTAGAGTCAATTATAAATGATGTAATAACAGAACATTTGGAAAGAAATCATCTGATTTAACAGCAAGGTTTTATGAAAGGTAAATCTTGTTTAAGAAATCTGCTAGAGTTTTTTGATGATGTAACTGGTAGAATAAGTAATGGAGTAGCAGTGAATATGGTGTATTTGAATTTTAAGGTCTTTAATAATTCCCACATAAGAGATGAGTAGGGAAAGTTAAATGACAGGGGAAGGATGTTGACATGGATTGAGAATTTGTTGACAGACAGAAAACAGATAGTGGGAATAAGGAGGTCGTTTGTTAAGTGGCAGGCAATTACAAGTGATCAGCGCTTGGGCTCCAGCTATTCACAACATGAAGAAATGGCCTGGGTAAAGGAGTCAAGAGTGACTTCTAAGTTTGTTGATGATGCTACTATGAGGAGGATGCAAGGAGGCTTCAAGATGATCTAGGCAAGATGAGTGAGTGGGCAAACACCTGGCAGATGTAGAATAATGTAGCTAAATGTGAGGTTATATACCTTGGTGTGACAGACATTAAGGAAGAGTATTGTTTAAATGGTGCTATATTGGGAAGTGTAAATGTACAAAGGTTTCTGGATGCCCTTGTACACCAGTCAATGAAAGTAGGCATGCAGGTGCAGCAAGCAATTAGGAAGGCAAATGATGCATTAGTCTTCATTGCTACAGGGTTTCATTCAGAAGGAGGGATGTCTTACTTCATTATACAAGGCCTTGTTGAGACTGCATCTGGAGTATCGAGTGTAATTTTGTTAATCCTGTCTAGGAAAGGATACACTTGCCCTCGAGGGAGTGCAGCAGAGATTGGCTAGATTGATTCTGGGGATGGCAGGGCTACCATGTGAGGAGGGAATGGTTGGAGTGGAAATGTATTCGGATGAGTTTGGAAGGATAAGAGAGGATCTGATTGAAAGATATAAAATTCTAACAGGACTGGACAAACCAGATATAGGGGACATGTTTTCTCTGGTTAAGGAAACTGGAACCAAGGAACACAATCTCAGGACATGAAGTAGACTGAACCATAAAGTAGATTATTTAGGACTGAGATGAGGAATTTTTCCTTCCCTCAAAGGATAGTTAACCCGGAATTATCTACTGCAGAAGGCTGTGGAGGCTAAGTCACTGAATATACACAAGGAAGAGACAGATTTTACAGGCATAAAGTGGAATGGGGAGAAAGTGAGAATATGAAGCTGAGATACAGGATTGGTTATGATCATACAGAATGGAGCGCAGGCTCAAAGGACCTTCTCCAGTTTCTAGTTTCTCTGTGTCAATGTTGAATTGGTTGTTTCAATAGGATGAGCAGATTGCCAATTTTGACGCCCAGCATCCGTGTCTTATGGGGGGGTCACTTCAGAAAGGATAGCATAGTTGTGAGTCAGCCACCTGACTTTTCTAATGTTCTCTCCAACTGAAAACATGTCTCCATATCAGGGGGAAGTGCATGAAATCCAGCCCCATAATTCCATCTGCCATGTTCTTGCCCACTAACTTAACCTATCTACATACTTTTGGAATCTTTTGGTAATCTCCCCATAGCTTACATTTTCAACTAAATTTGTATGTCCGCGAACAGTGGATGAGGATGAAATACATTTGGACATGTCATCAACGTCATTGATATAGATTGTGAATAGGTGAGGGTTACGCATTGGCCAATGTTGCACCTCATTGGTTACAGTCTGCCAAATCAAAACTGGAACATTTATTCTTACTATTTTCTGTCCATTAGCCAACCCTCAGTACAGACCAATATATTACCTTCAGTTCTTGATAGGTCAAAAATAATTTCCTTCCATAAATATGTATTAATTCAGTTTACTAATTTTCTAAGTTCCTGTTACCATGTTCCTAATAGTAGAATCCATCATTTCCCATATAACTGCCATCAGGCTAACTTGTTCTCTGTGTTCCTCCTTGCTCCTTTCTTGAATAGTGGAGTTAGATTCAGTATCTTCTGACATATGAAGACTGTTCCAGCATTTACAGAAATTCAGCAAGATTGAAAACTATTGTGTCCACTATCACTGTAGCCACCTTTTAAAATCCTGGGATGAAAGCCATCAGGCCCAGGGAATTAATCAACTTTGAACAGGGTAAGCTTAATAGTTTTTTTATGCTGTAACTTCTGTTTTGCCATGTTTTAACAAGGAACATTCTGTACAGTATATCCCATAGGGCTGTTGCAAAACACCTTTGGGAAATCATGGCATCAAACTGGTAGAACACTTAGAAAAATGTGCCAAACAAGGACAACAAGCAAGGATTAATTCAGGAAAGACATCACTCGATTATTTTATTCCCTTTTGGGTAAATCAGAAGTGATTCTTCTGTGTATGGGAAGAAGCAAGAGACCTTGATTGGTATCCCATCCACCACCTCAAAGATTCACTCCCTCCATCACTTGTTCACAGTGGGAGCAGCATGTATCATCTACAAGAGGCACTGCAGAAATTCACCAAGTATCCATCAACAGTACTTTCTAGAGGCAAGACCTCCATCGCCAAAGGTGTCACCAAACTAAGGATGGTAGGAATATTGGGCAGAATCTTTTCACCTAGCCTAAACGTAGGAGGTACTACTGCTTGAGTGGATAGACACATGCATTCACAAGATCAAATCAAGTGAACAGGAGGCTCAGTCCCCTGCTGGGATCTTCCTCGCTCCACTTCCCGGCACTATAGTGCAAAGGCACCTAGACAGCAAGTCACCTTTTGTGGCCAGGAGCGTCACTCAACCTCTGTTCATCACAGCTTTCCACCCAGCCCTGGAGATGTGGACACCAGACAGAAAGTGGTTCCACACTTCACTAACACTCTCCATACATTCTCCTGCAGGAAAGAAGGAAGGTTCTGTATCCACAGTATGGCCATCCTGACTGACAAAGGCAGTCTGGACTGAGGCTTCCACATGGTCAGTGCCTGCAGGCAGCTCAGGAGAACCTGGCTCCAATACTAAAAGAGGATAAATTATCTGCTGTGCACTTCCAGGCTAAGTGCCACTGTGCTTCTAGCCTCTATAAGTATGAGCTAGCATTGCACATTTGCCGCTGCAAAGATTGGGTGCCAGGCATTTCAATCAGTTTCCTCATTGGGTTGGGATATCTGGTCGGCATGGACGGGTTGGACCGAAGGGTCTGTTTCCATGCTGTACATCTCTATGATTCTATGTGTACAATTAACAAGAATGGTTCTCTATAAGTACCATAGCAGTACTGCTTCTCACATATCTGCCAAGATTCACAGTTTTAATGCAAACGGAGCTGCAATATTCAACAGCTCAGGCACTGTCAGGTCACTGACCTTTCATTTTAACTAGGAGAATTAACATATCTAGTACTTTTCACCAATGGGGTGCATGGCACAAGGACATAATGACAGAAGACGGCTTCAGCCAGAATAACTCAGAGGTACCTCAGTCACAAACATTAGATAATGCTTAATTACCTTTCACTAACTCTATCTCTTTGTCCCAACAGAAACACCGTTCATTTAAAACCATTAACTCCTCTGATGTCTTAAAACACATTCTTCTTATGTTCAACACTAAAACAGTCATCCTTGATCTAGGGACTGAAGTCTCGGTCGATATTGATGAATGCAGAGGAAGTGCTGATGTCCCCTTGTTAATGTCTCTTCACATTTCTCATCTTCTACAGGAAAGGAATATGCACAATAATTGCAACAGGAGAGGGTGGCACAGGATTATAAGGCTGACATGAGACTCACCCCTCAAGAAACAGGCAGCAGCAGGAGAGACAGGGACCTATGTTTGTGCAGATGGAGAGATTGGATATAAACCTCTATCCAGTGGGAAAGCCTGCATTCAGTTACTCCCAGCTGCACAGGAAGCTGCAACATCCTTTGATGTTCCTGAGCTTCCCCATGAGTCATTGCCTATCCAGGTCCCATGGCCAGCTTGAGTTTTACATATTCCCTTACTCAATTCAACTGTCCCTTCACACTGACCAGCACACCTCATGATACCTGTATGTTCCCCATTCTCAAAACACAGCTCCTACACCTCCTCGCCCCCTTTCCTTATCACTGGGACTGGGCCCACTGCTTCCCAGTTCCTACTTCCATTTCCCACGATCTTTCTGGCATCTCAGCAGCCATGCCTTCCTATTTCAATTACAACTTTTCCTTGTCTGGGTTTGTTTTCAATATACACACATTTTATAAAAATTAAATTCCAATAAGGAGAGAAACTACGAAGATTTCCTTCTTTGCCCCCAGCATTTTTTCTCAAGAGTCTGTTGCTGGGAAAGTACAGCAGGTCAGGCAGCATCTGAGCAGCAGGAGTATAGATGTTTCAGGCATAAGCCCTTCATCAGGAATGAGGCTTGTGGGCCAGGACTGAGAGATAAATGGGAGGTGATTTGGATTGGAGGGAAAGGTAGCTGAGAAAGGGATAGGTGGATGAAAGGTGAAGGTAATAGGTCAGAAGGGGGAGTGGTGGACAGGTCCAGAGAGCGGTGCCGAGTTGGAGGCTTTGGACTGAGATAAGATGGGGGGAGGGGAAATGAGGAAGCCATTGAAATCCATATTTATCCCATGTGTTTGCAGGGTCCCAGGGTGGAATATGAGACATTCTTCCTCCAGGCGTTGGGTGGTGATAGTTTGGTGGTGGAGGAGGCCCAGCACCTGCTTGTCCTTGACAGAGTGGTAGGGGGAGTTGAAGTGTTCAGCGATGGGGCAGAGGAGTTGGTGGGTGCGGGTGTCCCAGAAATATTCTCTGAAACTACCCACAAGAAGGCATCCTGTCTCCCCGACGTAGAGGAGACCACACTGGGTGCAACGACTGCAGTAGGTGACATTGGTAGAGGTAGAGGTAGAGGTAAATTTCTGACGGATGTGGAAGGATACCTTGGGGCCTTGGACAGAGGTGAGGGGAGTGGTATGGGTGCAGGTTTTGCACTTCCTGCGGTGGCAGGCAAAGGTATTGGGAGTGGGGTGTGGGCTGGTGGGATCATGGACCTAACGCGGGAGTCGCAGAGGGAATGGTCTTTCCGGAACTCTGATAGGGATGGGGAGGGAAATATATCTTCAGTGGTGGGATCCATTTGGAGGTGGTAGAAGTGGAGGAGGATAATGCGATGTATGCGGAGGTTGGTGGGGTGGAAGGTGAGGACCGGGAGTTTCTGTCCTTATTGCATTAGGCGGGGTGGTGTTCAGGGGCAGTGGGGCATGAAGTGGAGGAGATGAGCTGGAGGACATCGTCAACCACATGGCAATGGAAGTTGCAATCGTGGAAGAAGGAGGCCATCTGGGAATTAGTCATTCAGGGAACAGATGTGGTGGAGGCGGAGGGATGGCGTTTTTACAGGAGATAGGGTGGGAGGGAGTGTAGTCTCGGTAGCTGTGGGAGTTGATGGGCTTGTAGTAGATGTCTGTGGTTAGACAGTCGCCAGAGAGAGAGTGATGGAGAGGTGCAGGAATGGGAAGGAGGTGGCCGAGATGGTCCAGGTGAATTTGAGGTCAGAGTGGAAGGTGTTGGTAAAGTTGTTGAACTGTTCAACCTCCTCAATGGGAGCATGAGATGGCACTGATACAGTTATCAATGTAGCAGAGGAACAGGTGGTGGGGTGGTGCTACTTTTACTGCGCCTGGCTGAACTGGTCCTCACCCTCAAAAACTTCTCTTCCAATCCTCCCACTTCCTCCAAAACAAAGGGGTAGCCATGGGCACCCGCATGGGCCTCAGCTATGTCTGTCTGTTTGTCGGATATGTGGAACAGTCTATCTTCCGCAGTTACACTGGCACCTGCCCCCACCTGTTTTGGATTTTGGTATTAACAGAAAGTCTATAATTATCTCACTTATATTGGGTTGATGGTGAACAATCTGTCCAATTCTGTTTGTGAGATAGAGGCAAGTGTGAGAGTGAGGCAGAGTGAGAAAGAGTAAGCACATAAGAGAGAGAAACAGAGTGACTATTTCCATTCTAATTTGATTTTTGTAATGAAACAAAGCATCCCATGAATGATCATCTGGATCAGAAAATCATATTTGTTATGGACAGTAACAAAAAGAAGAGTTATTATTGAATATTGGATTCTTCAGAACTATAGCCATGACTTTACAGGTAGATTTCCTACAAATTTCACTTGGAGATCGTGAGAACTGATGAAACATCATCTGCCCTCTTCCTCTGATGCTGCTTGACCTGCTGTGCTTTCTTCAGCTCCACTTTTAATCCACTATAAATTTCATTTTCCAGTCAAAAGCTAAATTCTGACATGACATTAGTTTCACTTATCAATTAAAGGGCGTTTTCCCAAACAGTTAGTTTTCCTTTAGACACAGAAAAAACATATATTAGTTAACAATAGAATAAATGTGGGAAAATATACACTTTTTTAAATTCACTCAAATGATAGGGGCATGGCCGGCTAGGTCAACATTTATTGCCCCTAACCAGATGTGTTTGTCCTGACAATAGATTCATGGTCATCATTAGGCTCTTAATTCTAAATGGCTTTGTACATTGAAGTGAAATTCCACCATCTGCCATGGCAGGATTCAAACCCATCTTCCCAGGACTTTCTCTGGGTGTCTGGAATAACAGTCCAGTCATTATACCACTAGGCTATTGCCTTGCCCCACTGTGGCAGAAGGAATGAAAAATCAATGTATTACTTACATGGAGAATTATTGCAGAATTCCAAATTGCAGAGGGATCTTGGTGTATGAGTTACAAAAAAAGTACACAGGCACAGCAAATAATTAAGAAGTTTAATAAAATGCTATCCTGTATTATGATAGGAATTGAACGCAAAGTAAAGATGTTATGTTTCAGTTCTACAGGCATTGTTGTAATCACATCTCAAATATTGTGTGCTGTTTTGGTCTCCTTCTTTAAGGAAAGGTGTAAGTGCCTCAGAGGTGGTTCAGAGAAGGTTTATTTGATTGATACCTGGAATGGTTGGGTTGTCTTATGAGGGTAGTGTGAACAGGCTGGGCTTGTTTGCAGTGAAGCTTAGAAAAGTGAGGAGTGACTTGATTGAAATGTAGAAGATCTTGAATGGTTTTGACAAGGTGGTTGTGGAAAAATATTTCCTCTAGCGGCTAAGTTCAGAACTAAGAGGCACTGTTTAAAATTAGGGGTTGCCATTTTGGGACAAAGACAATGAGATTTATTTTTCTAAAGGCTTGAATGGCAGATGGCAGTCAAGACAGTATCATTAAATACTTTTAAGACAGATGTAGATAGATAGGCAAGGGAATCAAAGGTTATCAGAAACAGATCAGCCATGGTCTTGGTAAATGAAGGCACAGACTTGAGGAGCCAAATAGTCTACTTCTGTTCCTATTTTGTACGTTTCTAGATTATACATGCACATGGTAATATCATTCCTGTAATTATGAAACAGAAGATAATCTGCGAGATTATAACTAAGGTGAGAGGGAAAAGATTTAAAAGGGAACTTAGAGGCAATTTTTTCACGCAGAGGGTGGTATGTGTATGGAACGATCTGCCAGAGGAAGTGGTGGAGACTGTTACAATTACAACATTTTAAAGGTATCTGTTTGGGTGTATGAGTAGGAAGGGTTTAGAGGGTTATGGGCTAAGCTCTGACTAATGGGACTAGATTAATTTAGGATATCTGGTCAGCATGGATGAGTTGGACTGAAGCATTTATTTTCTTTGCTGTACAATTCTATGACTTGAATAAAAGACAGGGATTAACAGATATCTCTCAACTGTAGTATTCAGAAAATTAAGTTTACTTACACCAATACTGCACAGCTAGGGACTTAAAATAAGAGTAAAAACTGTGCAAATAATTAGTCCCCAAAAAAAATCACATAAAATGTTCTCACAGAACAGGTCTAATCGTTAGAAGGAATAGATTGTCAATAGATTGAATCCCAACCTTGATGGAAATTCCTAATTATTTATCAGATGGATGGAGATGGGGATTGTGGTAATGAAGTGCTCGAGGTGCATAATGACTCAATCAATATTGTCATGGTGATGTCTCATTAACAGCTGCTGCACCCACCAGGAAACATTTTAAATATATTCAAACCTTTAAAATAATTTCCAGACTTATTGTTACACACCTACACTGAGCTCAATTTGCAACCCATTTCATAATTTAGTGTGCATGTTTATTTGGCAGTTTTGCAACCAAATAACATTTTTATGTCGATTTTTTTCAAACCTTGCCTGACAGAAATCAATCTTCAGCTTCATGCCATGATGTGTCATTTCGGCAGATGTAGCAAGGAACACAATAAAAGATTAAACAGCAGCCAATAAGAACAGAAAATGCTGGAAAAGGCAATGGTTAAGTCTGAAAAGACCTTGACAAAGAATATGAAGTCAGGACAAGCTCAGGAAACCAAAAAGGTGGAGATAACACGATGTTATGGAAGACATGTTCATGTATGCCTAGTGGTAGGTGATGGGTTAAACAGAATATTGGCGGGTAGGAGAGGAAGACGTAAATTGGTGAACATTACATATACATTATCCCTTTCTGAGCTGATCTATGCAAACATCAGAAAGACTAAGTATTGAGAAGATGAAAGGGCCACTTTGATTAGAATGTACGATGGAAAAGAAAACAGCAAGAGAAAGAGAAGGTACTTGCAGAATATATCAGAGAAGTTAAGATGTTGTCTTAATCAGTTTCAGACTAGTCTAGGAGGAAAATCAAGGAATGAGGAAGGCATCTCTGAAGATTTGTCCAAAGCTCCAGCACAATATTGTTCTAGCTAATAGATCAGAATTGGTTCTAAAGGAAATTCACTTGGATGGCTGTCATTATCTGCTGAAAGTTAGTTAAGTAGGAAAAGCTATTTGTAGAATAGCAGATACCAGCACCCCCAGAGGAGTGTAAGATGTCTGACTCATGTATAGATCATCTTATGATTTCTCTGTCCAACAGTGTTTCAGCTGCTTTGAATAACTCTAAGAGCTTGAGGTAGAATATTGATTAGAAGGTATCCAGAAATAGATTGATTGCTGGAAAGCAATAACCAACCTTTTAGAAACAAGAATGAAATTAAAATCTCTGGAACAGATGCTACGGATCCATGTTTAGTTCCAGCGGTTGTTTAGACGTGTAATTTTGAAATTCAGAGAGTAGATCCGCTGTTAGATATGGATGTTAGTCATGGCAGACATGCAAACATCATCTCTTTGTCACTCTCAGGATGTGGGCATTGCTGACAATGTCAGTAATTACTGTCCATTTCTAGTTGCCTTGAGAACGTGGAGTGGTCCGACATAGTCTGTATGATTTATTTTGTGGTTTGATACAACTGAGTGACTTCTTGGGCTAGAGTACTTAATATCAACTACATTAATGTGGGATGGGATTCCCAAAGAGGCCAGACCTGGGTGGGTGGCAGGTTCCCGAACTTAAAGGACACTGGGGAACCAGTCGGGTCTTTATCATCTCCTTCATCTTCTTCTGAAGATTGCATGGGCAAATTCTCACAGTCCCCTGCCAATTGGTTTGTAGATGGTGGGAACGGCCAGTAAAATTGCCCAGGTGGCACTTCTGTTGGCCCCCATCCCTGACCTGACGGCCAGCTCATCTTTGCCCCAAACTGCCTTAAATGGCGAATTAATGAGCACTTGCTTCCCAGCATCAAATGAAAGACCTCCCTCGAAGACCTCCTTTCCACATCAGACACACTCTTTCCCCATTGGGTGCTCCCTCTCCATCCTGAAGCCCCACCCCACCCCAATTTCAATTATTAATCCTGTACAGTAAAGCCTACAATATCATAGACATATATTAATCCTTGAGGGACACCTTCTTTCCCTTTTCTATTGCAGAAATACTTCCTGCGTGAATGAGCACATCACCAGTGTTGCCACCATGCTCGTGTGCACCTCGATACTATCAGCAGCACAATTCAACCAGAGGCAAGGTTATAACTGAGAATGATTTGTCCTCAACTGATACCTGCAGACAGATCTATACTTTGTGGTTTACATGACTGGTCAGTGATAAAGGACAAGGACTCTTCTAGATTTCTCCAAACTACAATTCAGATACTATGCCTCATTTTAGTAATTCTATAGGTAAAATCAATGAACCACACACACGTTCTGGATCGAACTTGGAATCCTCCTCATTTGTATATTTATCAATTTGCCACTAAGGTGAGGCCTGAGGAAATTGTACTGCCGCCCCCAGGAAAGAAACTGGTCAATCCTTTTGCAATCTATATTTCAATGCAGTCTAAAGTGCCTTTAGGCACTGCAGCACAAAATGCTATTTCTCATCCAGTCAGAGTGAAATGCACTTAATGTGTTAAACATAAGATCATAATTCTCTCCAAAACATCCAGTTTTCCCAAATGATGTTTGCATTAGATCTTTGAATAATTCTTCTAGACTTTAGGAATAAATGCCATCAGATTTTGCAAGATAACATCCAACTGTATTTTGCAGGTCTCAGAAAAAGATGATTGAAATAAATACTTATGTTGTTAGGACAGAGTTAATTCATTTTCACCAATCGAGATACAGAACATGTGTACTATCACTGAATGCCAAAAGTGCACAGTGATTAATTTAATTAAACAAATGATAAGCTTCTTCTTGTTGTTTGAATATGTTAATAGACCCCATGAATCTAAACATATCGGCTGTCAAAAAGATCCCCACTGTGTTATGATCCATTACACTAAGTGCATTTCTCAGTCTTTTCACTTCTGTAAAACAAATGGGATATGCTGATCAATGATATTATTATTTCCCCTCAACCCTTCATTAACATTCATCTTTGGCAATATTTTTAGGTTTTTTTAAAAGGCTGGAACAATATTCCCTCCTACGCATCCATTTTTAAGTCAGCACATCCTCTTTTGTTTATGATTACTGGCAATTTACATCAATCTGAGTTGGCAGAGTTTTTAGAAGTCTCGTCTGGAACACACAACCTTTATAAGCACAACACTCCCAAAAAAAATTACACTTAACAATTAGTCCAAGTTATGCTTTTAGCCTTAAAATAGGATGGCTCTCTACTCACTTGTGAACATTAGAGTTAGTAAACCGAACAAAACAAATATTCATGTAAGTAAATAGAACATAAAACATTACAGTGCAGTACATGCCCTTCGGCCCTCGATGTTGCACCTACCTTTGGAACCAATCTGAAGCCCATCTAACCTGCACTATTCCATTCTCGTCCATATGCCTATCCAATGACCATTTAAATGCCTTTAAAGTTGGCAAGTCTACTATTGTTGCAGGCAGTGCATTCCATGCCCCTACTAACCTCTGAGTAGAGAAACCACCTCTGCCCTATATCTCTCACCCCTCAATTTAAAACTCTGTCCCCTCATGATAGCCATCACCATCCGAGGAAAAGGGCTCTCACTGTCCAACCTATCTAATCCTCTGATTATCTTGTAAGTCTCAATTAAGTCACCTCTCAACCTTCTTCTCTCTAATCAAAATAGCCTCAAGTCCCTCTTCCTAAGACCTTCCCTCCACACCAACAACATCCTGGTAAATCTCCTCTGATTCCTTTCAAAAGCTTCCACATCCTTCCTATAATGGGGTTACCAGTACTGCATGCAATACGCCAAATGCGGCCGCACCAGAGTTTTCTACAGCTGCAGTATGATCTCACGGTTCCGAAACTCAATCCCTCTACCAATAAAAGCTAATACACTGTATGCCTTCTTAACAACCCTATCAATCTGCGTGGCAACTTTCAAGGATCTATGTACATGCACCAAGATTCTCTGCTCAATAACACTACTAAGAATCTTACCATTAGCCCAGGACTCTTTATTTCTGTTACTCCTTCCAAAGTGAATCACCTCGCACTCTTCCGCATTAAACTCCATTTGCCACCTCTCAGCTCAGCTCTGTAGTTTATCTATGTATTCTGTAACCTACAACATCTTTCAGCACTATCCACCATTCTACTGACCTGAGAGTCATCCGCAAATTTACTAACCGATCCTTCTAGATCCATTTATATAAATGGCAAACAGCAGTCAACCTAAAACAGATCCTTGCGGTACCCCACTAGTTACTGAATTCCAGGATGAATATTTCCCATCAACCACCACCCTCTGGCTTCTTTCAGCTAGCCAATTTCTGATCCAAACACCTAAATCACCCTCAATCCCATGCCTCCATATTTTGTGCAATAGCCTACCATGGGGAACCTTATCAAATGCCTTCCTGAAATCCATATACATTACATCAACCGCTTTATTCTCATCCACGTGTTCGGTCACCTTCTCAAAGAACTCAATAAGGTTTGTGAGCCATGACCTACCCTTCACAAACTGTGACTATCCCTCATCAACTTATTCCTCTCTAGATGATTATAAATCCTATCTCTTTTAATCCTTTCCAACACTTTATCTACAACCGAAGTAAGGCTCACAGGTCTATAATTTCCAGCACTGTCTCTACTCCCCTTCTTGAACAAGGGAACAGTTGCATCTGAATGCATCTGAATGCTTTGCTCCTAAAAGGTAGAGCAGTGTACTTTCAGCATGGGGCTACTGTGCTGTTTTCTGAGTAAATTTTAATTGTCACACTGAGAACATAGTAGGACTCATTGGAAACCTGCAGGGAAATCGAAAAATATTCCAACATTTTTGGAAGCTAATGGAGAAGCATTAAGGGAAAGCCTCTTCCCAACATGCATGTGTAAATATATTCTTCTTTTCCTCCTCTCAATACAATAGCTCTCCTGCCCTATACACTTTACCAAACATTGTAGGATTGAAACACAACCAACGCCAATTCAGTCACCTCTCAGATGCCAGTTTCACTGTGCCTTGGTACACGTGACAATACATTCAATTCAATTCAATTCAATTCAATTGTTGGATCCATTTTGACATGCAGCAAACCTTTGTCATCTTCCCTCCATTTGTCAGTGCTTACCACCTCCTTCTAACTTCTGTCCTTTATTAGACATGGCCACTCAGCAATTGTGGTGTATGTCTCACTGTCATTTTGCAACATATTTTTAAGGGACAATCTCATGATATCATCAGGATTTCACAGCATGTGACCTCACGGTATAAAGGTCTCAGGTTCCATCTTACTAAGTCCTTCCTGGAGCGTACCTGGACTTTCAATGTAGTGTACCTGGACTTTCAGAAAGCCTTTGATAAAATCCCACATATGAGGTTAGTGAGCAAAATTAGGACGCATGGTATTGGGGGCAAAGTACTGACTCGGATTTAAAATTGGTTGGCTGACAGGAAACAAAGTGTAGTGATAAACGGCTCCCTTTCGGAATGGCAGGCGGTGACCAGTGGGGTACCACAGGGATCAGTGCTGGGACCACAGCTTTTTACAATATATATTAATGATATAGAAGATGATATTAATAGTAACATTAGCAAATTTGCTGATGATACTAAGCTGGGTGGCAGGGTGAAATGTGAGGAGGATGTTAGGAGATTACAGGGTGACCTGGACAGGTTAGGTGAGTGGTCAGATGCATGGCTGATACAGTTTAATGTGGATAAACGTATGGTTATCCACTTTGGTGGCAAGAACAGGAAGGCAGATTACTACCTAAATGGTGTCAAGTTAGATAAAGGGGCAGTACAAAGAGATCTGGGTGTTCTTATATATCAGTCAATGAAGGCAAGCATGCAGGTACAGCAGGTAGTGAAGAAAGCTAATAGCATACTGGCCTTCATAACAAGAGGGATTGAGTATAGAAGCAAAGAGGTTCTTCTGCAGCTGTACAGGGTCCTGGTGAGACCGCATCTGGAATATTGTGTGCAGTTCTGGTCTCCAAATTTGAGGAAAGACATTCTGGCTATTGAGAGAGTGCAGCATAGGTTCATGAGGTCAATTCCTGGAATGACGGGACAATCTTATGTTGAAAGATTGGAGCGACTGGGTTTGTATACCCTGGAGTTTAGAAGACTGAGAGGGGATCTGATTGAGATGTATAAGATTATTAAGGGATTGGACACTCTGGAGGTAGGAAACATGTTTCCGCTGATGGGTGAGTGCCGAACCAGAGGACACAGCTTAAAAATACGGGGTAGGACATTTAGGACAGAGATGAGGAGAAACTTCTTCACCCAGAGAGTGGTGGGTGTGTGGAATGCTCTGCCCCAGAGGGCAGTGGAGGCCCAGTCTCTGGATTCGTTTAAGAAAAAGTTGGATAGAGCTCTCAAGGATAGTGGAATCAAGGGTTATGGAGATAAGGCAGGAACATGATACTAATTAAGGATGATCAGCCATGATCATATTGAATGGTGGTGCAGGCTCGAAGGGTAGAGTGGCCTACTCCTGCACCTATTGTCTATTGTCCTCTTGAAACATCTCACACAGAAGGAAGCATGTTACAGTTTCCATCCAAACTGCTTTGTTTGAACTGAGTGTTTGTGATGCTAAAGTATGTAAGCAGGTACCAGAAACTGTAATAAAAGCTAATTCAATGTTTCAATACCACATAACTCACAGCTAATTCTTATGCTACAAGAGGTAACAAAAGCATCACCTCATCAGATACAAATACTTGTTGAAGGTAAAAGCCCATCACTGAATTGCTGATAGAATATAGCTACAAAGTAGACTATTTGTATAGAACTGTTCCTCAGATTCCAGATATCGCATCATATACACCTTGCCATTTTGTAGCTGTGTGGATGAACCAGCTTGGTAGAGTTTTGGTAGAGAATGGCAATAAACTATTTTATTTTTTAAAATGAAATATCTCTTCCAAAGCCAATGCATTCACAATACTCAAGTACAATTTAAAATGTGCAAAACGTCCTCTCTCCAGGTCAGCATTTCTGATTTACACAGGGAATTGGGGAAAAATAAAACCAGCATTTTGTAAAAGGAAAATCTATGTCCACCTCAGAATACAGAAACTTTTCACGTCCGTTTTGTCATCCGGGTCCCAACCTGGTTCGTGTTAATGATCAGGTATTGAAAGCTGACATCTCCAACCGCAGCAAGCTGCATGCCTGGCAATCAGCCAGGGAGCGTGAATGTTTCCTCATGGAACATATCTACTTCAAGGACACCGAAAATGCCACATGCACACCTCTCACTGGTGTTTCTTCATTTCCTAACAATCCTCACTCAGGCATCATCTAATGTGCAATAGAGCACATTTTGCTCAAGAAAGACAAGCTGTTAATCTCAGGTCAGGAATACATCGCCCAGACAAAAGCAAGTCAAAGACATTGTTCCGTGGAAGCATTTACTTCTGCTCTGGAGGAGACAGTTCATTTTTAAAAATACCACCCATACCTAGAACTTAAAACATGCAACCAACTGCAGGATTATGAATTTTAGTCAATGTGACCTTTTGATGCCACATTTTTACTTCGTCTCCTGCAGTGAATATCCACGGTCAGATTTTTATTATGTTATGTCGAAAACAGATGCCACAGTCTGGCTGTTGGCCAAACTTTTCAATGGATCTGAATTTATAGAGGCCTTGATCCGAACCTCTCTCCATGGCAACTGCAATTGTTTTACGTGTCATGGTGTTTCAAGAATAATACTACCCAAAGACACAGTTCATTTTCTGTGCATCAGAGGTCAGCACTGCAGAGTGGTCACACTGCCTCCCATTCCAATTCTCTCCACATCCTCATTGACAACGCTATGTCATGAGCAATGCCTTTGAATATTTTTCTGTTTTCTTACAAGGATCACAGTTAAATTTTATAAGGAGTGAACATCAGTTGCAGTAATAGCTGAAAACAGTCAGTGCCTGACAAGAATAAAAATATGGTCTATATTACAAGAGCTATGCCTTTTGAAAAGTGCTATTAAAGCTGGAACTGTGTTTGAGAGAACCACATCCTAATGTCTAATTAATGTAAGCAAACACAGCCTAAGGTCACTTAGACTGCAATTACTGCTTGGTGAGACAACTTTGTAAATTGTTTTGATTTCTGGCAGAGAACTCAGCATGTTAAGTTTGTCTTGTATTTAGTTCACTAATGCCCTTTAGGAAAGGATATCTGCTGTCCTTACCTGGCCTGGCCTACTTGTGAAGCAGAGTCCACAGCAATGTTAACTGTTCTTTGGGTAGTTAGGAATGAGCAATAAATGCTGGCCTAGCCGGCAACACCCACATCCCATAAAAGAATAAAGGAAACAAAAAAAATGAAGGGGCAGAGATTAAGCCAACAGGTTCCAAGACAAGAAGTCAAAAGCAGCTTCTGATACTAGTGTAGGGCTTGGAAATAGTCAGTCAGCTACTTGGGCTGGTCAGACCCAGGATACACATCACGTAAAGGAATGAGGAGCTGAATGTTGGAGAGTCCACCACCCGTCTGAAATCTTGCCAACCCACTGCAAGCTGTTTCCTTCCTGGGATGAGTGACAGAGGCAGGTATTAAAGGAGATGGAAATGGGTTGCACAGCTGTTAGTTTTGGAGTAGGTGTGGCAGTGAGTAGGCAGGACCGAAGGCATGTAGGGTTAGTGGTGGCAAGGGTCGGGGTCGTGACAGCAAGGGAGGGAAGATAATGCAGGGATTAATGACAGTGGTAGAGCATGAGCCATGGTGACAGTAACAGAGATAGAAAGAATGTGAGGTATCAGAGAGAAGTGGTGACTGTTGCACTGGCGGAGTGGAGAAGGTTGTTAACCTTCTTCCTGCCATGCTGGACCTTCCTCCAGATGGCTGAGACCGCACCGACCTGTACAGCAACCTTGGACCATGAATGCATGCTCTGGTGTAGGGAACTCCTTGTTCGTCCTCAGGATGAGGATGTCCCACCTCTGTGCTACCCCATCATCCAGCACTTCCATCTCCTGGCAAGGTGCCAATTGTCCAGTACCTGTCATGCCCAGGGCAATTCCCATCAGACACTGCTTGTCTTTTTAAAGATGGTAGTGGTCATAGGGATGCTGGTCTATTCCTGGATAGCTCAGTAGAGCGAGTTTTTCCAGATACAGTGAGTGGTAAAATAGAGCTAAAATCAGATGAGACCACAAATAGTTAACAAGGCATGGTTGGTACATGAAACCCTCTACAAAACTCAATTAAAAAAGTCAGATTCAGCTCCCAATGGGCACAGCAAGCTCTCAAAATGGCAATGACATAAAGGATAAAATAATCAATTATAGTGGTTTTAGCTGAGGGACAAGTACTGGTTAGGCTTTCAGAGAATCTCCCACGTTTTTCTTTAACAAGTGCCATGGAAAATTTAACGCCCAAGTCTTGACTTATCCTGAAATGTTTTATATTTCCTTTTGAAAACAATCACAAGAAATCATTTATCTCAGCAAAGAGATCTACAAATATTTTTACCATTTGGTGATCGATTAAATCAGTTTTTAAAAATTCTGAGCTGACAATAGAATGAGTTGTTGAGTTGTTGAGTAGTATAAGATGACAAGGGGATAATCTTGTTAGGCGTTGGTCAGTGTTACAAGATGAATCTTTACCACTGATCAGCAGGTTGTATCAGCTATCTGACAGACTTGCTACTACGGTACCATCCTGTTCCCTCAGAGTGATCTGTAGGGTCTGCTTGGTCAGTCTGAGATAGAGAAAAGCCATTTGGTAGTCTAACAAGAAGAAGCTCGTGCCTTAAACATCGTGTAGTTTATTGCATGATGACAACTAGGTATGAGTTCCTTTAATATGATAAAGATTGTGAATGAGACAACGAGGAAAACCCAGATGGTAGGTCTTATGCCTTTGAGATTCTAAACTGTTCTTCCATCAAGTGCATATGGCATCATCATAATGGCTAGTGCTAAAGGCAGTGCTCAGCATTAACCCTTTCAGACTCTTACACCCTTATGGAACAGATTAAAGTGGTGCTGGAAAAGCACAGCAGGTCAGGCAGCATCCGAGGAGCAGGAAAATTGAATTTTCGGGCAAAAGCCCTTCATCAGGAATAGAGGCAGGGTGTCTGCAGAGTGGAGGCTCTCTCATTTATCTCTCCACTCTGCAGGCACCCTGCCTCTATCCCTGATGAAGGGCCTTTGCCCGAAACGTCGATTTTCCTGCTCCTTGGATTCTGCCAGACCTGCTGTGCTTTTCTAGCACTGCACTAATCTAGACTCTGGTTTCCAGCATCTGCAGTCCTTGTTTTTACACTTACAGTCAGCAGGAGAGAGCCCTGCACCATTTCTTCCTAGGTTTGGGGGGGGGGTTCTGTCACATTTACAGGCCATTGTTGAACTTTCCTGGAATGCAAACCTTGTCCAGCAGAAGCTGTCAGCCTAAGCTATACCACAGAGAAGGCCAGGGCAGCTGGTAGAGGAGCGCCTCCAAAGCCCCAGCACTGAGGAAGATCCAAGATAAAGGTAAGTGATTGCTCAATGCAGGAGGTGGGAGATCATGTGAGATAGAGAGTCAGAACCGAGGGCAGACAGCTGCCTCCCAGCAAGCAAAATCCTAGCTAATGTCCAGCCCTTACAGTTTAGCTTTAATCCTGGGAGGACTCCTCCTAAGGTGACAAGCTGCCTGTGAAGTGGCAACCATTGGAAAGCCAACATGTGACCAAGGCCAACCAAAAGCTGGTGGTGGGGTCAGGCGCTTACATGATCATGAATTCCCACTTGTGGATATCAGGAAAGGTAACCCAGAAATGAATTCTGATGGAGGCGGAAAGGTGGGGAAGTTCACATACCCCACTGACAGATCTAGTTAAATACCCTTCCTGCTTCTATGTTACAGGTCTTTGCTGAGCTCTCACTCCTGCTTGTCAAGAAGAAAATCATCTTAAAAAAGGAATGAGAAAAGGTGAAGCAACCTTTCCTGTCAGTATCCATATTAATAGTTCCCAAATATAAAATAAATGTGATATGGGGAAAAGAAGCTTAAGCTGGTCAAGTGGGGAACCTCATTGCATTTGCAGTGCTTGTTGTTATTAAACAGCATAGTTAAGATAAACTTCAGCGTTAATAAAGCAAAACAGGTTTACTCAACATAAATGAAACTCACTTCTCCCAAAGAGCATTTGAGTGAGGAAATGGAAAGAAGCTCATTATTTAAGTACATATCAACATGGTGAATCTGTCAACCGTAAGGGCTGTAAATTTGACAATTTGAAGGCGTACGAGATAGCTGTGAATTGTAAGTCATGTCAAAATCACACCATGAGCAGCCCAACTGAGATATATGGAGTGGATCCCAACGAGATTGCCTGTCCAATGTCAATTTGTTCAACCTGTCTACTCCAGATAAATGCAATTTAAACATCACTGATTGGGAAATGTGTGGGTGAAGTCTGCATACTTACAAATCATTTGCAATCAGCACAACTGAATTTGTGATGGCATTGAAATACAGGTCTAAGTGACAAACAACTCGAATAAAGACATCACAAAATGTTCATTCTTGCAGGATAAATCCCCAGTCAGTGAAAAATCTCCATGTTGATGCTCAAAAGGCAGTTTGTTTCTGCTCTGAGAGGAGAATGCAACTTCTGTTTGTTTGCTTTTGCTGTTGCTGAACAAAAGTGAATAGTTTGAAGTGTTTGAAGGATGTCCTGCACATGATGGTCCCATGTTGAACAATTATAAGATGCTGGACTGCATTGGCAATGGGGGACAGGTATCACTGACTTTAGACAGGGTTGTAAGATTGGATGTGGTTAAAAATAGGTAAGCTCTGTGGCTTGGTGGTTTTAAAAAGTAAAAGATATATGAATATGTCTTTGCACGTACATTGAAGTACCACCTATGTGCACTGAGCAACACTGGTTTTTGGTTGCTGTCCCACTGCATGCATAGTGAAAGGCTACTCCAGACTGCCACTGCTTGACTGGAAACATAGCTGGGAATCAAAGATAGCACCAGCACCGGAGATTCCTAGGAATCTTGTCAATGGTGAGTACTTCCGCTGATGCCAAGAATGAGAATATTGGTGGGATGCATTGTCATTGAGGAGAGTTTGAGACAATTCTGCAAAAAAAAAACTCACTAGGCCTCACGGGGATAAGCTTTCTGAGAAACTCACCAAAATGGTATTTAACTGATTTCCAGGTAGGTTAAGCCCATTACTACTGCAGAGAGAAAGAGAACACAAACTGTAATCTGTCAGCAGCCCAAAATATATTCAGTACAGGTCTTTTCAAATTAAACTTCAATTGTACAAATTACATGAGGTGAAATTATAATTCAAGTTTGGTCAACAATTCGGTCATTTTTGCAAATTTGGGTGTGTCAAAATAGAGAGAGTTTCTGAACTCAGTTCCTGAGAGAGCGGCACTGATGAATTCACCAGTTTTAAATTAAAATAGATTTCTTTAAATTGTGTCAGAAAGGCTATGGTCATATCTATTAATCTGACAGGGCACAGTGCAAATGAAAATCAGAATTGTCTGTTGAATCACAAAAAATTGTAGACTGATTCGATCATTTTTAAATTGCCATGTCTCAAATTGTCAGTTTTAAGAGATGCATACTCATTTCCACTGAATTGAGATATTTAATTTTGGACTTACAATGTTTCAGATGCAACAAAAAAAAACATGCAATTAAAGGAAAAAGACAAAATATGGCAGGCATAGCTCAGAACATCATAAAAATCGCAGGAATAGGTCATGAGACCTGAAAAAATATTGACTTTTCCACCTCCTGATGCTGCCTGGTTTGCTGTGTTCTTCCAGCCTCCTGCCTGTCCACCTTGGATTGCAGCACCTGCAGATCTTTTTTGTCTCTAATTCAGCCCTTCAAGCCTGCTTGGCCATGTAACAATGACTGATCTGATTATGGTCTCAGCTCTACTTTCTGGCCTACCCCTGACTCTCAGGTAGATAAAAAAAACTCTATAACTCAGCCCTGAGTGTATTCAATGGTTGAGTCTGTACTGCTTGGCAAATAAAAAATAACTGTTTGTTTCTATTTGGAACTTAAACTGAACGAACTCAATTTGTAAGGAATTGTATCTGCATTAAATGAGCTTGAAGGCTAATGCAGGGGAAAGGGGTCAATGGAAAATGCCCTGCTAGCCCACTGCTAGCCAAGGGAGCCATGTTCTCACCTCTCATTCATCAGAACAGGAGCGCATTAGAATTTCAAGGGTTTAAAGCTTTGGCTTTCACGACCAATGGTTTTAATTAAATATGTGTATAGGTCTTAAATTTTTCTCAAAACTATATTCATAGATCACAAGATACTTACAAATGAGAAAGCTAATTTGATTCCTCTCAATCCACATATCCAGGGAGATTACCTCAGCCTCCCAATAATGCCACATATAATTGCTTCTTAAATTATTTCAGCTTTATTGCTGCCACAACTTTATCAGAAAATGTTGGTCAGTCAGCGTATAGGTCTGGCAGTCTTAGAACTATCTATTACCAGTATTAAACTGTGTTCTCATCCGCAGTTTAACTTAAAACAATATCTGAGATTAATTTTTTCAGTACCATTTTATTATTTCAGTTGAATTTTCACATTTTTTGACATTGAGTGAGATTCCTGTGAACTGGACTCCACGTCTCATGTCAACTTTTCTCATTGAGTCATCCATTCTTAATTTCGCTAAATATGCAACTGACCTCTTCAGTACCTGGACCTGTGGATTTGTATGACAATGCTCACTGCCGCTGGGTTTGGCAGATTTAAACACCAGCCAAGCACCATATCATATACTATCATCAGGGAGCTGCCCTTCTCGCAGTGTTCCTATACTATTCTCCTGTAGGAACGTGCCCAGAGAGGTGAGTTTGCTCCTCACAGACCACACATGGACCTAAGTCTGCTGGGGGACAGCATGTTGGAAAGTAGGGTAGGCCTTCCTTCTGTTAGCCTGCAAAACAGGCATAGCATCAGACTCAGCCAAACTGGACTTGTATCAAGGCAGTGAGCAGGATGAAAAGTAATGCACAGCAGTGAAAGGCCAATGATCTTCTACACTTTGTTCTACACTATCATCTTTATCACTTTTTCACTCGTTGCTCAGACCTTTGACACTAGAGAACTTCCTCATTCCTTTCTTACTCACCATCTCCAATAGTGGAATATTCCCCCGTATTCTCCACCAGTAAACTCTGCTCTCCATCATCTCCAACACTACAACATTCCCCTGTCTTCTCCACCAGCACGCACTGCACCTCATCATCTCCAATACGGGAATATTCCCCCGTCTTCTCCACCAGCGAGCTCTGCTTCCCATCATCTAAAACACTGGAATATTTCCCTGTCATATACACCAGCACGCTCTGCTCCCCATCATCTCCAATACTGGAATATTCCCCTGTCTTCTCCACCAGCACGCTCTCCTCCCCATCATCTCCAATACTGGAATATTCCTCTGGCACCTCAACCAGCAAGCACAGCTCCCCAGGATCACGAATACTGGAATATTCCCGTCTTCGCCACTTGCAAGCTCTGCTCCCCATCATCTTCAATTCGGAATATTCCCCGGCACCTCCACCAGCACGCTCTGCTTCCCATCATCTCCAATCCTGGAATATTCCCCTGTCCTCTACACCAGCACATTTACTCCTCATCATTTCCAATACTGAAATATTCCCCTGGTTTCTCCACCAACATGCTCCGCTTCCCATCATCTCCAATACTGGAATATTCCTCTGGCTCCTCAACCAGCAAGCACAGCTCCCCATGATCACGAATACTGGAATATTCCCGTCTTCACCACCAGCAAGCTCTGTCCCTATCATCTTCAATTCGGAATATTCCCCGGCTCCTCCACCAGAACGCTCTGCTCCCCATCATCTCCAATCCTGGAATATTCCTCTGTCCTCTACACCAGCACGTTCTGCTCCTCATCATCTCTAATACTGGAATATTCCCCAGTCTTCGCCACCAGCAAGCTCCGCTCCCCATCATTTCCAATACTGGAATATTCCCCTGTATTTTCCACCATCAAGCTCTGCTCCCAATCATCTCCAATACTGGAATATTCCCCTGTCTTCTCCACCAGCATGCTCTGCTCCGCATTATCTCCAATACTGGAATATTCCCCTGTCTTCTCCACCAATGAGCTCCGCTCCCCATCATCTCCAACACTGGAATATTCCCCTGTCTTCTCCACCAGCACGCTCTGCTCCCTATAATCTCCAATTCTGGAATATTCCTCTGGCTCCTGCACCAGCAGGCTCTGCTTCCCATCATCTCCAATACTGGAATATCCCCCTGTCTTCTCCACCAGCACACTCTGCTCCCCATAATCTCCAATACTGGAATATTCCTCTGGCTCCTGCACCAGCAGGCTCTGCTTCCCATCATCTCCAATACTGGAATACTCCCCTGTCTTCTCCACCAGCACGCTCTGCTCCCCATCATCTCCAATCTTGGAATACTCCCCTGGCTTCTCCACCAGCAGGCTCTGCTCCAGATCATCTCCAATACTGGAATATTCTCCTGTCTTCTCCGCCAGCACGCTCTGCTCCAGATCATCTCCAATATTGGAATATTCCCCTGGCTTCTCCACCAGCACGCTCTGATCCCCATCATCTCCAATACTGGAATATTCCCCTGTCTTCTCCACTAGCACACTCTACTCCCTATCATCTCCAATACTGGAATATTCCCCTGTCTTCTCCACCAGCATTTTCATTTCACACTGAAGCATGTTAGTGTTGGTTTTAATACTTATTCTGAGTCAATGCCCACAGCCATAAGCAAAGAACTTATCTCAAATGTATCTCTATCTGCCCAGTGCATATATCTATTCAGTAAATACCTTTTCAGATCCTTCCTTGTGTATTTTAATATACTGAAATAAAAAATGTACAACAATCTTAACTCCTCGGCAGATAGATAATGAACCATCAAACCAAAGCTTAGGGTATAAACCAATAAATTATCTATCATTAAAAGCAGTAAGTTAACAGCACTCAGTATAAAAATCATTACAACAAATTTTAAAATGTTGCTGTCCACTTCAAAATGTCAAACAACAAAGTCTCGTCTCCTGTAATACCTCTCATTTTATAACTGATCCTTAAAATACAATCATTTGTTTTTTTTGCATGCTAAAACATTGCCAGACCTACACTGATGTGACTCACTGTCTGCTGGATGACTTAACCACTCATGTCAAGATCATCATTGCAACATTGTTCAAAACCCAGTAACGATACACTGAAATTAGCAAATGTTGAAAAACTCAGTGATACATAATGAAACCTGTGCATCAATGTCTACTGCACCAAAGGCTAGACTGTGAGTAAACAGTTAAAATAGATCATTTCTATTCACTTGATTGTCACTCCGGAGAATTTCAAAGTAGCTGGCAATATCACCGTAAATGCAGCAGAGACAGACAGTTTCCATCAGTCTTTTGATGAATACCAAATTATTTTTGGTATCTCCAGACCTCTAGTTCCAATTCTCAATTAAATTTTATTTCAGTGAACGTTTACTTCAATTGAATTATGTGTTTGGTACAGCAGTTCAGAATACAAATGTCCTTTTTCTGAATAATAACTAACCCTTTTGAGGTACTGAACATGCATAGTAAATGTCATACAATTTCCTTTTCTGGAATACCAGGGTTGTATTTACTGAACAACTTTCAGTCATTTTGTCTCTTTAAGAATTGAGAAGAAGGGAAAGAGTCAACAATCAATACACCGGCCACCAACAAGTTAATGAGTTAGTGAGGGGACAAAACAAACGAGATAGTGAAGGTCAGACAGCATCAACCTTACATTTTTGAAACTTCAAGAATATATGAGAAAGGAATAGCAGAGGAGGACGTGGAGTTTAACAGGTTTAAAATGCCAGAGGAAGAAGTCCCATATAATGAATAAGCCAGAGAAGTAGACCAATTAAAAACTGAAGATTTCTACAATGGAAAATGCTCAGAATTCAACATTTTTGTTTTTGGGACATTAATTTTAAATGTATTGCTGATAGCTCCATCCAATGCCTCAAAGGCTTGATTTTTCAAAGATGATAGACCCTTCTCTGCACTCCTACCTATGACTGTACAGTGCCTTCATGTACAGATATACTCTTTTTCATTACAGCTGCCTACAGTTATATCAGTAGCTTCACTGAGCAGCTCCTTTGCTTGTACAGTATCCTTTGCTTGTAATTTATTTTATACTACACTTCTCCCATCAGCCTCTCACCAACCTCTAACACTGAAACAAAAAGATTTAATGACAGTCAGATCCCAATTTGTGTGTCACCCAGATTAACGTAGGATGGAATTTTCCCATTTGAAGTTGAAGTGTTCGATGAGTGAGTTTTACGGTGCCGAGTCCATCATGGCTCAGAGCGACTTTTCACTCACAATCTTACACTCTCCTCCTCATTAATTATACAATGGACTCCTTGGCACCTTTCCCAGGAGATTGCATGACTCTGGAGAGTCAAAAATGCTGGCCCCTGGTACCATATCTAAAACCCAGCTGCACACCACTTCATATGCTGCAAGCAAGGAACAACTCATCACGCTACCAGGTTCAACCATTAGCACACAACACATGTCCCAGAAGAAAGGCAAGCCTTCTCCCCACTTCATGGACAGGGAGCTGGGTGTGTTAGTAGTTGGAGTAGCAGATAGGAGGGCAGCGTCCTTTTCTCTGTAGACTGGCAAAGGAAGCCACCAGACATAGCCAGGCTAGAAACATACTGCAGCCAGGTCACTGCTGTGTCCTGGGTGAAAGATGGTTTGAGATCCTCTGTGCTCTACAAGAGTATGTGCTACCATCTGCTGATTTAATTTGATTTATTATTATTGTCATATGTACCAAGCTACAGTGAAAAGTATTATATTGCATGCTAACCAGACAAATCATACCTTACATAAGTACATTTTAGAGTTGAGGCGAGGTGAGGTGAGAGTGACAGCCCTTGACAGCAAAGCTGCATTCAACCAAGTATGGCATCAAGAAGCCCAATCAATAGGTATCAGATATCTTCCTGACAAACTCTTCCCTTGTTGGAGTTATCCCTGGCGCATAGGAAGGTGGTTGTGGTTGTTGGAGATCAGTCATCTCATGTAAACACAGTGGCTATAAGAGCAGGTCAGAGACTCAGAATACGGTGATGAATAACTCACCTCCTGACTCTCCAAAGCTTGTCCATCATCTTCAAGACACAAGTTACAAGACTCCCCACTTACCTGGAGGAGTGCAGCCTCAACAACACTCAAGAAGCTTGATACCATCCAGGAGAAAGCAGCCGCTTAATTAGTACTGCATTCACAAACATCCACTCCCTCCACCACCAACATTCAGTAGCAGCAGTGTGCACTATCTTCAAGATGCACTGCAGAAATTTACCAAAGATCTTCAGACAGCACCTTCGAAACCACAACCACTTCCATCTAGAAGGACAAGGGCAGCAGATGCGTAGGAACAGCACCGCCTTCAAGTTCCCCTCCAAGCCACTCATCATCCTGACTTGGAAATGTGTTCTGACAGTGTTGCTGAGTCAAAATTCTGGTATTCCCTTCCTAATGGCATTGTGGGTCAATCACTTCAAGTGGACTGCAGTGGATTGAGAAGGCAGTTTACCACTACCTTCTCAACGGCAATAAGGACAGGCAATAAATGCTGGCCAGCTAGTGACACCCACATCCCACAAATGAGTGTAAAAGACACATCAAGATAATAGAATAGAATGCAGAATATAGTATTACAGCTACAGAGAAGGTAAAGAGGAAGATCAACTCTAATATATGAGAGGTCTATTCATAGGTATGATAACAATGGGGAAGAAGCTGTTCATAAATGTGTTGGTACATCTTGTCAAATTTTTGCATCTTCTGCCTGATGGAAGAGGATGGAAGACAGTATAACCGGGGTGGGAGGGCTCTTTGATTATGCTGGCAGCAGGAAGTACAAATGCAGTCAATGGATGGAAGGCTGGTTTTTGTGACAGATTCGGCTGCGTTCACAATGCTCTGTAATTTCTTGTTGGTCTTGGGCAGAGCAGTTGCCATTTCAAGCTGTGATGGATCGGGATAGGATGCTTACTCTGGTGAATCTATAAGAATTGGTGTGAGTCATTGTTGACATACCGACTTTCTTTAGCTTCCTAAAAAAGTAAAGACATTGGTGTACTCCCTTGTCTGTAGCATTAATGTGGATGAACCAGGATAGATCGTTAGTGATACTTCCTCCTAGGAACTTGAAGCTCTTGACAACCTTGAAAAACCACTCCACTTCCTGAAGTTAATGACCAGCTCCTTTGTTTTGCTGGCATTTGAGGAAGAGAATGTTGTCTTTACACCATGTCACTAACAGTCTATCTCCTTCCTGTACTCTGTCGCATCATTTTTAGATTGAACCTACTGATGTCATCAGCAAATCTCTAGATAAAGTTAGAGCTGAATTTGGTCACACCGTTGTGAGTGTATGGGGAGCATAATAAGGGGCTGGGTACACAGTCGTGTGGGGCACCAGTGTTGAGGATTATGGTGGAGGAGATGTTACTGATTGTGGTCTATGGGCCAGGAAGTCGAGGATCCAGTTACAGAGGGTGGGGAGGAGAGTCCTAGGTCTCGTACTTTAGAGATGGGTTTGTTGGAATTATGGTGTTGAAGGTGGAACTAAAGTCAATTAATAGGAGTCTGACGTTGGTGCGCTTGTTATCCAGATGTTCCAGGGATGAGTGTAGAGCCAGGCAGAAAGAATCTGCCATGGACCTACTGTGACAGTAGGTGAATTGGAGTGAATCAAGGCAAACTGGTAGGCTCCCATTACTAACCTCTTGAAGCACTTCATAATGAGGAATGTCAGAGTCCCAGGCAGCAGTCATTGAGGTATGTTGCCTGCTTTCCCTTTGGCACTGGGATGATAGAGATATTCTTGAAGCAGATGGGAATATCACATTGTAGTAAGTAGAGGTTAAAGCTATCTGCAAATATTCCTGCCAACTGGTCCGCACAAGATCTGAGTACATGGCCAGGGTCTCTAGCTGGGCCCAGTCGTTTTCCGTGGATTCACCCTAAAGAAGGCCAATCTGATGTCTGTAGTGGTGATTGTGGCTACAGGCGCTAGGTGTACCTGAGGCTATCAGGGAAGATGACATCATTTCACTGACCTTCTGTTCAAAACAAGCTTAGAATGCATTGAGCTCATCATGGAGAGATACATTGCTGCCAGTGATTCTACTCAACTTTGCTTTTTAGCCTGTTATATTGTGTAAGCCTTGCCCTAATCAACATCTTTCATGAGGTTAGTCTGGGATTCTAGTTAGTCTGGTGTTGTCTCTTGGTATCTCTGGTGGTCGTATGAGGATCTCCATTCTGCTATCTCACTCTCACAGTGCCAGCATTTATTCATTCAAACTCCGCCACTGCACATACATCTCACCAAGATTCACGCACTGCAACTCTCACTATTGCATGCATCATATCCACTTGATGCCTCTCAATCACCTCATCCTCCCAAATTTTAAATCTTTCCTGATCTCTGTGTTTCCTACTCACTCACCTCACCACCTCTCCCACCTAGGTATCACCACTGCTGGTTCCTCCGTCCACTTCCTTCAGACCCAATCTTTTCTTCTCTCATTGCAGGAAGAATTGGTCCAAAGACCCAAGTTCACCGGAATGGGGGAGATCTGATGCATCAGGCTCCTCACTCCTTGTGAGGAGAGAATAGTGAAATTGCTCAATGTGGCTCAGTGGTTAGCACTGCTACCTCACAGCACCAGGGTCCCAGGTTCAATTCCAGCCTCGGGTGACTGTCTGTGTAGAGTTTGCACATTCTCCCCGTGTCTGCGTGGGTTTCCTCCCACAATCCAAAGATGTGCAGGTAGGTGAATTGGTCATGCCAAATTGCCTACAGTGTTAGGTGCATTAGTCAGAGGGAAATTGGTCTGGGTGGGTTACTGTTTAAAAGGTGGGCGGCACGGTGGCGCAGTGGTTAGCACTGCTGCCTCACAGCGCCAGAGACCCGGGTTTAATTCCCACCTCAGGCGACAGTTTGTGTGGAGTTTGTACATTCTCCCCGTGTCTGCGTGAGTTTCCTCCGGGTGCTCTGGTTTCCTCCCACAGTCCAAAAATGTGCAGGTTAGGTGAATTGGCCATGCTAAATTGCCCGTAGTGTTAGGTGAAGGGGAAATGTAGGGGAATGGGTAAGGGTGGGTGGCTCTTCGGAGGGTCAGTGTGGACTTGTTGGGCCAAAGGGCCTGTTTCCACACTGTAAGTAATCTAATCTAAAAGCATGAATACTTACATGGGACTGAAAGACCTCAATGGACAACACCATAAGCTTCAATGCGGTATGCAGTGCTCTACTCCCATTCCCACTAACAATAGATCATTCCTAACCTGCACAAGCTTTCATACATCTTCAGCAACTAATTTCCTCAGTTCTCTTACGCAAACAGCAGTGGTACCCAGTAAATCCTCATGACAAAGGGGTCACCGTTCCACAGCCACTTCTGAGGAAGACCCCACTGAATCCTCAGAGGATACACCAGAAGACATTCCCCTGAAACCATTCATAGACATTAACCACAATGGGAACTTCAGCTAGATTAGACTTAGGAGCAGAGTCTGGTGAACACTTCACTGACAGGTCTCTGCAGCTGGGTAAGGAGAAGCAGTCCAAGGCCTCCAACAAAGAAAACGGCCATTGACCAGGCCCCTCCTCAGCCTTAGGAAGGAGGCTATTTCCTGTTCTCAGCCCTTCATGATTTTGTCAGAGTGCAGAGACAAGCACAGGAGCAGCAAACAGGTTTGCCGGAGGGAATCGGTAAACTGGATCGAAGGATGAAGGAGTCCAACAACAGTATCAGTACTAGGCTGGCTACAGGATGTGTGCATCTGGCTGTCTCCTTGGAAAGGCTAGAGACCGCTGTGGGGATCTAGATTCAGAACACTCAGTGTCTGCTAGATATACACAAAAGCTGCACTCCATCACTCTACACACGGATACTCTGCATCATTAGTGGGCACTGAGGGACTTTGACTTCACTCCAGCTGCCACCTCAGGTTTGAGTTCCCCGATTACGTCTGGACTCCATGGACTGTCCACTGGGTATGCCCCCTGACCATTAAAGACTAAATCCCCATGGGGATTAACTATGGCCCACCCACCCAGACTGATTTGGCAGGACTGCCCCAAATGAGCACAGGCCACTGCCCCAGCTGAAATCATCTTGAGGTCAGATTGAAGAACTTGGGACTGTTCTCCTCAGAGAGCTGAATGTTGAGAGGAAATGTGATAGAGGTTTCCAAAGCATGAGCAGATTGGACA
The DNA here is from genome assembly GCF_020745735.1 of Hemiscyllium ocellatum. Taxonomy (NCBI): domain Eukaryota; kingdom Metazoa; phylum Chordata; class Chondrichthyes; order Orectolobiformes; family Hemiscylliidae; genus Hemiscyllium; species Hemiscyllium ocellatum. The sequence continues at coordinate 53,199,780 of NC_083409.1, forward strand.
AAGTAGGTGTAGAGGAAATGTTCCTGGTCGTAAAAGAAAAAAACAAGTCAGCATAGACTTAAAATGAAGCAACAGTAATGTGAGAAAAACCGTTTCCACACAGTGAATAGTCAGGGTATAGAGTGCATTGCCTGGAAATGTGACTGAGGAATTCAAGAGGGTATTGCATGGTTATTTGGGTAGAAATGGGTTGCAGGGATTTCAGGGAAAGGCAGGACAATGGCACTTGGTCATAAAACTAGAACAAGCACTATGGGCCAAACAACCTCCTTCTGATTTATAACAGTTTGTGATATCTCCACTGCACCCTTGCTGACCTATCTATAATTCAAACTTCCTGAAACTTGACCTACAGAATTGCCCATGGCCATCCTAAACTGCATGGGAATGGATCCCTTATCTGGTAGGACCAAGTATCCAACAGATAATGGCCAATTCCCTTAACTGTAATAGCTGAGTCTCTTTGATTAACTGGAGTGGTAGGCCCGACTGACTGGAGTCCCATTCACTCCATCAAGGACTGCTTCCTTTTGACTTTTGCACACAGCTTGAAGCACGCACAGCGCTTCTTTTGAAATGTATTCTTCAGGTGTGGGTGTCACAGGCTGGGCCAGTATTTATTGCCCAACCCTAGTTGCCCTTGATATGGTGGCAATAAGCTGCAAAAGTTCAAATGAGCACAAAAGCATCGCTATAGATGTATAACATGCATGTCTTTCCCATGATGACCTGGCAAATACTTGTAAGTGAGATCTCCTAAGGTCTATAGCACAAAAACATGTGAAATGGAATAGAATAGAATCCCTACAGTGTGGGAGCAGGCCCTTTGTCCAACAAGTCCACACCAACCCTCCGAAGAGCAACCCACCCAGACCCATTCCCCCACCCTGTATTTACCCCTGACTAATGCACCTAGCCTACACATCCCTGAATACTACGGACAATTTAGCCATGTCCATTTCACCTAACCTGCATGTCTTTGGATTATGGGAGGAAACCCATGCAGACACGGGGAGAGTGTGCAAACTCCACACACAAAGTCGCCCGAGGCTGGAATTGAACCCTGGTCCTTGGCACTGTGAGGCAGCAGTACTAACTACTGAGTCACCGCGCCATCCCAGGTATATATTTTGGGATTTGAGATGTAATGTTGAACATTGTAGAAAAGCAACAGAACCATCATTTCACATCACCCCTGGATATTTTCCAACATGCTTATGCCAAAACAAGCTGATGCCTTTAAGATCATGCACTGCTGTTGTGGAAGATGATTAAAGTTCTTTAAAGCACAGGAATCTGACAGGGGAATTCAGCGAGCAGGCGGTAGCTACCATAACACCGAGGTCAGATAAAATACACACTTTGTCTCATGCCTTGAAAAGTTGTACTTGAACAAATGGCAGCAACACAGCAATCACCAACCATAGTAAATATGAAGGTCACACCAATCATCTACTGCAGCGGGCCACACGCTATATACACATCATTTGTCTTAGCACTTACTCCTTGTAATGCTAATGTTCAATTAAAGTCTCAATGTGTGAACAGCCAGAAGAACGTGGCTAAATTTACTGCATAGCAACCCCCATCAATTCTGCTCATTTCTCATTTCATTTCATATTAAAAGCGCCAGTAATTTATTGCAGGCTTGGATCACAAAAGATTAGCTGAAACAATGCATGGAAAGGTTTTAATTTTCAACACAGGTACCAACTAGTTTCCAGGAAGAAATGTGCACGCTCTTTTAATAGACCTAAGGACAGAATATCTGTAGCATGAAGTGGGACCAGGAAAGTTAGCTATAACTCATGAAGTGACACCCCTTCCCACTTGGGACTGTTGACTTTGTTAGTAAGGCAGATTTTGTCTGTCTTAAAATTTCAAAAAAGGTATCATCAAAGTGTAATGAAATAGAATCATAGCTTGAGTTTTATGAATCAGACAAAATAATATTCATAAATTTACTGGTAATAAAAATTGCCACAAGTTGACTGGCTTCATACTTATTGCTTTTTGAGCTATATAGTATTAGTAGATTTCTCTAGTGTTGCTTATTGACATTCCTGTTCCAAGGACATGGTAAAGATATTTGTCTGCTAACTTGGTCCACCCTTGAAGTGCTAGCTCTTAGGAACAGACTACCTTTAGTACAAAGCACCCAGCCCAGATTATTCAGACCCTCTCATTAACATAGGTTTCTTCCTTGAAGCTGTCAGGAAGAGCAAAATCCTGAAAGAGTGTAGCCAGCATGGCAACACACAGCAAACCTACTGATGTGTAGAATCTTTTTTATATGTATTCACACACTATCTAGATGTTAAGAATGAGGAAGCCCTGTCTGTTGAAGAACTTGTCTGCTGGAACTTGCAAAGCAACATGGGTGCCATCTATGGCATCCCAGGCTTCAAGATAGTCAGCAACTCCATAACACCCCAGAGATCTGAACGGCTGTGATATTTTTCAGACCTCCTGGATAATGCCTCAGTTACACGTGGATAGATGGCATGCAGACTCATACTACAAAGAGCCTTTGTGGCTGTCTAAAGATAAACAGTGCCGCAGAGGTTTACTGGGGTAGTAGCGATCCTCCATTGCCACGAAGTAGATCATCATGCAGTAACAAGTGCAACTCCCTTTTGCTATCTATTAGATAAACCATTTTTACTAATAGAGAGCACAGTAAAGTTTTGTTGAACCTATGTTCCATGTACATCTCTTTAGGAAGTAATATCCTTGAAGGATCATCTTCTTAAAACATTGAATCAAGTCTTTCCTAAATATTTTTCCTCTGGTTAATCCTTCTTCTCCGTCATGAGAATGCATGAGGAATAGCAAATCTGCTGTCAGTGATCATTACTCCTTTTAACTATAGAAATCTTAAGTATCATGGAAGCTCAACTCTTCACCAAGGTTTCTAAATAAAGTCAAAGCTTAAAATCAAACAATCATTAGTTTAGTAATGTATTAATTTTAAGCTGTGGAACCTTCTATTACACTGAGCTAATTTTGTTATAATACAATGTGGATGCCCAAAGTTGAACTCAAAATCGTGCTAAGGTGTGTATCTGCAAGATGAATTAGACATCAGAAATAGATGAACTGCAAATGGCAGCTGGCTTTAAAAATCTTTCTTTATTCAAAAAGGTTTTCTCAGAAACAGTGTTTTGTTTTGATATTTGAATGCTTTCCTTTGTTTTAAATGTTCCTTTAAGAACTCAGTTAATAATTTGATCTTTCAGCTTCATAAAGAAGCATAGCCTTGGACACATCTGAGAGATCAACAATGATGAGGAATATTTGGCGGAGGCGTTTAAAAGTGTTTAATGTTATTCACAAATTAAAATCAGATTTGAAACATTTATACTGCTCAAGTTCCTTCTTATATATCTCATCTCTAGCTATGGAGGTTATAACTTCTATAAAAGTTTGAGGAGTATCAATCATTTTTTATTTTTCCTTCTATTGTATGGATTTTATTTTGCAGTAAATTGTTTAATTTTATATCCAGGAAAAATCTGAACATTTTTAAAATACCTGACATTTTAAACTTGTAGCTGTGTTACAAACCAGTCACTATTGCCCCCTGCTATCAAGGGTCACTTTGCAATATAGTGCTTTCTAGTTTTTTCCATTAGGTTGGATTATATACACAGGATGAAATATGACAGGACATTGAATGGTATTCTCAACTCTTCAAGTCATCAGCAGGAATGAAAAATGTGGAGAATTTTATAGCTGAGAAAACATGGAACAAAACTTTCAAATTTACATTTTACTCATTCCATAGATCATATCGTTATGGACTAGGCCTGACCCCCTCAAACTTTTCAAGAAGATAGGCCAGACACTACCTTTTCTAGTTGTTTTAAGCAGGTGTAAGTGGATATTCCAGGAGTGATGCTGCTCGTCAAACCACTCTGTTTTAAACAAAACAATTTATTTACATATGAACAAAAGAAACCGAATTTAGAATAACATAATTATTTGAAAACCCAGCTGACGTGAAAACGTAACTTAACAAAGAGCTGTTGCGATTTCCTGCAACATCCCATAAACATACCCCTTGGCAAAAAGATAAATTCAAACATAGCTTCTTACAAGACTGAGATGTCACAGAGAGAGGATCAGGATGGAGCTGTTTCCGAGGGTACCCAGCTAAAACCTGACCAACAGCTTCAAATAGACTGTTTGCTAAAACTAAACCAGAAGAAACCCTGAACTGGGAGAACTGGCTGCTCCCCTTTCATCGTTCAAGTGTTTTTTTAAAAAAACTTAAAATCCTTTTCAAGTAGATATTTCCAGACATATCGGAACCTCTCCCTTTATGACCCCTCTTGAAAAAAAAGGGCAAAATAACCTCGTTAAAAAAGCAGCATTGTCACAAAATCCAAATTGCTTATTCTAAGCTATTTGATCCCATGAATGATGTTAATAGAGATAGAAGACTTGAAAATGTTTATGAAAATATTGGAAGGTTGAATTACATAACTTACTAACATTCCAGCTGATAGAGCTCCGTTCTGATGATGTGCATTCAAGACAGAATTGCAATGGTGACCAAACAGGAATGTAGTATCCCATTGTATTAATACACCAATACTTATCATTTGTAATTTTATTTTCCATCATACGCTCATCCAGTTAATTTTATTTATAATGTAAAGAGGAAGTAAATATATAATCCTGGAATCTTGCTCCCGGTATGTGTCACAGAAATCAGGAAATTGCTCTATTTCCTACACTCACCTTGGAAAATACTCAGCTGAACAGTGGGATCATGGCTGTAGGTTGAGAGTGAGTGAGGTGAAGAGGGTGGGGTGGGTATGGGTGGGTGGATGAGGATGGGGCCAGGGACAGTGAGTTGGGAGAGGGTGGGGTTCGAAAGGGTGAGAGGGTGGGGTTGGAGAGGCTGAAGTAGCAATGAGTGAGGTGGGAGAGAGATGATAAAGTGGAAGAGGGCGGAGTTGGAGACTGTGGGGAGGGTGAGGGAAGGTCTGTAGATGAAGGAAGTAGTCAGGCACATCACCCCTAGAGACAGATTGAGAACAGTTATATGTGGTTCCAAAGAGTGACAACCTTGGTTCTCTGGGATATTGTCCCAATTGTTTTGTGTGCTATTAAGAGTTTATCCTCCACACCCTCACCTCCTCACTTCCCATGCTCCATCTTGCAAATTCATCCCATTCCTCCCCATCCAGCCCCTATAGCTCCTATGTCTCCATATCAAGCCATGCTTTACTTCCTAAAATGGCCCCTCATTCCCTCTAAGCCAGTGTGTCTTCCAACCTCACTCAATGATGCATCCTACTCCCCACACTGGCCTATGCTGTGCAGGTATCATAAGAACACTATCTCAACTTGGTGCCATGAGACCATAAGACATTGGAGTGGAAGTACGGCCATTCAGCCCATCAAGTCCACTCCGCTGTTCAATCATGGCACCCTCCCTGTAACCCTTAATCCCCTGTGAGATCAAGAATTGATCAATCTCTGCTTTGAAAACATTTAACGTCCTGGCCTCCACTGCACTCCATGGCTGAAGAAATGTCTCCTCATTTCTATTTTAAATTGACCCCCTCTAATTCTAAGGCTGTGCCCATGGATCTTAGTCTCCCACCTAATGGAAACAACTACCCAGCATCCAACCTTTCTAGGCCATGCATTAAGTTTCTATTCGATCTCCCCATAACCTTCTAAATTCTAATGAATACAAGCCCAGGATCCTCAGTTGTTCATCATATGTTCGGCCTATTATTCCAGGGATCATCCGTCTGAAATTCTGCTGGACACACTCTAGTGCAAGTATATCCTTCCTGAAGTGTCGGGCCCAAAAATTGGACACAGTACTCTAAATGGGGCCTAATTAGAGCTTTCATAAGTCTCAATAGAACATCGCTGCTTTTATATTCCAACTCTCTTGACATAAATGACAACATTACATTTGCTTTCTTAACCACGGACTCAATCTGCAAGTCAACCTTTAGAAAATCCTGGACTAGTGCTCCCAGATCCCTTTGTACTTTGGCTTTATGAATTTTCTCACCATAGTCCATACCTGTACTCTTTTTTCCAAAGTGCAAGACCTTGCATTTGCTCACATTGAATTTCATCAGTCATTTCCTGACCACTCTCCTAAACTGTCTAAATCTTTCTGTAGCCTCCCCACTTTCTCAGAACTACCTGCCTGTCCACCTAACTTGTATCATTGGCAAACTTCATCAGAATGCCCCCAGCCCCTTCATCCAGATTATTAATAGGTAAAGTGAACAGCTGTGGCCCCAACACTGAACCCTGTGGGACACCACTTGTCACTAGCTGCCATTCTGAAAAAGAACCTTTTATCCCAACTCTCTGCTTTCTGTCAGACAGCCAATCCTCAATTCATGCCAATAGCTCACATCGAATACCATGGACTCTCACCTTACTCAGCAGCCTCCTGTGAGGCACCTTATCAAAGGCCTAGTGGAAGTCTGGATAGATAACATCCACTGGGTTTCCCTGGTCTAACCTACTTGCTACATCTTCAGAGAATTCTAACAGGTGTGTCAGCATGGCCTCCCCTTAATAAAACCATACTGATTTATTCTAATCTGACCTGCACTTCCAAGAATTTAGAAATCTCATCCTTAACGATGGATTCTAGAATTTTACCTACAACCAAGGTTAGACTAATCGACCTATAATTTTCCATCTTTTGTCTTGATCCTTTCTTGAACACGGGGGTTACAATAGTGATTTTCCAATCATCTGGGACTTTTCCTGACTCCAGTGATTTTTGAAAGATCACAACCAACGCCTCCACTATTTCCTCAGCTACCTCTCTCAGAACTCTAGGATGTAGCCCATCGGGGTCAGGAGATTTATCAATTTTTAGACCTTTTAGCTTTTCTAGCACTTTCTCTTTTGTAATGGCTACCATACTCAACTCTACCCCCGACTCTCCTTAATTGTTGGGATATTACTCATATCTGCCACTGTGAAGACTGACACAAAGTAATTATTTAGTTGTTCAGCTATTTCCTTATCTCCTATCACTAGCCTTCCTACATCAATTTGGAGCGGCCCAAATTCTACTTATGCCTCTTGTTTGTTTCTTATGTATTGAAAGAAACTTTGACTATAATTTCTAATATTACTAGCTAGCCTACCTTCATATTTGATCCTCTCCTCCCTTATTTCTCTCTTTGTTATCGTCTGTTTGTTTTTGTAGTTTTCCCACACTTCTGCTTTCTGAGTGTTCTTGGCCACTTTATAGGCTCTGTCTTTTTATTTCATACATTTCCTGACTTCCTTTGTCAGCCGTGGCAGCTGTCTAATTCCATTTTTCTTTTCTTTAGGTTGAAACTCTGTACTGTGTCCTCAATTACACCCAGAAACTCCTGCCATTGTTGCTCCACTGTCTTCCCCACTAGGCTCTGCTTCCAGTCAATTTTAATCAGTTCCTCTCTCATGCCCCTGTAATTACCTTTATTTAACCATAACACCATTATATCCAATTTTGCCTTCTCTCTTTCAGACTGCAGACTGAACTCTGCCATATTATGATCGCTGCCTCCTAAGTGTTCCCTTACTTTAAGATTTTTTATAAAATCTGGCTCATTACATTGTATTAAGTCCAGAGTAGCCTGCTCCATTGTGGGCTCCATCACAAGTTGTTCCAAAAAGCCATCCTGTAAGCATTCCATGAATTCCCTTTATTTGGATCCACCGGCAACATTATTCACCCAGTTCATTTGCATATTGCAGTCCCCCATGATCGCCATGACCTTACCTTTCTGATATGCCCTATCTATGTCCTGGTACATCTTGCGTCCCTGGTCCTGACCACTGCTGGGGAGGTCTGTACATTACTCCCATTATGGTTTTTTTTTGACTTTGTGGTTCCTCAACTTCACCCACACAGACTCCACATCATCTGACCCTATGTCATTCAGTGCCATAGATTTAATTTAATTCTTAACGAACAAGACAACCCCGCCCCCTCTCTGCCCACTTCCTTGTCATTTTTGATAAGTTGGAAATCCTTGAATGTTTAACTGCCAGTCCTGAACCTCCTGCAACTACATCTCTGTGATGCCGACCACATCATAATCATTCACGATGATTTGTGCCATACTTTGTTACGAATACTACGAGCATTCAGGTAAAGCGCCTCATGATTTCCAACATCTCTAGTAACATGTCCTAAGTTATCTTTCCTTTTTGCTTCATTTCTAGTCTGCCTTGAACTTAAACCATGCATGGATGCTAACCAGCTGCTTATCTTTCTACTTGACTCATTTCAACATACCTTTTGTCCTTACACTCTCCAATGTTAACTTACCCAGTATCATCATGGGCATAACTCAAGAGCCTTGAACTTCTAAATATCTGTTATAGTCTTCACTTTATAACAAAACTCCCATCCAAGTCCTCAGCCTCCCACAAGGTAAATCGCTTTGGCCTGCCAATCTCACTGAATTTAGGATTACCAAATGAGATAATAATAGATCGGTAGGTGAGCATTAATAATATATAATGACAGCCCTTGAGATAATATTAACAAACAGCTGTTGTAACCTATCAACCAGATTTATTTTTTACGTTTCCTCTCAGAGTCCATGCCTCTGAGTCAGGAGGTCTGGGTTCAGATCCTACCTACTCCAGCAGTGTGTAATAAAGTCTCCAAGCAGGTTGATTAGAAAACACCCTTTACTTCTCCTCTCACAGACAGAGGCAAATAAAAATCTCTGCTTTTTTAAAGTGCTGGGGATTTCAAAAAATTCATAGCTTAATGTTAATTTATCAGTCACTGACACAGTAGGCTTTTCTAATATTTAAAGGGCTTGCGATTTAAATAATTTAACACTTGACAGTTCTCACTCCTTTGCCTAGATGCGAGTGCATTTACAACAATTCTAAAATTGGGCCCTTCTACAGTGGGCCTTTCTACAGTGAAAACGCTGTCAGTCTGGACTCAGCAGTTTGGAAGCAGCTCTAGGTCTGATCCGTCATTTCTAAATGTCTGTGAAGTCTCTACGACTTTACCCATCAGGCCTTGGAAGGCTTTCACAAGACATTTCAACTTTGTCTGCATTTAGATTTGAGCAAATGGCCTATTAACTAAGTTGAACAGTGTTGCTATAGACCTGAATGGAAATAGGGAAATGTAATTTCTGGCCAGGGTGCCACATTAGTGAGCCATTGGGTAAGGAAGGAGAGGATAAAATACAATGGTGTGATCTATGTCACTAGAAGCCTAAAGGAAGTGTGCATATATGAACATTGCATACATAGGCAAAAAATATACCATCTACATTGGACTCAATGCATTACTTTTCTCTCAATAACTTCTTAAAATAGTCATGAAAACTATTCAATTTAAAAGTTGTTATGATTTGACTTCTCAAATCAAATTATTCAAGAATTTGGAATTTTGCAATGTATCATCATGTTGCAATGCAATGGAAGTTTTATTTTGTATGAGTTGCTGTTAAAATTTTAAGATTCCAAACAGCCCTGCCATATAAAGTCAAAGATTTACACATTGATGTCATTCTCAAGGACAATTGGGGATGGGCAATGAATGCTGACATGGCCAGCCATACCCATATCCCATGATTGAATAAAGATAAATCCTCAATGGAGGTTTATTTGTGGTGCTATAAAACCAATTGCTTGAAGTCACTGACTTGAATTCAGTCAGTACAGAGAAATGTTTTGTTTCCATTACACCTCTTCAAATATGCACCTTGTAGATTATTAGCAATGTTAAATGTGGAGAAAGTGGAAGTGAAGGTTCCTAATTGCATCTGAAAAATGCCCCAGAGTGAGGATGATTCTGGAGGATGATATGTTTCTCTTCTATGTTCCTCTACTTCAAAGAACATTGGATTGTTATTTACTTGGTATCTTGCTGGGTAATTTTCACTAACAATCTATTACGATGTCAGAAATTAAATTTTCTGTGCATATAAACTACTACACAATCCAAGCTCTGACCTGACACAAGGTAAGATGGTGAGATGCAGATATTGCCATTTGAGTGCCTTACGTTTTCTAGCTCACAGTTTTCCTTTTACCCATACCTGACTGTTCAGCTGAATGATCCCACAGCAAGAAATCCTTCCAGTGTTCTGGTCAACATTTCTCCCTCTACCACTAGGACCAATATACCCAAACAATTTTTAACTGATCACTCGGTTCAGACTGACTGTGGGATCTTGTGTACTGCTGCATTTGTCAATAATATCTGCACTTCAAAATAATAAATGTTGTGTAAAGTACTTTGCAATACTCTGAGGCATGTAACGAGGAGACACCATGGGTAGAGATTTCAATGGAGCCACCAGCACTCCTAACCAGCTGCAAGATTGATGCAAAGTCACCTCTGCTCGATCAGGAAGCCAAGACCTGATGTGGCACGGGGAGGATTTTCCTAAGTGAGAGGAATTGCACACTCATAGCCTCAATTAACTGAATGGCATGCAGCCACTTAACACATATCGTGTTCCAGTAAGATGTCAGCAGAGATACCCACTGCCAGAGCACCCAATTTAATGTGTCTCCTATCTGCCTGTCCACTAGCATGGATCGAGTAAAATTCTAGCCAGTTACTTCAGTCATAGTTAAAAAAAACTTGGATATGCACTTGAGATGATACAAAAACTACAGGACTATGGACCAGAGATGGGATTAGACTAGATAGTAGGTACAAACTTGATGGGTCAAATGGCCTTCCTTACTGCCATATTTCTCTGTTCCTGATAATAGAAAGCTTTCTTCCTCTAGTGAGACAGTGGATTCATTCTACAATCCACTGATAAAAATTCACAAATGTGAAACGTTAATCTTATTTGTCACTCCACAGATGCTGTTTGACCCAGTGACTTTTTCCAGCATTTCCTGGTTTTATGTGTAGATTACTCACTTGACTGCATTTATTACAAACCAGCATCAAGTTTAACAGTGTCAAGCACTTTGCATTCTTTGTAATGTTTTATTAATGTTTTGCAAACTATTAGAGAAGAACAAATTATTGCATTTCAGTGGAAATCACTGAGAGTGAAAAATGAAAAACAGTTAATTCATCAAAAAATGTTTCAATGACAAAACATGGTCAAATATTTAAAAATGGGTTTTGGTGCTCCATGTTGCACACAGTTCCTCCAAGATAGTTTAACCCCCACTGATCTTCCATGGCTTCTGATGTTTTTAATTTCTGCAAAATCTGTGACACTCTGAACACCTATATAAAATAGCTCCTACACTACCTTTCCTGGTCAATAAGATTTAAATTAATAAACCACACTTTTCTCAATTTTCATGTAGAGAATGGAAGTGCTGAACTGAAACCCATCGTTTTACTGAAGCCCAATGAGAAATAGATGAAATAGATGAGGTATGCTGAAATATCACATTTTTTTTTTCATTTTTCACTCAAATGAGGAGTAAAACCAAAATTGCATTGAGCAAGCAAAATCTGGACTGCACCATGCTGACTCCATCAGTTCCCACAGATGTTGCAGCATATTCTCATTTACAAGGTTAATGTAAGCTCTTTAATAAAGTGACCTACATTACTACCTGTTAAAGCAATGTCTCAACTTTAACATTTCCACCCTTACTTATAAATTTCTCCATGGCCTTACCCCTCCCCATTTCTGTAATCACCTTAAGTTTCCAGTCCTTCAATGCTAGCCTACGAGTATCCCCGATTTTAATCATTCCACTCTGTCGTTGTGTTTCCAACTGCCTGCACTCAAACCTTTGGAATTTTCTTCCCAGACATTGCAGCTCCTTCATCGTACTTTGCTCCTTCAAAACACAGTTTAAAACAAACTTCTTCAACCAAGTTTCAGATCATCCATCCTAATATCTCCTTGTGTGACACAATATCGCATTATGTTTTATAATACTCCTGTAAAGTGTCTTAGGACATATTATTATGTTAACGGTGCTGTGGAAACAGAAGATGATGCAGCTAGTAACAATTCAGTTAAATTTCCTTTGACTCTACTCGAAGAAGCAACATATCCTGTATATTTATTTTGATCAGGACGAATAGATTTAGCTGAAAGCGTTCACAGGCTTTTCCCCAGTGAAGGAGGATTTCATTTGAATGCACTAATAATTTGTTATCATATCTGATCAAAATTAAAATGTCATTGCGTTATATTTTTCTCCAAGGAAAGAAAATTTCTTTTTAAATTAAACTCAAGTTACAAACATATTTTGCTGAACAGATTTTCCATTTAAGTTTATTATACATTCTGGAGCAATTAAATAAATGGGTTCCAGAGATTTGCCTTTCAAATCGCACATGTCCATCAAGAATGAACACATTATCATGCCAGGATGTGTGTTGAAAACTATAAACTGGCCTTTTACTAAAAGTTCTGGTAATATATAAAACACAACAAACAAAAAAGGAGGGCCACTAAACATCATCTTTGTTGACAACAGACTTCAGTGATTATATAATAAAGCAGAATATAATCGTTCCTGGAAACAGACATGGGGCTGGCAATGCCATTGACTGCAATATAGGCATACCACTGGACACCCGAGTAGTGGGACAGCCCAATGTGAAGCCAGCCCTGGTCCCTGTTTAAAGGAAAAATGCACTGCAGCTGGAGCAGTTTTTGCCAACTAGGCAGTTAGTCTCTGCTGGGAAACCATGCAGAAATATAGTTAAAAAGTAGACCTCAGTGCTGCACTGGAGGCCTTGATGGAAGGAGGTGAAACGTAAAAGAGATGTCCACATAGGACGTGGAAAACTGCCAGCTTCACAAGGCACTAGCTGCAGATAGACATTGATGTCAGCACCAGGAGAATAGCTTCAAGAAGCCAGCTACACAAAATGTTCAGTGACCTCAGAAGAATGCCAAGGTCAGCAAGTGGATATTAAAATGCCATGTGAAACCAAGTGCACCACTAGCTTCAGAGGCTGCTCTATTCATCCCTCTGTCCCCTAACGATGCTCTCCGTCAATCACATTCACATACTCCATCTCATACACTTCATTCTGCTACAAGCCTCACAACTCACAGCTTACACACTGCCAGCTATTGGACTATGATAGCCACATCACCCCAACAAATTTCTCAGAATAAGAACACAATACCTTATATTTCTTGGTCACATTTAACATTTTGAGACATCCCAAGGTTATTCACAGGAGCATTACAAAACAAAGTATGACACTAAGCCACATTTTTAAAAAATAATTCACAGGATGAGGGCATTGCTGGACTCAGCCAACATTTATTGTCCATCTCTAATTGCCCAGAGGACAGATAAGAGTCAACCACATTGCTGTGGGTCTGGAGTCACAGGGAGGTCAGACCAGGTAAGGATGGCCATTTCCTTCCCTAAAGGACATTAGTGAATCAGATGGATTATTCCAATAATCAGCATTGAATTCATGATTACCATTAAACTCTTTATTCCACATTTTTAAAATTTCCACCATCTGGCTGTGATGAGATTTGAACCCAAATCTCCAGAATATTATTTGGGTTAATACTACTAAGCCATTGCCACCCCCAGGAGACATTAAGTCAAATGACAAAAAGTTTGGTTAAAGGAAATGGCTTTCAGAAGTGTCTTAAAGGAGAGAGGTGACGTGGGAAGCAGGGTGTGAGGATGTATTGTCAAGGTAACTGTGGGAGTCAGTGGGATTGTAGTGGATATTGGGAACCAGCCTATCCCAGAAATGGAAACAGAGAAGTCGAGGAAGGGACAGGAGAAATCAGAAATGAACCAGGTGAAGGTGAGAGAGGGGTGGAAATTGGAAGCAAAACTGATTCTGGGCTAGAGAGGGAAGCAGCACCAATAATGTTAGAAGTGGGCTGTTCAGTGTTGGAGGACTATGAGTTGGGAGGCAGTGGCGGTGAAATCAGGAGATGAAATTAGATTAATGACGGTTGTGGACATAATGGCCTGATGTTTAATGGGAGTCATGGACCAGGGGGAGATAGGAGGTGATGTCCAAGAGCTGACACTCAGCCTATGCAATGTAGAGGTCAGTCCACCAGATAACAACAGCACCAGCCTTGTCAGCAGGCTTAATTACAAAGTCAAGGTTGGATCTGAGAGCATGGAGTGTAGTCAGTTCACAGGGAGATACTTTGGAATGGTATCAGTAAAATTGAGACAACCAATGTCACATTGACAGTTCTCAATGAACAAGGGGCAGGTCAAGTGCAGGTAAAAGGCCAGAGGGAGAGTGTTGGAGGTGGATGAAGGAGTCTGCAGGATGGAGAGAGGACTCTTCTTCAAAGAAATGGCTGTGGAGGTGAAGGTGACAGAAGAAGAGTTCAACATCATGCTGTGCCCGAATTTCATCGAGTTGGGGACTCATAGGGATAAAACTGAGACCTTTGGTGAGTATAGAACATTCAGCATCAGAAAGCAGAAGGGATGGGCTGCCACCACAACCTGCTGTCAGGCACTCACGGTCCCTGTTAGCAGTTACTCATTCGCCCAGGCTGACCTTTCCCCATTCCTTTGTCTGCCCAATTGTTATTCTCTCTCTCTCTCTCTCTCTCTCTCTCTCTGGGCTCCATCTCCATTTATTGCTTACTCCTCCCAAACCATCTTTAGCATATATACCAACATTTTCTGAGTTACAATCAGTTCTGAGGCAAGGTCACTGGACCCAAAATGTTAAGTCTGCTTTCTCTCGACAGATGCTGCCAGATGTGCTGAGTTTCTCTAGCAATCTCTATTTTTGATCCTCTCAGCCTTCTCTATTGTCAGGAGAATAACTCCACTACCTCCAAACTATCCACAACAATGTATAAACCCACTCCTCCACAATTCTCCAACTGAGCAGAGGGACGTTGTTTGGTATGAGACAACATAACCAGGAAGCCACGATGGTTACAAATACTCAACCAGTTCACTGAGGTCTTTAAAGAAGGGAACCTTCCTAGTCTGACTTACACCAGACTCCACTCCCATGTAAGATCATTGATTCAAAGTGTTCTCAGGGCTTCCTGAGGTGGATAATAAGTCTAGACTTTTCTAAGCATTTCCCACATTCCAAGAACATATACATAAGAACGAGAGAAACCAAATGCTTCTGTTCTCCACTTATTCCTAGAGCAGTTTGCCTGTAAATGCAAAGTTTGGATGCCAATAGTTTAACTCCAGGTGCTCCAGTTTTCTCCCACAAGATGTGCAGGTTACCTGGATTGTGGATTCACCATGTTAAATTGCCCACAGCGTCCAGGAATGTGCATGGAGGTGGATTAGCCATGGGATATGCAGGGTTACAGGGATGGGGTAGAGGGTTAAGTCTGAGTGGGATGCTATTCCGGGGAGCATTGTGCACTCAATGGGCCAAATGGTCTGCTTCTACGCTATGGGGATTCTGTGATCCTGTGAACTACTTTTTCACTGCCTTTATTGAAATTGTTCACCTATATTAAACACTTGTATTCATTTAGTGCCATAAAAATATTACCTTCAAATTGCTTAGCTCAACTACATTAATCTTGGAGATCACTGACTACCATATAGGCCAATTTACATATAAAACACAACATACTGCAAAGTCATGAATATTACAAGAACAATGGAAATGATTTATAATCTGCAGAAAAATTCTAAAAACAACATACTAAAAAAAATTCTTACTCTATACCCTCCCTGTTTAAAGGACTGTGTGAGGTCTTGTTTCATGTAATAGTACACTTCTTGCAAACATTGTTCAAACTTTCAATAGCCAAGAGCTGCAGATTAAAATGAGATGAGGTTGTAACAGTGCAGCTGTTGTATTTAATTAATACATAGAACATATAGAACATTATAGTAGAGTGCAGGCCCTTCAGCCCTCGATGTTGCGCCGACCTGTGAAATTAATCTGATGCCCATCTAACTTACACCGTTCCATTATTATCCATATGTATGTCTAATGTCCATTTAAATGCCCTTAATGTCAGCTTTGCAGGCAGGCCAATTCCAATCCCCTACTATTCTCTGAGTAAAGAAACTACCCCGATATCTCTCCTAAATCTATCCCTCAGTTTAAAGCTACGTCCCCTCATGTTAGCTTTCACCATCTCTCACTCTCCACCCTATCTAACCCTCTGATTATCTTATACCTCTCGATTAAGTCAATTCTCAACCTTTTTCTCCCTAATGAAAACAGCCTCAGTCTCCTCAGCCTTTCCTCATAAGACCTTCCTTCCATATCATCCTAGTAAATCCCCTCTGAGCCCTTTCTAAAGCTTTCACATCCTTCCTATAATGTAGTGACTAGGGGTTCACGCAATACTCCAGGTGCAGCCTTACCAGTGTCTTGTACAGCTGAAATATGAGTTTATGGCTCCAAAACTCAATCTCTCTGTTAATACACGCCAACATACCATATGCCTTCTTAACAACCCTATCAACCTGGGTGGCAACTTTCAGGGATTCATGCATCTGTCCATCCAGATCTCTCTGTTCATCTACACTGCCAAGAATTTTACCATTAGCCCAGTACTCTGCATTCCTGATACTTCTTCTGAAGTGAACTACCTCACACTTTTCTGAATTAAACTCCATTTGCCACTTCTCAGCCCAGCTCTGCATCTTATCCATGTCCCTCTGTAACCCACAACATCCTTTGGCACTATCCACAACTCTGCCTAACTCGTGTCATCGGCAAATTTACTAACCCACCCTTTTATGCCCACCTAAAGATCATTTATAAAAATGACAAGCAGCACTGGCCCCAAAACAGATCCTTGCGCCGCACTCATGGTAACCCCAGATAAACATTTCCCACCCTCTGTCTTCTTTCAGCAAGCCAATTTCTAAACCAAACTGCTAAATCACCTTCAATCCTGAAACTACTTATTTTCTGCAATAGCCTACTGTGTGGAACCTTATCAAACGCTTTACTGAAGTCCATATATACCATATCAACTGCCTTACCTTCATCTACCTGTTTGGCACCTTCTTGAAGAACCCAATAAGATTTGTGAGGCATGACCTACCCTTCACAAAACTGTGTTGACTATCCCTGATCAAATTAATCCTTTTCAGATGATTAGAAATCCTATCACTTATAACATTTTCCAACACCTTACCCACAACCGAAGTAAGACTTACTAGCCTATAATAACCAGGGTTGTCCCAACTCCCCTTCTTAAACAAAGGAACAACATTTGCTATCCTCCAGTCTTCTGGCACTTCTCCTGTTGATAATGATGATGACAGTGACAAAGTAATGACAAAGCAACCGCTCATTCTACCATTCATTCCATGAGCTCTCTTTCAATCATTCATTCACTCGTCATTTATTCCTTAGCATTAAGATGAATGGAAAGTGCGTGGTCTGTTTATTTTCAGTACCAACACATGAGGGAATTATTTAGCTGATCCTGCCTGTAATAGTTCCATATTGGAATATCAACTCGAATTCTGTTTATTTGTGCCTTCCCTACAGCTTTTATTTTGTTTTTTTCAAGCCTTGTGTTATAACTAAAATAATTTCATTTGTAATAAATTCAATGAGGAATGTATTTGTTTTTGATTTGGACATTCCTTGAGAGAAACTGATAATAGATTTTTTAGAGCCATATAATCCCAGTGCCCTTGTTTAAATGGATGCCTGATTTATTAAAGAAGGAAAATGTCTATTTTATTCAGCAACAGTAGTTTTCAAATACTTTATCAGATTTGATGTCAGGAATTTATTCATGTAAACAAATGCCTGGAACCTAATTTGGTTTTAATAATAGGACTGGTTAATGCTCAGTCTTCTGTTCCTCGAATAGGCAGTAGGATTTCAAAAAAATGAAGCACATTCTGTTTTTTAAAATCAAACACTTGCAGACTTACTGGCGATTCTTCTTTTGTGAATCCAGTTGCTGAATGTGAGCAAGCTATTTAATTGTGAGATATAACACAATCAAATCCTGTCCTTTCCTCATCCCACATCTCTCTATGCTGACTTTCCAACAGGGTCACTGCATTAGAGTAAACAGCCACAAACATTGGCTAATGTTTTCTTCCCTTCCTCTGTCTTCAGGGATTTGAGGTGAGCTGTACATCCACCCACTGCAACCATGAGGCACTACTTAGCCAGAACACACCTGACTGAGCACAGCACAGAAATTACACCTGGGTACTTCCAGTTGAAGCACATTTTAATTCCTCCCCAATATCCTCTCCTCCCAAGCAGTGAGCTGTGCTTCTGGCCTGGAGATCACAAGCTAAAAAGTGATTCAATTTATGGGGTGTGAGCCCAATTCTATCCTCATTTAATGTGCACATAAAGTAGAGAGATACTGCAGCAGGGGTCAGTAAGAATCTGTGCTGAGTTTTGTCATTTGTCATTTCCATCGCCTAAGTCTATCATTGGTGGTCCAATCAATTTTTGATTCAACTGAGTTGCTAGCTAGGCGATTGCAGAGGGTTCTTAAGAGTCAACCAGTTGCTGTAGGTCTGGAGTCACGTGAAGTCAGATCAGGGAAGAACGGCAGATTTTATTCCTTTACAGACGTTTGCAGACATTAGTGAGCCAAATGGGTTTTTAACACCAACTGAAAGCAGTTTCATGGATACTATTACTAATATCAGCTTTTAATTCCATATTTATTAATTGAATTCAAATTCCAACTGCTTTCATAGTCAGATTTTCAGCTGAATTTAATACCTGTTAAATGAGTGACAGGTTGATCATAGAGAAAGGTGTTAAGCAGTGTCCTAAAGGAAAAAGGAGTATTCAAGAGATGGAAAATTTATCCAAAGGAATTCTGCAATTTAGACCTTGGCACTAAGGCATGTTTAATTAGTGTAACAATCTTTCTGGCATTAAAAAAATAGCAACAAGAAAATTTAGTTCCTTCCAAAATGCAAATATTTGCTGTTAAATAAGTAGAGGCTTAACAAAATTGCTTAGCTCATTTCCATGGTTTTGATGGCATTTCCTTGCCAGGGAGGTTAGTTTGCGTTTGAGAGGGGAGAAGGGAAAATCAACGGTGCTTGAAGGACTGAAATTGAGTTTCAGTTTATCTTTTCCTATAAGCGCCTTGAATTGAACTTTCTGTTCTGCAGAATAAACAATCATTGGCTCTTCATTTCAGTTTGATTGCAATTTTCTGCACAGCTTTCTAAATTTGAATATCCCTACAAATAATGTATTCAAACTGTCAGTACTCCAGGTATGTTCACATCAGTGTCATGTAGACTTGTGATACCTCCTGATATTTGTGCTCCTCTCCTCCAGCTATGTATCCCAAGATTTGATTCTTAGTCACCCTCTGAGGGAACCTAACTTTGTGCCATGATATTTTGGCTGAATGCCTAGATTGCTTAGTTGTGTCCCTAGAAAAGAACCATTGATTTATATTCTTCCGACTTTTCTCCCTGCCCACATCTCAGCCATATCTCTTCTTTTGCACATGGTTTAGTCAGTTGCTAGTATTTGTGATTTCAACTTGGTGTCAAATAGCAAATTCAGATATTATTGCTTCTGTCTCAAGAAAACTGATTATGTGCACACTAAAGAACAATAGAGTTAGCATATTTCAAATGGCACCAACCAATCGCCTCCTGCAATATCAATTCAGTTCCATCTGTAACCACATTTTGCTTTTTCTGGTTCAGCCAATTTTCAGTCTCTCTTAGAACCTTGCCTCTTCAAGCACGACTTTCAATCTGTATATTTATGGGTGACATGGTAACAAAAGTCCTTGTAATAAGAGCGAATGCAACTCAACAGCATTTCTGCTGTTAACAAGCTACACCATTTCCCTAGGTATTCCAGAAAAATGTATTCACAAAAATCTCTATCCTATGTATCCATGTCAACTTCCCCTCAGCATAACAGATTTTTCCAGTTATGTTCCTGATGACATTAACCTTGCTAGTAAGTTGTTCTTTAGGTGATTACTAGTTTTTGTCAAAAATACTGCTGTCAAGTTGCCTACTTTCCAGACACCAAGCCTAATCCCAGTATTTCTATTATGCCAAAGTTAGTGGGAAAGACGTGAATAATTCGTGAGTCTCAGGGTTGGGGAAAATGAGGATCACAAAAAGTACAGGAGGAATAGAACTGGTTACAAAGTCTTCGCATGAATTAATATTCAGGCATACCTTTTGCAGACTATTTTTCAAAATAGATGTCTATACTGATCAAACCATGTAATGCTGCAGTCAAGGGGAGGCAATGGCCATAGTGCTTTTACAGCTGGACTATTAATCCAGAAACTCAGCTCATATTCTGGGACCCAGGTTCAAATCCAGCCATGGCAATAAAAACATCTGGAGTTAAAAATCTATTGAAGACCATGACTTCCTAATGTCCTCAGGGAAGGAAGTCTGCCATCCTCGCCTAGTCTGGCCTCCATGTGACTCTAGACTCCAGACCCACAGTAATGTGGTTGACTCTATGGATGAGCAATGAAAGCTGCCCTAGCCAGTGACACCCACATTCTGTGAATGAATTTTTTTTTACAAAATCCCAGAAGTAAAAAGACCAAAAGAGTGAAATCTGAATTGTTGCATCTGTGAGCTGGAGTGCACAGTACAGTATGATCCCATGCTGAACAAGTCAGATCCTGTCAGGAGCCTGGATGGAAAGACCATATTTTGATTTATTTTGGCTCTAACAAAACTGAAACTTCAGCATGCAATGCTGTAGATATTGCTTTAACAATAAACCAGAGGTTTGTTACAAATGAAAAGATAAAATAGAATGATCCAAATAATCTACTTATAATACAAGATCAAAGTTTTTAAACACAGAGTAAAAGTATAATCCCATTAAACTCAAACATTCCTTTACAAATTGAAAAGAAGCAAAATAGCTTTTGTATAACATCTAAAACAAACTCTGGCACAGTATTTATAAAACCACATAAAAGTTGCTCACACCAGCAGCCCTGTTATCTAACACAACAGTAAGTTTAAGTCACTTGTGATTTCAACAATTAGACTGGAACGGCAGATAACTGCTTCCTGGAGCTATTGTTTACAACTGCTTACTCAGCTTCAAGATTTAATCACAGAACCTCTGGCCTATGACTAATACTGACTTTTCACTCTATGATATGGAGGTGCCGCTGTTGGCCTGCGATGGACAAAGTTAAATATTACACAACACTAGGTTATAGTCCAACGCGTTCATTGGGAAGTACAAGCTTTCGGAATGCTGCTCCTTCATCAGGTAGCTAGTGGAGCAGGATCATGGGGCACAGAATTTATAGCAAAAGGTCATAGGGTCATACACTGATGTGATATATTGAACAAACCTAGATTGCTGTTAAGTCTTTCATCTTTTAGAATGAGTTGTAGTTTTCAATTGATTAATATACAAATCCCAGAATTTCTTCCATGTCAGATTCCCAAGATAACCTAAGGTTTTATAAAAAGGTGACATAAATTCTGTATCCCGTGATCCTACCCCACTAGCTACCTAACGAAGGAGTTGGCAGGGCATGATGGGCTGAACGACCACCTATGGTCCCACAGAATTCTGTAAATTGCCAGCTGAGATTCACAAATTAGGCCTCATAGCCTGTGGAACTATGGCAAGGGGAAGGTGATCACTCTCATATGAAAGGATGGGTGGAAACTGACTTATTAATTCTGTACAGCAAGGTCAAAGAGTCAGTGAAATGAGGAAAGAAAAGCTGGGTTGTTTTTCCTGACAAGTTTCTTGCGCTGCTATTTTGAATGATGTGGAGGTGCTGGTATTGGGCTGGGGTGAACAAGGTTGGAAGTCACACTACACCAGGTTATGGTCCAATAGGTTTGTCTGGAGTTGTGAGTTTTTGTAGGTAGCTAGTATTAATGAGTCGAAACCAGCAACCCATTCTAAAAGATGAAAGACATAACAGCAATCTAGGTTTATCCATCAGTGTATGTCCCTATGAACTTTTGCCATAAATTCTGTGCCCTATGATCCTGTCCCACTGGCTACCTGATGAAGGAGCAGCGCTCCGAAAGCTTGTACTTCCAAATAAACCTGTTCGACTATAACCTGGTGTTGTGCGATTTTTAACTTTCTTCGCTCTAAGATAGTTTAGTTAAGTATATGTATCTTTATTACATCACAATATATCCCTTGCTCCTCAGCAGCGTGTTTCTACTCTGCCTTCCTATTCCAAAGACTTCACAGAACTGCCCCATTCAAAGTCAAAAGTGAGACTAAAGCTCGCTCTCAGTTACAGGCATTTGCTTTAATCTTAAAGAACGTCCAAATCTCTCTAATTTACCTTGAGGTCCCATTATTTACCATGCTAGGTTGTAAAACAACCTGTAACAAATAAAAGTCCATTACTGGTGCACATTGCTTAGTAATTCTAAAGCTAGCTCTCCGCAAATGTTTTTAAACAAAATCATATTGACGACAGAAATATTTACAAGTTAAATATTAACTTCAGACACATGGAAAATCCCTCAGCTAATAACTCAAAAATGGAAAGCCATAATTAAAATTGAAAATTAGAAATAACTCCCTTAGTTTACATCATTGGTAAAATTCACAGCTTGGGAGAAAATGTTTATTAGATTCTGACCCCTTGTCACTGGAAACAGTGTACTGGTAGCCACAGCAGCTAGCAGTGGGCTGTGGGTAGGGCTGGGTCTGCATCTTCCAGGACTTTGTTGTAGTTATCAAAATGCTATCATGCAAAGAATATTCCTACAGTTCTGATCCCCTTCAATCCCTAACACGTTCCCCATGGCCTATCCATGCTACATCATGCTGCTTCATGCTCCCCACTCACCCCAAAGCATTTCACACACTCAAAGCTAACTTTCCTCCCTATCCACCCCATGCCTTTCATACTCTACATGCAAACTTATGCCCCCGCCCCCCCAACCCCAACCCCAACCAACCTTCATTGCCTTTTAAAGCCTCTACTTCAACTTAGCACTGACTTGCCCATGCTCCTCCACCCTGTACACTTAAACCCTCCATGATAATTCACCCAGTATCCACCATGGACAGGCCTTAGTACCAATGCTGAGGTGAAATGAAATAAAGTATCTTATGAACTCAGCATTTTAAAACATTCTCATTGATTTAAAAAAAAACATTATTTTTAACTCCCTTCAATTACTTAAACCCACGTAAAACCAAACATTTATATTTGTAGCTTCATATCAGAGACTTTATAAGTTATTCAAGCTGTTAACTTGTGATGTGACAGGTATCCCACAGTGATAATGCGAGAATGTGAACTCAGTCCTGTAGCATAAGTTCTGTAGGGATAGCACAAAGTGTTCTATCATTGGAGTGAAATAGCAAGGATTGACTTTTTAAAATGCTTTGATAGCTTGACTGTTCCGTCCCCAATTTATAGACTTGTAATGCACATTCATTACTACTTTTTAAAAATCTCCAAGGGCACTGAACTGATTCAAAAAGGTATCCTACTTCTCCAAATACATTTGGTAGTTTTGGATCTTCTCCTGATAAGTTTAAAGTGCACAAGTTATATTTCCCATTCCTTGCTTTCAAAAATGAGATCTGCCTTGAAGGCAGCTGGAAAACAAAAACAGAAATTGCTGGAGAAAGTCAGCATGTCTGGCAGTATCTGTGGGGAGAAAACAGAATTAACAGTTCGAATCTGGTGACCCTTCATCACAACTGGTTCTGCTACAACCTGCTGAGTTTTGCCAGCTATTTCTGTTTTTGTTTCAGACTTTAGTGTCCACAGTTCTTTGTTTTCTTGCAGTTTTATGTATGCAGTTGTCCCTCGAGACTGTGCCTATCCAAAGTGCAACTCATCCCCATTCCCACATCATGAAACTGTAGGAGCCCTGGTTGGAGATGGTATATCTGGATTTCGACTCCAGTCCCATTTTGTTTAAGTTAGAGACTGCATTTGACCTGGTTAAAGTTCAGACCTAAGTTTTAAGTGTTAACAACAAATGCTATTTTAAGGACAACGTAGTAAAGTTGTGTTATTTTACCAAGTCATTTTAACACAGCTGAGGAATGAGATACTGTCCCCAGATCACATTATGGATCCACAGCAGCTTGATCTAAGTTTGGGAAATGAACAGATGAATGAACAGTTGTTTTAACATACTTTATGTTAGTAATGGGTGACACATTCTAAGATTTTCTATCTTATTACTGTTAATCTCCAATAATTACCATGACTTTGAAAGGTAACTGAAGAAGGTGTAACATGATAAACAGAATATTTCAAAATTTAATTTCTGATCAGAAATTGGAGAATTCTTGGCTTTCAGTATGCTTACTGAAAATATGTACAGAATTCTACCTGACCTCCATTGCAGATTATTTTCATTAATAAATCAGATGTGGTATATATTGTAATGAAAAGGTTTGTAATCTAATTTAGTGCTAATATAGCACTTAGCAGTTTGATTTCTTGGTGGCCTGTCTCAAAGTAGGCTTCTCCTCTAGGCTTTAACTCTAATAATGTGAGCAAGTTTCCAAAGCGCCCTTTCTTGTGTCATAGCTATCTAATAAGTAGCAAGTAATTGAGTGTTTGTTCCTGTATTGAGCAGTGGAAATGAGATGCAAATAAGGCTAAGCAGCAATCACAGAGAGAAGGCCTTGGTGCGTTAGAATGGACCTGATTTCAGATATAAAAAGCAACATTCTAATTTCATTTTCTACCCAATATCATCTCCTCAAAATGTTATCATTGACTAACCACTTTGAAAACAACTTCTTACAAACCTTCAGGGCTAACATAAACAAGTAGCACAACACGTAAATATAAACAGAAATTGCTGCAGTTCTTCCATGATGTTGGTTCAATGAAAAACACCAAAGTTACATCCAAGAATGAAATTTAACTTAGATATATGATGGTAAAAGGCATGACATGCGACTGCAAGGCCAAAAGCATTAATATGAAGCTGAAAAAACCGCCAAGTACAATCACAACAGTGGAGTATTCCACTCTAATAATGTGAACGTCAGACTCAAAAAGGAGGAGGATGTGAAGAGGATAACAATTTTATAAATAGGAGTAATGTGGAGGATGCTCACAATGAATGAATGAATGGAAAGACAAATAAGTGGATGAAATCAAGGTTCAGGAATAAGACTGCTGAGGTATAGTTAGAGAAAAAAACAGGTAGTCATGTATGAATTCTGGAAACAGAAACTTAACAGACTTATCCTGGTGACAACTGGAGGAGAAATTGAAGGTAAAAGTAGAAGAGGAGAAAGAAATATGAGGATGGTGAATAATGTTGAGATGTGTACTGAGGAAGACTTAAAAAATTGAATAATCCAACAGCTCCATGCAGGCTAAAGTAAAGAATTACAATTGTAGCTAATAGCAATAATAAATTTCATTATATGTACATTGAAGGAATACCTTGCATTTTTATATCATTTTATAATATGCTTGGGATGTCACAAAGCACTTAACCGTTAAATCAAATGTCTTTTAATTAGTCATCATTACTATATTAGCAAACACAGCTGACCATTTGTGCACATCAAAGTCTCACAAGCAGAACATGAAATTATAATTTGGTCATCTTGCTTTTTTTTTGAGAGAAATTTGGCCAAGACCCTGGGAGAATTCTCAACACAATGGTCCCACAGAGTCTTTTACGTTCATCAGCCAGTGAATCAACCATAAATTAATGCCTCATCAAAAACAATGCAACTCCAACAACATAGCACTATCTCAGTATTGCAATGAGGTCTCATAAAAGATTGAAAGTCTGGAAAATAAACAGAGAAAGCATGTCACTTTAGCTGTTCTCAGGATACATGATGAAAACTTTGCACTGGATTTCAAATGCACTCAAGATCACATATCTTTTTTTTTAAAGATATTTTTATTGAAAAAAGAAGATTTTTGAAATTTTTTACAAAATTACAAAAATAGTACAAACTAGTGTATTCTGCTTTACAATATAATAATAACACCAATATAGAATAAAAGAAAACTACTAATCTATTCTACAAACTACCTAAACATAAAATAGGATAGCCTGCATTACTAACAATAACCATAAGGAGAAAAGAAAATAAATAAGTAAATAAATAATTAGATACATATTTAAAATAAATTTATATCAAGTCATAACAAAACCCATATTTATACGGGATTCCTCCTCCCGGGGGCCCCCGAACCAGCCAGAACTATTACCACGGCTAAGCAAAGGCCCTGAATAATATGGCCAATGTATCTACATCAATGTAGTCCAAAAAGGGCTGCCATGTTCTATCAAATAATTCCATTTTTTGGTGCACCATATTCATAAGGACGTCAAGGGGGATATATCCCATGACTATTCTATGCCAATTTGAAAGTCCTGGGGGACCTTCAGACGCTCAATTCACTAAAATGTTTTTCCTCGCACAAAAGGAAAGGATGGTGATAATTTCCTCCCGTATACATCCAAAGAGAGGAAATTTGGAGAGGCCAAAAGTAGAGGCACTGGGTCCAACCCAATGTCCGTACCCAAAATCTTTGCCGGAACATTTGCTACTCTGTCCCAGTACTTGCGGACCTTATGGCATGTCCACAGACAATGCATGAGGGTACCAACTTCTATTTTGCATTTAGGACAAGTTGGAGATGCTCCTGCCTTGAACTTTGCAAGTTGCTCAGGTACCATGTGAACCCTATGAAATATCTTCAATTGGATAGCCTGAGTTCTCATACAGATAGAGATCTTCCTCGCATTTTCCCAGATGTTCTCCCAAATCCCTAAGGAGATTTCCATCTCCAATTCTTGACTCCAGGTTTCATATATCCGTTCCATGTCCTTCGTAGTGTGTGGTAGAGGGTACTAACAGAGGGCGGACCCATCGACCGAAGCACTCTCCTTTCCTTATCCAATTTATAAGGATTAATTATCAATGTGGTCTTCTTTTGTATGAAGTCTCATATTTGAAAATATCAAAAAAGGTTCTTGCTAGGCAGCCCAAACTTCTGATGCAGCTGTTCAAAGGACATCATGACCTCCCCATCGAACAGATCTCCCAAACAAGAGATACCTCTGGACTCCCAGATTTTGAATCCAGCATCAGTCAGCCCTGGCTGGAATCCCAATGTTCCCACTATAGGGGTGTAAGGAGAGGTCTTTTTGTAGGTTGCCCTCATCCTGTCACATTATCCTTCAGACTTTGATTGTATTTAATACAATAGGATTTTTACAGTGATCTGTAATAATTCTCATCTTGTCTATAAATAGCAGATTGATAAGGGGACATTTTGTGTGGGAGGTCTATGTATCTAACTAGATTGATTGTGGGTCACAAGAGACCCAATCAGCCACGTAAGATAACAGAGAGCTCAATTGGTACCTCCTGAAATCCAGAAAATCCAGCCTTCTCCTTACTTGTGGAAGCTGCAGCTTTACTAAGGGGCTGTCTATGATTCCAAATAAAGCAGCCAAGCCAACCATCAAGCTTACACAACACCTGCTTCGGCAGCATCAAGGGGAGCATTCTCATGGGGTATAAAAGACGAGGTAGGATATTCATCTTGACCAAAGCTTCTACTTAGCCAGGATATCAGGAGATCTTCCCAACGTCAAAGGTCCTGTCTTATTTTCTTTAATACGTGTGTATAATTGGCTTTATATAGCTGACCAAATACCAGAGTAATAAAGATACCTAAGTAAAGAAAACCTCCCAATGACCATTGAAAGGGAAAACAGGATCCATTCGTAAAATTGGATATACTGGCAAGACCTCCCAGCAGCATGGCCTCCAATCTCATAGAATTGATTATGTAACCTGAGAACATACCAAATAAGTTAACCACATGAATTAAGCAGGGCACAGATGTCAATGGATCGTTTAAGAAAAGGAGGACATCATCCGTATAGAGAGTAGTTTTGTGCTTACCGATCCAACCTCCGGAGCCATTACATTAGGGTCAGCTCATATAGCTTCCACCAGTGGTTCAATCACTAGCATAAATAATAATGGTGAGAGAGGACATCCCCGATGACAACCTCTACCAACGCTAAAGCTATCTGAACTTAAACCGTTGGTGATCACTGCTGCTTTGGGATCATTATATAATACTGAAACCCATTTAGTAAAGACCTCTCCAACACCAAACCGTTCCAGCGTATAAAAGAGATATGGCCATTCTACCCGATCGAATGCCTTCTCTGCATCTAGGGAGACAACTAGACCCGGTATCACTCCCTACTGGCTCTTCTCATGTTATTAGTTGATCCGTGACCCTTTGTAAACTCCATCTGGTCCTCTTTTATAATAAATGTTAAATCCTCTCTAGTCTTAATGCCAACTTCTTTGAGAGAATGTTAAAATCCACATTCAACAAGGATATAGGTCTATACGAAGAGCAGTCATTTGGGGCCTTTCCCGTCTTAAGAATGAGAGAAATATTTGCTTCTCTCAGAAGAGGCGGGAGGCAGCCCTGACTTATGTGAATAATTATACATTTTTATAATTGGTCCGACCAATTCCCCTATAAATTCTTTATAGAACTCAGCCTAGAATCCGTCTGGTCCAGGCGCTTTGCCACTCTGGAGCTGCCTCACCGCCTCCTGTATTTCCTGGGTTGTCAGGGGGGCATTCAAGAGCGACATCTGCTCTGAAGTTAGGCCTGGGAGGGCCAGGTTTTTAAAAAAAGACTCTATTTTCCTCATTCTATCCTCACAGTCCTGCGACTTATACAATTCAAAATAAAACTTTCTAAAGGCTGCATTGATCTTTTTACGATCACAAGTCAGATTACCAGTACTCTCTCTTACAGACGTAATGGCTTGGGGAGCCTTTTTCTTTCTGGCAAGTTTTGCTAGATACCTGCCAGGTTTGTTGCTGTACTCAAATCACCTCTGCTTCGCAAATAATATTGCCCTCTTTGCTGTTTGAGTAAGTGCGGTATTCAAAGTTGCCCTAAGGGCTGCGATTCGCTGTAGTTTAGTAATGGAGGGCCTATCAACATAAGCTGTCTCAGCTGCCTTCAGGCAAGCCTTGAGCAGATGCTGTCGCTCTCCCTTTTGTCTTTTCTGGGTCGCGGAATATGAGATAACTAAGCCTTGTGCGTACGCCTTAGCAGTCGCCCACATCACCGAAGGGTGACTGGCCGTGCCTGAGTTGATATCCCAGAAGGTTTTAAATTCCTGCGAGATATATTTTATGAACTTACTATCCTTCAACAGGAAAGGGTCCATACGCGAATGTCAGGAACCTAACTCATCATTACTGGTCTTAACTTCCATATATACTGTGGCATGGTCAGAAATAGTTATATTACCTATTTTACAAGACAATAATGAGTCCAAAAGAGTTGAGGGGACAAAAAACATATCGATTCTGGTATTACACTTGTGTGGGGTAGAATAAAAAGTAAAGTCTGTACACTCAGGGTGAAGACACCTCCATACATCTACAAACCCCAATTCCCTACTCAGATCCGTCAACTGCTGAGATCTCATAGATATGCCCGCAGAGCACTTAGGTATCCTGTCCATCTCTGGGTCAATGATACAATTAAAATCTCCCCCTATAATTGTGTGGCGCACCACGAGAGCCATTAACTTGGAGAACACTTCCGTCACAAATTTAAAAGGGTGTGCCGGCGGGGCAATAGAGATTCAAAATCTCATATTCCTCTCCATATATTAGGGCTTTAATTAATATATACCATCCAGACTCATCTTTTATCTGGCTTAGCATTTGGAAGGGAAAATTCTTTTGAATAAGAATTGCTACTCCCCTTTGTTTTGAGAGGAAAGATGAAAAGAACACCTGGCCAAATCCACCCTGTTGCAGCTTCGAATGCTCCTTATCAAGTAGATGTGTCTCCTGTAGAAGGGCTGCATCAACCCTCTCTTTTTTAAGACTGGATACTTTTTTCCTTTTGATTGGTGAGTGGCTCCCCTTGACATTCCAGGTGCACCACCTAAAAGAATGACTAGCCATGATCGTTCAAGCAAACCTGAGACCCCCCAGAAGGAAGAACAAAGACATTGAATAAAAACCAAAAATGATTTACACATAAAAACACTCTTTAAAATAGCTAAATCAAAACAACTAAGACCTACTCCTAAAAATAAATAACATAAAACATACTTAAAAGGAGACTTTCCCCCTTGTTCACAGTAGGCGCTACTACCTTCCAATAATCCCACCATAACACCTCCCAGCTAGAGCCCTTGGCCCACGTATGATAAAGTAGAGTAAATAAATTCCAATATCTTATAAGACAGAAGTTAAAAGTGGGCAACCCCCTCCCCCCATCCCCCCCCACCCCCCCACCATCACCTAGACACACTTAGCAAAACAACACAAGATGAAATTATATAAAATTACAAAATTACAATCCCAGCAAGTATTAGGCAATCAAATAAAAAAAACCCACTCAGAAACATCCTCCAATAATCAATTAAAATGAGCGAGCTATAAATAAGAGTCCAAAGAAAGGATAACGAACGAGCCCCTCACCCCCAAGGAAAGATGGAGAAGATAAAGAGGAAGAATGGAGGAGGAAAAATCAAAAGTAAAGTCATTATCCACACAGTTCAAGTCCTGCTGTCTATTTGAGGGCATCCAGGAATTCTTTTACTTTTTCCAGTGATCTGAAGTTATATACAGATCCTCCATGACTAAAGTGCAGTATTGCTGGATATTGCATAGAATATTGAATATTGAATATTTAAATCCCTCAGATGCTTCTTTGCTTCATCAAATGCCTTCCTCTTATGGACCACAACCGCAGAGAAGTCCTGGATCAACATTATCCTGGAGCCCTTGTACATCATGGCATGGGGATCCATCCTCAAGATTCTGGAGGCCTCCAGCAGAATTTGTTTTTCCCTGTAATGTTAAAGTCGAACTTGGACCGGCGGGGGCGCTTGTCCAACTGGGGCCTGTGCACAGCAAACCAGTGGGCACCGTTTAACCCGCATCCGGCCCAGCTCTGACTCCAATTTCAGCAGCTGTGGGAGCCATTGCTCCAGGAAATCCACAAGCTGGCCTTCCTCCTCCTTTTGGGGAAGGCGCAGAAACTGAATATTTTTCTGATGACCTCAATTTTCGAGGTCATTGATATGTTCCTCTAAGTTCCGGACACGACGTTCCAGAGCCCGGACCTGTCTCATGGATGACTCAGCAGTGGTCTCCGAGGCTGCGGCCCGTTTCTCTACCCTTCCGACACACTGCCCAAGTTTCTCGATCTCTTAGTCATGCTTCTGCAGCATGACCGAGATCGACTCCCACCTGGACCGGGTCTCTTCAATGGACGCATCAATCTTCTCTCGGAGTTTAATGAACTCTGAAATTAGGCTCGCCTTTGCAGATAAGTCCCCTGGGGCAGCCGTGGTCGTCTCTATTGCTTTAGGGGTAGGTGGGGGAATGTGTGGGGAGGTCCCTGCCTGCTGCAAACTGCGAAAGCCTTTGCCTTTTAAAAATGCATTAAACTGCCAAAGTTTGATGCAGAATGGCCAAGGCTGCTGGGCAAAAACTATTTTAAACAATTTAGCAGGTGAGGTTAGGGTGGGTACCCCACTTTGCCTGAGTCTTGGGCAGAGCTCTGCAGACTCAGACTTACTGGGTCACTGCTATCTTAAAGTTCTGATGCTGCTCATGCTCTTAGTGGTGTATATCAACATTTGGGCAATCATTGCTGGATTGCCATAGATTGACATTGTCAAGGCTGAAAACACAAAGAGTAAAGAAACATTTCGATATATTGAAATTTTTACTAATTCAGGGGATTCCAATACATTTAGACAGCACTCTCTATGAGCCCAGATATACAAACTACAAATACAGAGGATTTAAGCACAGAAATGACTTGCATTTATATCACACATTTCACTACCTCAGGGCACTGCACACTATAGTATACTTTCTGTATAATCAATGTTATATAATAGGGAATCTGGCAGTCAATTTGCACATAATTGTAAGCAGCAATGAGAAATTTCTAGGTATGATTATTAACTTCAGGAATAAATATTGGCCAGGACAGGAAGGTTAATTCCTTGCTATCTGACCAAAAGAGCAGACGAATATCAGCCTCAAACACATGCTGATGTTTCAGGAGTGGGATATGTTCTTTCAATTCTCTGAAATAGAAACTACAGTTACCATTGAATAATCTATTGTAAGCTATATGTAGACTTAGTGATAACCCAAGTAAGCAATCTGAGTGCAGGTTGTGCACAATAAACTCTTCAACAACATTGAAAATAAACAACAGGTCATATATCTCATGCTAAAATTGTGGACCAGATTTACCACTAGAATTTCACATGGAAGCAAAGTTAGTGTGGTTAATTTGCACAATACTGTTTAGATGATAATTGTTCACTAATTATTGCCAAATATAAAGTAACAAATATGTTCCACAGATCTTACGGAATGGTAAGCTGAGCACTATAAATACACTTGAACATGGACCTCTGCATGGTTACATGGACCTCTGCATCATCTTAAGGATGTAGAAATACAATTACAATGAGTGAACCAGCCATCCTAATGCCCAGCCATACTCCTTAATTCTCTTAAATCTGGACTTGCTTCTTTGTAGAAATGGAGTCATTTTTCAAGGGGCCAATAATTGTAGCATTCGCTGTAGTCAATGGAGCATGTGCAGTTTCCTGAACTATAATTTTCCTTGTTTAAGCCAGAAACAAAGTCTAATAGTCTATGGAAAAGGCTTAAATTTCTTCATAGCAAACATCCCCATTATCGTTTCACTGACCAAATATGGTAGGGGAACTTGAATAGGTCTTGATTACAGGCAATAATTAGACAGAGGCATTGTCACTTTAGCTGGTAGTTATTTCTCAGGCAGCGTTTTGTATTGCATAAAATTTGGACCCCTAACTAACAACAGATAAAAGCAATGACAATACTTTATTTCAAAATCACTGCATATTGGCCTGGGTATAATTTCACATAAACAAAGTATCATGCAAAAATATTTTTGGAACAAGATACAAGGCAAGATTCTTTGTTTAATGCTTTAGTGCCAGTTAAATATGGATGTGCTAAAAGTCAGATTCTCAAACAATATGCACCAGTCATAGCCCATAGGATAACCAGACAGCAGAGTCTTAAACTATTTGATCACAACTACTGACTCCAAATGAAGAAGCGAAACTCCAGATGTCCTCTAATGCAACGCATTGGAAATGGAGAAAGAGGGCAGAATAGTAGGAAGGTCAACATCAAAAATGAGAAATTATTAAAGCGTAGTACTTAAAGTCCCAGCTTTCTTGGCGTCCAAGTTCTCTGCATTTTCACTTAATCCAGAAAATAAATTCCACAGAAGTTCAGGGATTTTGATTTTTAATGGATTGGTTCGTGTTAACTGGACTATTTGCATGATGGACAACCACATCAAAACAATTAAGTTGATAAATGCACTAAAAACAATAAAAAGTAACAAAGCCTGTGACATATCAATTATTCCTCCTCCCTTTCCTGAAATTCATAAGTTGACATTATTTTTAATTGTTACTCCAAAGCTATTTCGCCTGTTTTGTATATGCATTGTGCAAGTTCATCAAATGCACAGTTGTAAAGTTAACCATTTTCTAGAATAAAATGCTCCGACTCTGATGGGAGGAATGTATGGACAGTCAAGGCTCACTACACCATGAGTTGCACCATTTGTATAAATGATTTGATTCAATCAAAACTGACCATCTGCTTCCCTTTTGTATTGCTATCCAACATATAAAAAAAGAATTTCATCTGGCTTCCTTCATGAAATCAAAATAATCTGTTTCTTATAAAGTAAATCACACTCTTAAAAACAGAAGTGATAACTGAAATTAGAACTACATCAACTTTTAATCCAAAACCAGACACATACATATAACACAAAGGACAACAAAGATTCTGAAGAGATGATATTTTGAAAGAAAAATACCTTTATTGGCCAATGATCTGAAAAACAGAGGATAGCAAAAACACACAATGGATTGTAAAGGTTTCTATAGTACACTAAGCCAAATATGGGTCCATTAAAAACAAAAGCTTGACACTATCTAGGACAAAGCAGCACACTTGATTGACATCACATCCACAAGCATCCACTTCTTCCATGACTGATGCCCTGTCACAGCAGTGTGTAATATCTACAAGGTGAATTGCAGTACCTCACTAAGGCTCCTTTGAGAATATATTCTGCAATCTTTACCACCTGGAAACACAAGGGCAGCCAATATATGGGAACACCACTACCTGAAAGTTGCCTTGCAAGCCACTCATCACCCTGACTTGGAAATATATCACCGTTCCTTCACTGGATCAAAATACTGGATTTCCCTCCCCTCCCTAATACGGTTTATCTATACCACATGGACTGCAGCAGTTCAAGGAGGAAGCTCATCACCATCTTGTCAACAGCGACTAGGGTAAGCAATAAATGCAACACATCAACATCCCATATGTGAATAAAAAACTTCAGGAATATTTGCAATAGGAAATAGCGAACTGGCAGGAGAACTAAATGATTACTTTGTGTCTATTTTCACTAAGGAAGGTACAAGGAATCTCCAAGAAGTGGAGATCCAAGTAAGGTAGGATAAGCAGGAGCTAAAGGAAAATACTATCAGTAAGAATGCTGTACTAGAGAAATTAATGATGCTGAAAGTTGATAAGTCCTTGGAATTTGATCGTCTACATTCCAGAGTATTGGGAGAGGTTGCTGCAGCGATAGTTGATGTATTGGTAGTCATCTTCTAATATTCCATCGATTCTGGAATGATTCCTGCAGTTTTGAAGCCTCTAAATGTCACCCATATTTAAGAAAGGAGTAAGGGAAAAAACATAGGAAAGGTCAGACCTGTCAGCCTTACATCAGTGGCAGGGAAAATGCTTTCATCTATCAGCAAGAACTTGATAAATTGGATAAAAATTATTTGACTAATCTTGTTGTGGTTCTGTTCGCCAAGCTGGGAGTTTTTGTTGCAAACGTTTCGTCCCCTTTCTAGGTGACATATTCAGTGCTTGGGAGCCTCCTGTGAAGCGCTTCTGTGCTGATTCCTCCGGCATTTATACTGGTTTGAATCTGCCGCTTCTGGTTGTCAGTTGCTGTCCGCTGCAGTGGTCGGTATATAGGGTCTAGTTCGATGTGTCTGTTGATAGAATTTGTGGATGAGTGCCATGTCTCTAGGAATTCCCTGGCTGTTCTCTGTTTGGCCTGCCGTATAATAGTGATGTTGTCCCAATCGAATTCGTGTTGTTTGTCATCTGAGTGTATGGCTACTAGGGATAGCTGGTCGTGTCGTTTCGTGGCTAGTTGTTGTTCACGGATGTGGGTTGTTAGCTGTCTTCCTGTTTGTCCTATGTAGTGTTTTGTGCAGTCCTTGCATGGGATTTTGTACACTACGTTGGTTTTGCTCCTGCTGGGTTTTGGGTCCTTTGTCCTGGTGAGTCTCACCAAGACAAAGGACCCGATACCCAGCAGGAGCAAAACCAACGTAGTGTACAAAATCCCATGCAAGGACTGCACAAAACACTACATAGGACAAACAGGAAGACAGCTAACAACCCGCATCCATGAACAACAACTAGCCACGAAACGACACGACCAGCTATCCCTAGTAGCCATACACTCAGATGACAAACAACACGAATTCGATTGGGACAACATCACTTTTATAGGGCAGGCTAAACAGAGAACAGCCAGGGAATTCCTAGAGGCATGGCACTCACCCACAAATTCTATCAACAGACACATCGAACTAGACCCTATATACCGACCACTGCAGCGGACAGCAACTGACAACCAGAAGCGGCAGATTCAAACCAGTATAAATGCCGGAGGAATCAGCACAGAAGCGCTTCACAGGAGGCTCCCAAGCACTGAATATGTCACCTAGAAAGGGGACGAAACGTTTGCAACAAAAACTCCCAGCTCGGCGAACAGAACCACAACAATGAGCACCCGAGCTACAAATCTTCTCACAAACTTTGACTAACCTTTGCCAGCAGGGATTTTTGAATGGAAATTCGTGTTTGGTAAACTTGTTGGGTGTTTTTGAGGAAATTCTGAACATAATTGTTACATGAGTGTGGATAAGTATATCTGGATTTTCAGAAGGCTTTTGATGAGATCCACCACAGAAAGTTAGTTACCAAACCAAAAGCGCATAGGAAAGGAGGTAATGTGGTAACGGAGTAATAAACATGGATTAAGGACTGGCTAAAAGACAGAAAGCAAAAAGTATGAATAAATCAGTCAATCTCACATTGGCAGACTTTATCTAGCGGGATTCTGCAAGGATCAGTACTTGGGGCACCAACTGTTCACAATGTAACTCAATGATTTGGGGCGGCACGGTGGCACAGTGGTTAGCACTGCTGCCTCACAGCGCCTGAGACCCGGGTTCAATTCCCGACTCAGGCGACTGACTGTGTGGAGTTTGCACGTTCTCCCCGTGTCTGCGTGGGTTTCCTCCGGGTGCTCCGGTTTCCTCCCACAGTCCAAAGATGTGCGGGTCAGGTGAATTAGCCATGCTAAATTGCCCGTAGTGTTAGGTAAGGGGTAAATGTAGGGGTATGGGTGGGTTGTGCTTCGGTGTGGACTTGTTGGGCTGAAGGGCCTGTTTCCACACTGTAAGTCTAATCTAATCTAAATGTAATATTTCCAAATTGGCAGATTACACAAAGCTAAACAGGAATGTGTGTTGTGAAGAAGATGTAAAATGTTTTCAAGAGAATTTGGACAGGCTTAGTGTTTTGAACAAAAAGATGGAAATGGAATATAATGTGTAAAAATGTGATGTTATCCCTTTTAGGGAGAACAGATGTGTAGAGTATTCCAAGTGATAGCTTGGATAGTGTGGATGTGCAAAGAGATTTGTCAATAAGTCACTGATGGCTAACATGCACGTGTAATAAGCAATTAAGAAGGCAAATGGAATGCTAGCCTTTATTGCAAGAGGAGTTGAGTACAGGAGCAATGAAACCTTGCTTCAATTGTGTAGAAGCTTAGTTAGATCACATCTGAACTGCTGCATGCAGTTTTGGTCTTCTTACCTCATCAAAGATATTATTGCAACAGGAGGAATGCAATGAAGTCTCACCAGACAATGGCAGGACTGTCCTAGTAAGAGAAATTGGGCAACTTGGGCCTGTAGTCTCTAGAGTTTCAAAGAGTGAGAGGGGATTGCAATGAAACTTACAAAATACTGAATGGGGTAATTAGGTAAAATGTTTCTTCTGGCTGGTGGTCCAGAACCAAAGGGAACAATTTAAAAGTAAGGGGGATGTTACTTCGGACTGAAATAAGGACAACAAATTTTTTAGTTAGAGGGTGTTGAATCTTTGGATTCTGTAACCCAGAGGGTTGTGGAAGCTTGGCCCTTGAGTTTACTTAAAGTAGAGGTTGATTTTTTTTAAAATTATCAACGTGTAAAAGGCTATGGGGATAGTGTGGATAAAAGACATTGAAATGTTCAGCTAGCCATGATCATATTAAATAGTGAAGCAGGCATGATGGACTGAATGGCTTATTCCTATTTCTGTGTTTCTCTGTGCCTATGGATTCTCACAGACCACTGGGTTTCTGCTTGGTGAAAATGAATTGCTGACAGCTGTGTATCAATGATACAGCTCCCATATAAAGATTCAGTTTGGATGGAACTCAAGCTGGATCCAGGTGGCTACAGGTCAGCTTTTCAGGTTTTACAAAACAATCATCACATGAAATGTGGAAATGTTACCAGGTTCCCATGGACTTCAACTAACGTGAAGGAACGAGATTAGATGTGCAACCAGAGTGTTGCTTTGAAGGACATTTCCTTCTTCTTAGACCTTCTAGATTTGTGAAATAACAAATCAAGCTCATTACGAATTGCTCGGAAAAAATTAGCACAGGGCCCCAGAGTCTCTTCCAAAGGCAGGTATTCCAGCAAATCCAGCAATCCCATGTCTTATCTTCCTATCTTCCTTATGGGCGGCACGGTGGCACAGTGGCTAGCACTGCTGTCTCACAGCACCAGAGACCCAGGTTCAATTCCTGTCTCAGGCGACTGACTGTGTGGAGTTTGCACATTCTCCCCGTGTCTGCATGAGTTTCCTCCGGGTGCTCTGGTTTCCTCCCACAGTCCAAAGATGTGCAGGTCACGTGAATTGGCCATGCTAAATTAGCCGTAGTGTTAGGTAAAGGGGTAAATGTAGGGGAATGGGTGGGTTGTGCTTTGGCGGGTCGGTATGGACTTGTTGGGCTGAAGGGCCTGTTTCCATACTGTAAGTAATCTAAGCTATTTGCTTAGCTGTTTTCCAAAGTCATTTGGCTATCTGTAATCATGACCCACATTGAACTAGTGATCTCATTTACTATCCAGGAACATTCAAACCCTTGGTAAAAAACCTTTCTACTGATACAATTCTGACACAAGGAGACAGTCAAACTTATGGATGCTGCACCAATATTCAACTTGCATTGATTTTTAGTCAATGTATTGAACTCTGAATCACAATTTTGTGATTGTGTTCAGTTCAGTTTTCACAATTCAGTTTGATTACCACAATTTATTAATTCTGAGCAACTTTCTGTTCAAAGTAAATGCTGTTAAATAACCTGTTTTTGTAATTTAATTTCTTTCCTAATCATTGACGGAAGGTGCCCAGTGTACAGTACCCAAGGATACTGCAGTTTCAACCTAATTCTTCTCAATTGTTCATTATCTGAAATTCTAACTATCTCCCCTTAATCATATTTAGTAAATTGAAACTATCCATCTGCACCATCTCCTTCACTGTCAATTTCACATACTCTCTACAGTGAATTAAAGTTGAATTGTATTTATCATCCTTCTTTTGAGCTCTGTGAATTCAATGAAATTACCAAGCTAGTAAACATTCATTGGACCTCTGTCAAATTGTTACTTCCTTTATGTGGTGAAATTTGCCTTGTTTGTTGGACTTTGCCAAAACTGTTTCATACTTTGATCTCAAACTGCTGATCAGTGTGATTTACAGCAAGATCACAGAAAAAGGAATAAGGGTGCTGTTGAGTTCATTAAAAAGACTGCTCTTTTAACTTTCAAATGAATATGAAAGACATTCTATCATGCCAAACTAAAGAAAAAACATTTGGCACATGTCTGCTGAGACAATAATTGTTTTTCACTGTACTCTAATCTGATTATTTGATCAAGACCTCACATAAGGCAATATTGAAATTACCACTAGCATTATAGACAGCTGGAATTCAACATTTTAAGGTCACTGATGCAGAAATTAAGGCATTTTTAAAATAGGTATCTGTGTTTAAAGACATGGCTAACAAATGGAATTCACACATTTAGCAGTAAATCATCAATCAGAATGCCTTTAAAATTAGAAAACTGTAGCTACTGGTGGCTGCTTAATTACTTTTTCCAGTGTCACATTTATTTCCTGTCTTAGAGAGTATTGTTAACAATTCGGGGTCTTTTGCTGGCTTCCACAAAGCTCAATATCATCATCACCATCATCTATCACTCTAATGTTACAAAAGCCAGAGCACACAGAACTGATTTAATCTATGTCAATAATTAGAATGACTGAAACTAAGCTTACTACATCACTAAAGACAAGGAGATCAATCTACTGCTAGTAACAGTGGACAAGTGGACAGCCAAGTATTAATATTTTATTACCATTTTCATGTAGATCCTATATCAGACATGAAAGTGTAGAGGAAAAAAAAATCAGGGAGCTTTGATCAACAATGCATTTTGACTATGATCTTTATCTGAACCAAGTCTACCGTGGCTATATATTCCAGGTTACAGAACATATCCATTATGTTCACTGGAGACCTTCGTATAAATCTGGCAACACATA
The DNA here is from genome assembly GCF_020745735.1 of Hemiscyllium ocellatum. Lineage (NCBI taxonomy): Eukaryota > Metazoa > Chordata > Chondrichthyes > Orectolobiformes > Hemiscylliidae > Hemiscyllium > Hemiscyllium ocellatum. The sequence continues at coordinate 53,239,498 of NC_083409.1, forward strand.
ACCACCTTGTGGATAATCTGTATTAATTAGTGAGAAATCTGTTTCAAATTCTAAATTACCATCACAGTCATAAAACATTCAGTCAAGAAAGATCAGAACAGTAAAAACAATCAATCATCAAAATAATATTTCTTAAATTAAGATTGGCAATGTTGATATCTGTTATTCTCCCACTCTCATTTTGTTTCATCCTTTTCCATATTATTTTGAAAATGAGCTGTTATTTTCATCCCCAAATTTGTAGACATCTGCATCTCTTACCAACCAAAAGCAATCATTTGGCAGTTAATTTCAATGAACAAATTGTACTTCATTTTAACTGTCAAATGTAGATTTTAGAATAAATCCTGGATTATAAACTGTTGCATAATATCAACCTTGAAAATTCCTTGGGAACAATGATAATAAAACACAAATATATTCAGGGGCTGCTGACTAAGAATGATAAGAAACATGGCTAGCTACCAAAATGCCTTGCTGGGTACAATCCAGAAGCTGCATCCTAAACTGCACCTAAACTGAATTGTGAAGCTGTATCCTTTGCTGATGGCAAATTGTATTAATCATCCACCCAACCCATTGAAATACAGCCAAGCATAAAATCCATGCACAGGCAAAAATCTGTGGGGTTTTATGGAAGCAGTTGGGAGTGAAGAAAATGCCACATTCAGGTAAGTATAACTCTTCTTTGAAATCAAATTGAAGTTTGAACTCATTTAGCCATCAATGAAGCACATCATGTTAAAGATCTAGTAATCAAAGAAGATTTTCAATTTTCACGTGACACTCTTATCCTATAAAAGTCCATTCAAAACATAAAATGAAAGAGCTGTTCTTAATGAGGAAAGATTTTAAAATGTCAACCTAACAGAGCTGAGAAACTATTTTGCTGGGCCTGGCTGTTTGAGCACATTTTCAAGACCCCAAGACACATCTGGCTGATTCTCAAATTTGGGAGTCAGGTCATAGTCAGTTTTGTGGATAGAGACTTACTCAAATGAAGGATTTGATGGACAAAACATAAAAGATCAAAGAGAATTGAGCATTTTCAGTTGCATGAATAATTCAGAATGCCAAGAACCCTATGCCCAGTGGTATGTAACTAACCTCATTGCTTTTTTCTTTTGATTCACACAAAAAATATTTTACATCTGACTTTCTTCTCTTCCTTCACTATATTTGATTCAAAAAGTGGAAAAAATGTTTTCATGTCCATTTTGCAGTGTCGAAAATGTCACTGCAGCAATTATTTCAGTTGCAAAATAATTGAGAATTATTTTTAAGCACAAGCCAGCTCAGATCACTACTTTATCTATTATAATTTAAATTACTTTACCTTCACACTGTTCTCTTTCAGTGTCCAAAGAATGAAGTGTTGGTTTTCTTCTAAACTCAACTGCTTTAAATTTGCTCGAAACTCTCAAATTTTCATCATAAACATTTGTGTCATTTTAATTAATTTATTGACTCTTATATTTCCATATGAAATAAATTAGATAAAATGAGCAGTTGTATTCTCATTTCAAAGGTGTTTTATTTTTGTCTTTTTCAATTTAAATTCTACAATACAAGTGATTAATTGCATTGTATCCAGACAAAAGCCTGTGAACCAAGGCTCTACCACCAAATGTACTTCTAATATATGGAATTGCAATAAAGGCATTTTATCCTGTTACTAAACTGTGTGTATCAGTCACAACATTCTTTTCAACTATAATACAAGAATTCTTCAAACCTATTCGCTCCAGTTTTGAAAAACATTACAATCATCTAAACATACCAATTAGTAACAAAGACGTTTTCATCCTGGAAGGTTTGCATCAGCACATTTTTATTGAAAAGGCTATGACTTTAAGCTACAGGGAAATGTTAATATACAGCAAAACAGATGAGCCAGCTAAAATTTATGGATAAAAATAATCTAAATCATACTGTTCCAATATTAGGCCCTTTTATCCAGACCTTCTTTAATAATGCTCTATCATCTGTATCCTCATCACAGATCATTGCAAAACTTAAACCAAATGCTTAAACTGGGTCTGAACAATTTCACACAAGCCTGTCTGGTCTGTAAACAACCTGCCTGGAATGTAATAACAAATCCATTCCGCCTCAGTGCATGCACACAAAATGCATCAGTACGTATGTACACACAAACATTAAGTGTGCACCTCTCTGCACTCCAGGTGTTCTTCCATGTTTCCATGCTATACATCTCTATGACTCTATGTCTCTTCCTTTCCTTAATCTTTTTGCTTACATTTTTTTCAGCACTCTTGCACAGTGGTAGGATTATCTATCTGGGGTATTACAGTTTCAAACATGCTCTCAAAATTCAAATAAAGCTTTCACAGAGCAAAGAAAAACTTTTACTCTAAATCTACTAAATTTGCACACAGATCATCTTCGCCGATAGGAGTGCCAGCTACTTAATTATCTTGTTGATGCGTTATTAATTACTGTCCATTGCTTTTGCTCTGACTCTTTAGATAATATCAAGCAGCCATTTTATCATGGGCTCTCCTGAAGGCTGTCTTTTTATGCATTTCCTGTTAAACATTAAAGGTCATCCTGGACAGAGCCACTCTGCTTCTGATCATTGATGCTGCGTTGAAAGTGTATTAATAGGCATGGAATGACACAGACAACTGTGGCCTCCAGATGATTCATTGTGGAAGCCAATTATTTCATTCCCCTCGGCATTGGGGACATGTCTTGCTCAAAGAAGGAGGCAGATGCAAATGGATAGAATTCTTGCAGCGGCGATTGATGCCTGCGTATGTCTAAGGTTTCCATATTCAATACTTGAACAAAAAGGAAGCAGCCAGTATTGCAGCCCAGCACTATCAGGGCGATTGAGTTCCCCTGTGCGTACAATCAAACCACCGTGAGGTTGCAGCCTGCCAATTAGGCAGTTCACTGGAAATTTCCACTTCTCCCAAAGTGCCTCCGTGCCACTGCGATTGTCTGTGCTATCCTCGGCTCCCCCACCCCGACTTCATCCATCAATATTTCCGAGAATCTGCCATCAGCAGCTTCCCTGTTCCTGCCCATCCACTGACTATCCATCACTCAGCGCCTTCTTCATGTTGAGTAACAGCTAACACAGCTCGTCACCCAACTGCAACAATCTAGCACCTTTAAAAACAAATGGCCACAAGCTTCCATCATGACTTAAACCCAACAAAACTCGCACCGGCTCCTGGTTATTACAAACTGAGAACGCTGCAAGACCTTCTTGGTTCCATTTGTGCTGAAACGTTCACTGTCTATTTCTAATAAATGATCACATCAAAATCAAATCACAGATCGGCCTGTATTTGGGCAAAAAAAACCCCCACAAGTTTCTAGGTCGCACACCTCCTCCAAGTCCCAGGCACCAACAGTTTCTAAAGGACTCCTCTCAACAACTTCCCCATCTAATGGTGCTTTTCCCCCTCCCCCTTAAATCCATTTCACAACACTTGGGCCATCAGCCCCTCCGATTCCTCACCAAATCATCCAATTAAACTCAAAGTGCATTTGGACATAGGAGGATTGAACTTTTTGTACAATCAATCGACACAAAAAGTGGGGCACAGAAATCCAGCCTTCCTCTGCTTCTAGACAATCCGGTACATCTACACAAATAAATTGTTGTAGGTGGCAAGTGTGGTGGTAAGCGTTACAAAAAAACACAGCTATCCTGCAGAAAGCTGACATGTGCATGGTACTGCTGTTTACCGCCTAAACCGAGACTGTTCTCCACCAGGGCGTGAGCAGTCTCAGAGTCACTGGGAAACAAGATATACCAGGGGTGTTTCAGGGTCCTTTGGAAATGTTGTGATGTTGCAGTTAGCTCGCTGGACTGGGCTCTGAGTGCAGCCAGGGATTCCCGGCCGTGTCTTTCAGCACCACAAGCCTTGGACAGCGAACAAAGGGCAAGCAGCCGGGGCTCCAGCAGGCAAACTCTTCATACATTCACTAAGCCTTGTCCTCCTCAGTTTAAAGAGGATTTTGGTCAGACACGGGCATTTATTTTCAATGAATGAATTAAGTGATTCATTGGGAGCGACGTGCAAAGACAGTCTCCTGTCTTTAAAACTAAACAGCAGCACCGGTTAGCTTTAGATGGGGAGGGGGAATCCTTACCAAACATCTGAATGTGTCCTTTAGTGATGGGATTGAAGCTCCCACAGGCCAGCAGGATAACGTGGGTTTTAGTAGGCTCGGCCATGCTCGCTGGCTGTCTGGTTGTCGGCTGCTGTCTGCAGTGTCTGGAGGCGCCGCTCCCACTGTTTGCCAGCTCTAGCTGCCTCGCTGCTCACACTCACTGCGTCACCCATTGATTTGGAGGCAGCTCTTCCCTCTTTTATTTCTTTGTTTGCTGTCACCATTCGCCTGCTGAGTTTCACCACCCTCTATTTGTCTCGGGAGGGTCGTATACCAGCTTCAGTTTACACCAGCGCAGCCGCTCATTGTAGTCATTATTTTCTTGCTGGTGGGATCTGAGGGATTATTTTCGCTATTTAAATAACGTTATATATTCCCCCCCAAACCCATCGCCATCACCAGAAGCCCGCACCTCCTCCTCCTCCTCGGGTTTAGAATTCCGCATGTTTTATGACATATATTTTGTCTGAATCCGATTTTCTTTCGATCTGGTTTGCAGCGTTACAAATCCCAGATTTCACACTGCTGCTGTTCCGGCTCTAACTGAAAATGAGCAAGATGCAATTTCAGGGTCAACTTTGTCACAACTCTGTTCCATTCATGATCATATCGACGTCTTGATCATGGCAACCTGCAAACGTAAAGACATAGGGTCATTGAGATGTTTTCAGCCTAGAAACAGGCTCTTCGGTCTATGCAGACCAGATATCCTAACCTAGTCTAGTCCTTGATGTAGGTTTGCCAGCTGAGTTGGAAGATTCATCACAACTCAGCGAGCAAACCTACATCCAGAACCTCAAGCTGAGCTACAAATCTTCTCAAAGTTCACTAATCTAGTCCCATTTGCCAGCACTTGGCCCATATCCCTCTAAACCCTCCCTATTTATATACCCATCAAGATGCCTTTTAAATGTCGCAATTGTCCCAGCCTCCACCACTTCCTCTGGCAGGTCATTCCATACATGCACCACCCTCTGTGTGGAAAAAGTTGCCTCTTAGGTCTCTTTCATATCTTTCCCCTCTCACCCTAAACCTATGCCCTCTAGTTCTGGGCTCCCTCACCCCAGAGCAAAAAAAACCTTGACTATTTACCTTAATCACGACCCTAACAATTTTATAAACCTCAAAATGGTAACTCCTCTGCCTCCAACTCTTCAGAGAAAACAGCCTCAGCCTATTCAGCCTCTCTCTACAGTTCAAATCCTCCAATCCTGGCAACATTCTTGTAAATCCGATGACAGTTGGATTTGTTACACCAAGAGGGTGGAGATGTCTGTAACTCACTGCCCCAAACGGGTGGTAAGGTCAGAGTATGTCTTCACACTTAAACAAATTGGATGCTCAGCAGTGATGCCTTAACCAGGAGAAAATGAGGCCTACAGATGGTTGAGGTTAGAGTAAAGAGTGTGGTCCTGGAAAAGCACAGCAGGTCGGGCAGCATCCGAGGAGCAGGAAAATTTACATTTCAGGCAAAAGCCCTTCATCAGGAAGTGCTTAAACTTGCCTTAACCCACAGGGCCATGGACCAAGAACTGAAAAGTGGAATAAGGTCAGAAAACTCTTCCGTGACTTCCACAGAGACAACGGGCCAAATTGCCTCATTCAGTGCCATAAATGTTCTATTTTGCATGCATGACTAGACTCAATAATGTTTTCATGTCCCAAAATTTATTAGGATAGTACCAAGTATCAAAGACTTCTGAGAAACTAGACAAGCTGGTATTTGGGTAATTTTGAATCACTTGAGAAAATAAAGGACCTTTCTGACTATCTACTGTAATAGTGCTCTTAGCAAAACAATCTAGTCAGTTTTACTCCTGGACTTGATCCCCTGTACAGAACCTCCCATGCAACATAAGGTTAAATCCTGGAATGCACTTTTTGAAAATATAGTGCAAGTAGATTCAATCAAAAAGTTAGAGGAAATTGGATTACAATATGAACAAATGTGTCAGGTTATATGTGGAGATAACAAGGGAATGGCATTACAGTAGCAACTCTCATTCAGAGAGTCAGTACAGATATGACAACGAATGGCCTCGCTTCAAAGAGTCATACTCACAGAGATGTACAGCACGGAAACAGACCTTTCAGTCCAACTCGTCCATGCCCACCAGTTACCCTAAACCAATCTCATCTCACTTGCCAGCACTTGGCCCATATCCCTCGAAACCTTTCCTATTCGTATATCCATCTAGATGCCTCCTCAATGTTGCAATTGTACCAGCTTCCTCTGGCAGCTCATTCCATGCACGCACCATCCTCTGCATGAAAACGTTGCCTCTTAGGTCCTTTTAAAATTTTTCTCCACTCACCCTAAACCTATGCCCTCTAGTTCTGGACTCTTCCACCCATGTCTCTTATGATATTATGAACCCTCTATCAGGTCACCCCTCAGTCTCCGAAGCTCCAGGGAAAACAGCCCTAGCCAATTCAGCCTCTCCCTATAACTCAAATCCTCTAATCCTGGCAACATTCTTGGAAATCATGCAGTATCAATTCTGTGATTCTATAATTTCATCTCTTAATTTATTTTCAGATCTAAATGGAGGAAATTGTATACGTGAGTCTAAATTGTGGAGACTCATTTGGGTCTCACCTACGCTTTAACAGCCACTAAAATACTAGTCAGTCTCAGGGAGTTTACTGCAATCGTTTCGGGAACGTCTGCATGTTTTTATTATATAAAATACTGCAACATATTATTGGCAGCAACCAGTTATTTATCTTGCAACTAACCAACTGCTTCAAAATTTCGCAGGCAAAAAAACCTGAAGACTACGGTCAACTGCGCAAGTGCGGAATGTAATTTCAACAATACCCCACAAGGCAATGCAGCCACGGTCTGTTTCATATTAATCATATGTTTGACGTTCAGGAATTATTCTAAATTTCTAACAAAGAGAGCACTTAAAATAATTTACAATTCATAGTAAACAACTGCTTTGCAATAGTGTTGTTTCTACTATTATAATGCCAATAATCTGCCCAGAAACAATTTACGCTTTTAACAGTAAGCATACTAAACATGAATAAATATAGCTGCAAATGTGTTGCTGGTCAAAGCACAGCAGGCCAGGCAGCATAACAATACCTCTAAAATGCATTTCATTTTAAAGGTGTTTATGGGGCTAATCTCTAGTCATCTTTAAATAAATCAATCTTTTCAACCTGGACAGGAGTCGTGTTGGAGACACTGCAGATTCCAATATGACAGAATACTACTTGCTTTCAATCCTTTGCATCATTCTTCAATATTTAAATTTAAACATGCAATGAGACATTTTAGAGGATGAGAATTCAGTGTACATGAAGAAGGAAATGTTAATAGCTTAACCCAAAGTTAACACTACTACTTCACAGCGTTCAGGCCTAGTTCAATCCTAGCCTTGCAGCTGTCTGTGTGCAGTTTGCACATTTGCCATGTCTCTGGGTTTCCCCCCACAGTCCAAATATGTGCAGGTTAGATAGTGAGTTGTTTACAGGATGGGTCTGTGTGGGATACCCTTTTTGAGGGGTGGGATGGTCTGAACTTGATGGACTGAATGGCCTGCTTCCACACTGATCCTAAAATGATTTATCAAAGTAAAATGATGGGATAACTAAATTCCATTGCCTACTGTTCCATTTGGACACTCCAGGAAGTGATGGGTCCTGGATAATCATATATGAAGGAAATGCCTCGACTTATTTGAATTTGGCTTCAGGATTTCCAAGCTTGAGGTGCAGCTGGAGTGTACTTGCTCCAATCAAAGACTCTCCCATCCTCACTGCTTCTCCAATCAGATCTCCTCTCTCCTGTTCTTACTTTGCCTCCAATCATAGATGCTCCTGCAGTCGTAGGTGTCTTGCACCTCAGGCTTGCCTATCCTCCAGTTATAGCTGATGTTTCTTCCATTCTTTCTCCAGATGGCTTGCATTTTTGCCATTAAAAAGCCCCATTCTTGCTCCAGCTTCCTTTTGTGAACAGTCTGTTTTTACAATGTGTGGTACATTCCAAATTGTTGTGTGCCCATGTATATGCACAGGTTGATGAAGCTTTGCTTGGGATTCTGATATTTAAAAAAACCTAATAACCAGGCTGCATGAACTTCAGCAAAGATGGGACAGGGAGAAAAGGAGAGTGGTAGCAATGTTGAAGAAATGAATGATTAAAGCACTGGAGGGGGATGTTGTCATTGAAGCCAAAGACAGAGACTTTTGGTTAGGCTGAAGAACAATATAAAAACAATTGCACTTTCTGACGTATACTATAAGCCATCAAATGATGAGAAAAAAGTTAGGGAAGTAAGTTTATTGGCAAGTTACAAAGAGATGCAAATTATAAAGTAGATATGTGGATTTCAATTCTCCTAATTTACACTTCAATAGTAACAGTGAAAACAGTCAAACCCAACGAGGAAGGAAGAATCCACATGGATCTAGGGCAAATATAAAATGGAGCAAGTGGAGTGTGTTTTAGTGGGAGAATATTTTGGGAATTGTGACTGTAATAACAAGTTTTGAATAGGGATGGAAATGCATCATGGTTGCAGCAATATCAGTTTATGTAAAGTTGAGAAATAATGAAGGCAAGAAGTTTACGTGGGAGTGATTTATAGGCTCTCTGACAATAAGTACACTGGAGGCTGAGGGGCTCAGGAATAAATAATGGAAGCTTGTGAGAAATGTGTGGCAATATTAGGGGTGATTTTAATCTAAACATAAATTGGATGAATCAGATTGGCAAAGGCAGCCTATAAAATGAGTTCATGGAGTGTTTTCAGGACAATTTCTTAGAGCAGCATGTTCTAGTGCTACATCAAGGTAGAAAGAACTGAATCAGCTCCCTTCTTTTATATTCTCCTTGTTTGCATACAAAGCAAGCTTTTAATTCTTTTTAGCGGCAGCGATGTCACACATCAATTAATTGTAATAAGAGTTCACAATTAATGAGCTAATTACAAGGTTTTCTTGAGCGAAAGAAAAAGGAATTTCATTTCTTAATATTCCTGAGAAAATAAAAAAAAGGCAAAAACATACATAGAAACAGACATATGAAGTTATAAATGGGGATACCATTCAGAACAAAAATGAAGAATCAAGGAAGACAGTTTGAAAATTCATTAGCATCCTTGGTTGTTGGGTGACTTGTAATCTAAGCTGTAGTGACCTTTTTTGGTATTATGGAGTTCTCAAAAAACACTTCCCTGATTTGTTTTTCTCCAAACACTGTTTTTGAGAGGTTGGGGGAAACAACGAGAGAAGGTGTCTTCCAGTTTTATTAAAATCTATTTTCCTTTTCTCTGTTCTACTCCAAAAGTTGTTGCATGAAATATGATTCCTTTGTGTATCTCCATGTTGATTTTCATTGATTGGCTAAAGCTAAATAATATGCAAGTGATTATCATTTCAATACTTCCAGACAGGTGTAATCAAACAAGGAGAGACAAATCTAAGCCCTGGTTCCAGTCATTTGATTACATATTAGTTTCATTTCAGACTAGGTCTTGTTTATGAAGAGCTGAAAATGTGTTGCTGGTTAAAGCACAGCAGGTCAGGCAGCATCCAAGGAACAGGAAATTCAACGTTTCAGGCCAGAGCCCTTCATCAGGATGAAGGGCTCTGGCCTGAAACGTCGAATTTCCTGTTCCTTGGATGCTGCCTGACCTGCTGTGCTTTAACCAGCAACACATTTTCAGCTCTGATCTCCAGCATCTGCAGACCTCACTTTTTACTTGTTTATGAAGAATTTTGTGAGCTTCGTTGAACTCAGTTAGATGACCCTTGCAGCCATCTGTGATTTTCCTTTTTAAAACCTTTAGTTCATGAAAGATCCCATTAAAAATTTGATGATGCTAAGCACCTAGCCTCCACATCCCTGAACACTATGGGTAATTTAGCATGATCAATCCACCTAACCTGCATATCTTTGGATTATGGGAGCAAACATGCAGACACAGGGAGAACATACAAACTCCACATAGGCAGTCATCCAAAGGTAGTACTGAACTCAAATACCTGGTGTTGTGAGGCAGCAGTACTGACCACGGAGCCACCGTGCCATCCTAATACATGAGTCAACCAGTGAACAGACTATACTAAATCTGGTAATATGCAATGAGATAGCATGAATTAATGATCTCATAGTGAGCATATTCCTGTTAGCAGTAATGATACTATGATTGGATTTCACATTCAGTTTAAGAGTGAAAATATGGGATCTAAGACTAGTGTTTCAAACATAAATAAGGTAAATTGCAAGGTCAAAAACAGTTGGATTAAGCAAACTGGGAGCTTAGGGTAAGGAATAAGTCATTAAATATATTGTGGTAAATATTTAAGGAGATATTTTAGAACATTCAATAAAAAACATTCCAGTGAGAAAAAGAGAATCCAGGGGAAAGGTCCAGTATTCCTGTACAACAAAGGAAAACAAAGATAGTATCAAATTGAAAGAACAAGCATATAATTCTGTAAAACTGACAAGCAAATCTCAAGATTGGACAGAATGTATAGAACACCAAAGAATCGCTAAAAGATTGGTAACGAGAGAGAAAGAGTATAAGTGAAAACTAGCCAGAAATACAAAAATACATAGAGAAAAGAAGAAGTGAAGTGAGCATTGACATATCAGAGTGTTAGGCGAAAGTGAGGACTGCAGATGCTGGAGATTAGAGTCGAGAGTGTCGTGCTATGAAGGTTAGAGTCGAGAGTGTGGTGCTGTGGAGATAAGTTGAGAATGTGGTGCAGAGTGTTAATCAGGGGAATTAATAATGGCAAATAAGGAAATAGTAAATGAATTGATGGATTGCATATGCTTTTGCTACAGAGGAAGTAGAAAGTATTCCAGAAATCATTGTGAACTAAGAAGGGAGGAAGAAAGTTACAACTATTACAGTCACATGGGAAAGGATGATGACAAAATAATTGGAACTGAAATCTAGCAAGTTCTCAAGTTCTGATAGACTTCATTCTGGGGTCTGAAAGGAAATAAAAGCATTCCTAACTTCCCAAAACTCCCTAGATTCTGGAATGGTTTAATCAGATTGGAAAACAGTGTGAGTACCTCCTGTATGCAAGAAGGGAAGGAGATAAAAAGCAGGAAACTGCAGGCAGTTAGCTTAACAACTATCACAGTGAAAATATTTTAATCCACAACTAAGGAGGTAATTGTGGGGCACTCAATACAATCAAGCAGAGTCAACATATTTTTGGGAAAGGGAAAGAGGTTTAATTAATTGAAGTGTTTGAGGAAGTAACAAACAACCTGGTTAAAGGGGAACCTGTGAATGTGTGGCACTTAGACTTCTGGAAGGCATTTTGACAATGTGCAATATCAAAGATTGTGATGAAAAATAAGAACCCTTAGCATTGTGAGTAACACAGTAGAATGGAGAGAGAATTTTGGTTTGCGAACAGGAAACAGAGAGTAGGCATAAATGGATAAATTTTAGTTGAGAAGATGAGCTGTTTGGAGTGCCATAGAGATCACTATTGGGGTTTCTGTTATTTACAAGTTACCAAGACTTGATGAGATTCTGAGTATATTGAGGTCAAACTTGTAGATGACATAAAGTTAGGCATGAAAATAAGATGTGAGAAATCTACAAAAGGATAGAGAAAGATTACATGAGTGGGCAAAAAAATGACAGATGGTGTATTGTTATGTAACATATTTGTTTTATATATTTTTAATATCATTTATTTTAGCTTTTGATATTGAACTACTGCCATATTGGCTTCTGTCAATATGTATGAAGGGGCTAAACATTCACTTGTGAGGTTGTCTGGGACTTTTTAGAAAATAAAACAATGGTATGAGTCAGACAGTTCCTGGAGTGCGAATGGAAATTTATTTTCATTGGAAAATCTTTTACTAGCTGATAAAAGAAACAGCAAAGTGCATTAAGCTATCAGTTAAAAGGATCTTTATTGTTTATGCTTCGGGAAAACATCCAGAGCTTGGAAAGTCTTTTGGTTTCAGTTTGTGGGGGAGGTTAAATGTATAAAATACTTTTTCCTAAAGAAAATAAGTATTTTAGAAAGGTTAAGAAATAGATTACTTCAGCAAAAGCAGTTTAGTTTGAAAGTTCCAGATCAGTTTGAAAGTGCTAGAACCTGAAGGAGTTATTTGAAGCTGAGAAAGTCTAAGCTCTGTTGATTGAATATTCAAGGAACTGATTTAAAAACTCTCAAGACTGGGAATTGAAAGTAACAATTGATCAAACCTATAGATATGATAGCAAAGGGATTTTCTCTGATATGTGAGTATGGTCAAAGGGTACTTTTGGGCTAGATAAAATGTAATTTAAGGTGTGTTAAGAAATGTTTAAAAGTACATTATATGTAAATAGCTTGTTTTATTTTATCTTTATTTATTTTGCAGTAAATTTCTTTTTATTGTCAAAACCAAATCTTCAGCGTTTTGTGCTTGCATTTCATGAAATACCACCTCATTTTTAAAAAAAATCAATGAATCCAGATTTCAAGCTGGGATCTGAATTGCCAACAAATAATGAACTTATCTACTTTGATAGGAGGAATAGAAACACAATAAATTATTTAAATGGGCAGAGTTTTGGAACTCTGAGGTATGGAGAGAGAAATCTGATATCTTGGTAGATGAATGAGAAAATGTATAGCATGCAGCTACCACAAGTGATTAAGGCAGCAAATAAAATGTAATTATTTTCTCTAAGTGGTATGGAATAGAAGAGGAGGGATATTTTGCTGCAACTGTGCTGGGCCTTGGATCCATCTGATCTACTGTGTACAGTTTTGGTCTCCTTATGAAAGGATGTGATCGCATTAGAATCAGTTCAGAGAAGGTTTTCTGGACATATTCTCATTGTCTTCCTGCAAGAGTACAACAACAACACCAGCACCACTTGCATCGATAGCCACTTTGAATGGTTTTGTATAATTAGATGTGGCTAACACAAGGGCAGTGGTTAATACAGCTTTCAGGCTGTGGAATGCTTTCTGAAATTTTCTGCACTTCTTCAACAAGTTAGCCAGTGGAGCAACCGCACTGCTAAAATTCAGTATGAACTTGCAACAAAAACTGCTCAGTCCCAGGAATCAAAGTACTTCTGCTTTATCGACGGTATGGTGAATTCCCCAATAACCTTTGTTTTCACATCCCATTTGTCCATGCCCAAAAGCAGAGTATTTCTCCTGACAGCTTGTGGATTCACAGCTTTTTTGGTTATTAAAAGATTAACTTTCCCTGAGGCACCAGATAGTAAAACCTTTCAAGAGTTGATGGATTTGGTTGAGAAATATTGTGAATCCAACCTCCTCTAATTCTGAGGTGCTATCGGTTATACTCAGCAATTCGAGAACCGAGGAATCAATATCGGGATTTTTGAGGAGTTTAAGAGGACAGTCAGAGGCATGTGACTTTGGTTTAACACTTAATGAGATGCTGAGAGACCATTTGATATGTGGGATTAATTATGTAACCGTGCAAAGGTTCCTACAAGCTGAAGCCCAACTGGATTTCAAACAGGCACAACAATTGGCTTTATCATTGGAAAATATGGCAAGTGGAGTCTATGAGTTGCAGAGTATTCTGACCGAAGTGGACACTTTCACCAATCCAACTGAGCTTGGGGAACATAATGAGGGTGAAAACAATTGCAATACTCACTCAGGTCATATCCTGAACAGAGGAACTTGAGGTCAGCCCATAGCAAAATCCCAAAACTAAGCCATGCCTTGGTCAAACGGTTAAAATTTTCTTTGGGATCTGGGCTGGCAAGCCATTGTAGTTGCTACTGGTATGTGGACTCAAGACAGCAAAAGAGTCGTATTAGACCTATATGGAGTGAAAGAACTCATAGGCCAGTATCCAGGAGAATGCACACCCTGGAAAGTCCGCCTACATCTAGTTTGAAACGGTTAAATTGCTTAACAATATCCAAATCAGAACTAGTCAAAATAAACGGCTGGTTAAAAGGCCATTGGTTCTAATTGAGATCGATATGATACCAGCATTGATATTTCAGTGATCACAGAACCAGTCTTTAAAAAAATCTGCTCTTGACTCCAACCCTTAAGTTTACTGAGGACCTCAGCAACTTTGGTTCCAGTCTCTCATGAGAAGCAACTGTTTCAGTTCCCACTGATTGTAGTAAAAGGCTCGGGCCCAAGCTTTATGGAGAGAAATTGGTTGAGAAAGATTCACCTTGATTGGCTCAATATTTTTCAATTAGAAAATGTCTGCCTGAGTGAAGTCCTAATTAAACACCCAGATGTTTTTCAGGAAAGTCTAGGGACAATTAAAGAAGCCAAGGCCACCTTGCACGTTGACCAGGAAGCAATTCCACAATTCTGCAAGGCCCATCCGGTGCCATTTGCCTGATTGGCAAACGTAGCGTCAGAAATCAGAAGGCTGGATAGTGAAGGAATCATCAAACCAGCCCAATTTGCAGATTAAGAAGCACCAGTTGTACCGGCCGTGAAGCCTTTGTGAGGATTTTAAATAAATGATAAACTGCTTCTCACAGATGTATAAATACCTGAAGCCTCTCATAGAGGATTTATTATAAAAGCTGTTGGGAGGGGGGTGCTATCCTTCACAAAGCTGGACATAAGCCACGCGTCCTTGCAATTATGGTTAGATGAGGATTCCCAGACATATGTTACAATTAATACCTGTAAGAGTTCGTACCAATATTCGAGACTGCCATTTTGGGTTTTCATCAGCCTGTGCAATTTTTCTGCGGATGATGAAGAACATTTTACAAGGTCTTCCCCATTTATCTAAATGATGTGCTAATAATAGGAAAAACCAATAAGGAGCACTTAGTGGCCTTGGATATAGTCCTTACATGGTACTTCCAGGCGGGCGTATGCCTTAGAAGGCAAAAACATACGTTCCAGGCACACAAGTGTCCTACTTAGGTTAGAAAGTCAACAACATTGAGTTACACCTGTGCGAAGATAATGTAAGGGTGGTCAAGTGTGCCCCTGCTCTCATGTCAGTACTGGAGCTTAGGTCTTTCCTTGAACTAGTAACTATTACAGTAAGTTAAGAAAAAACCTGGCCTCCATCCTGGCTCCTTTACATCAACTCTTAAAAAGTGGTCAGCATTGGAAATTGTCATATTGCCGGGCAGTAGCTTACAGGGAAGTGGATTTGTAGCTATCACCTTTTAAGGTACTTGCACACTATGATCCCACACAAGATCTGGCATTGACATGCGATGCCTCCCCGTATAGCATCATGGTAGGGTTAGCTCATAGGTAGCCCAATGGAGAGGAATGTGCAATAGTGCATACATTCAGGACTTTGGCTAATGCAAAGCATAAATACGCCCAGATAGAGAAGGAAGGTTTGGTGGTCATATTTGGAGTCAGGAACTTTACAGATGTAAACTTGTAATAATTACAGACCACAAACCCTTGCTATGACAACTAAGAAAGAGGAGAAGGCTTGTCACCCATAGCTTCAGGCCGAATTCAGCAGTGGGCTGAAATCAAAAGTTAGAACACCAACCAGGAGGCGGAGTAGCAAATGCAGATGCAGTGAGCCACCTCTCACTGACAGATACACCACCAGAAGTACTGCCACTGGAAGAGTCTGTTCTGGTTTAAAATTTCCTGGACAGACTTCCAGTCACAGCTGACAATATCAGATTCTGGACACAGAAAGATCCAATCCTGGCAAAACTGAAATAGCTGCTGGTGATGGGAGAAACCAAAGGGCCATCACAACTAGAAATAAAACATTTTTGGACCCGATTGACCAGATCACAGAAGAGGACAGCATATTAATATGGGGAGCAAGAGTGATTGTCTGGGGTAAAGGTCACCACCAGATGCTGGCTGAACTGCACCAGGTCATCCAGGAATTTCCAAACTGACAAAGTGACCAAACAGGTCGATGAGAGGAAACTGGTTGGTGTTGTTTATATGGATTTCAGCAAGGTGTTCGATAAAGTTCCCCACAATAGGCTATTATACAAAATGCAGAGGAATGGGATTGTGGGAGACAGCATTTTGGATCAGTAATTGGCTTGCTGAAAGAAAATAAAGGGTTGTAGTTGATGGAACATGTTCACCTTGGTGTCCCGTTACTAGTGACGTACCGCAAGGGTCGGTGTTGGGTCCACTGCTGTTCGTCATTTTTATAAATGACCTGGATGAGGGCTTAGAAGGGCGGGTTAGTAAAGTTGCGGACGACGCTAAGGTCGGTGGACTTGTGGATAGTGATGAAGGATGAAGTAGGTTGCAGAGAGACATAGATAAGATGCAGAGCTGGGCTGAGAGGTGGGAGTTTAATCTGAACAAGTGTGAGGTGATACACTTTGGCCAGAGTAACTGGAATGCAAAGTACTGGGCTAATGGTAGGATTCTTGGGAGTGCAGATGAGCAGAGAGATCTCGGTGTCCATGTACACAGATCCCTGAAAGTTGCCTTCCAGATTGACAGGGTTGTTAAGAAGGCATACAGTGTTTTGGCTTTTATTAATAGAGGGATTGAGTTCTGGAACCAG
The DNA here is from genome assembly GCF_020745735.1 of Hemiscyllium ocellatum. Classification (NCBI taxonomy): domain Eukaryota; kingdom Metazoa; phylum Chordata; class Chondrichthyes; order Orectolobiformes; family Hemiscylliidae; genus Hemiscyllium; species Hemiscyllium ocellatum. The sequence continues at coordinate 53,256,134 of NC_083409.1, forward strand.
GAGGTTATGCTGCAGCTGTATAAAGCTCTAGTATGGCCACACTAGGAGTATTGTGTACAGTTCTGGTCACCGCATTATAAGATAGATGTGGAAGCTTTGGAAAGGGTGCAGAGGAGATTTACTAGCATGTTGCCTGGTATGGAGGGAAGGTCTTACGAGGAAAGGCTGAGGGCCTTGAGGCTGTTTTCGTTGGAGAGAAGAAGGTTGAGAGGTGACTTAATAGAGACATACAAGATAATCAGAGGGTTAGAGAGGGTGGACAGGGAGAGCCTTTTTCCAAGTATGGGGATGGCAAACACGAGGGGACACAACTTTAAAGTGAGGGAAGATAGGTATAAGACAGATGTCAGAGGAAGTTTCTTTATTCAGAGAGTAGTAAGGGTATGGAATGCTTTGCCTGCATTGGTAGTAGATTTGCCAAGATTAAGTGCATTTAAGTCGTCATTGGACAGGCAAATGGATGTATATGGAATAGCGTAGGTAGGATGGGCTTCAGATTAGTATGACAGGGCGGCACAACAATTGGGGCCGAAGGGCCTGTACTGCGCTGTAATGTTCTATGTTCTATGTTGGTGAGAAGTTATGTCTGGTGGCTAGGATTGGATGCAGACAAAGCTGTGTTGGTGGGGCAGTGCCCAGAGCGCCAACAAGGACAGTCATAACCGCCAGCAGCTCGTGGGAATGGTCAGGTGAATCCTGGACTCAGTTACATATCAACTATGCAGGTTCTCTCAATGGGCCTCAATGTTCTTAGTCATTTTGGACACCCACTCCAAGTAGCTGGATGTGCAGAGAGTATATTCATCAAACATGGGGACAATGATAGAAAAACTGCATCTTTTTTTTGCAAAACACAGATGCCCAGAGGTGTTGGTCATAGATAATGGGCCAGTGTTTGTCAGCTGAGAATTTGATTATTTTCGAAAGTCGAATGGTATTCAGCGTATAAGGACAGCTCCATGCCATCCATCATCTATTGGTCTGGCAGAAAGAGCAGTCCAAATTTTGAAGGCAGGCTTAAAGAAACAACCTACATTTTCACCAGATACCAAACTGTCCCCATTCCCATTTGCTTATAGGTCCACCCCTCATGCAATTGCAGGAGGTAGCTCCAGCAGCATTGCTTGTGGGGAGAAGACTCGACACCCAGGTTATATCTGATCGTCCCAGACTTGGCAGTGGGCAACAGGCCTCTGTGGAGTTATTTCAGAAACTATGTAACCATCTTGTTATTTCTGAGATTGCTCAAAGCACTCAGTGTCTGACTGAGGGACTGGACATCAGAAAGGGCAGCAGTCCCTGAGAACCTTTATTACTGATGCCACTGCTAATTGCTCCCTCAATTATGTGAAACCTTTACAGAACACTAGCCAGGTCTCAGTTGGATTATTTTGTTCAATTTGACATTCCTTACCTGTGACCTGGGTAACTCCATAAACCTGGCACTCTGTGACGTGATCTTTCTGAAGCAGCCGTGGCCTCTTCTGTGGCAATCCTGAGTTCAACAGCAGCACTGCCTCTGCCTGCTTTTGGGAGATAAGACCCCTACCTCTGAGGTCTTGATTCTAGGAGAAGGCCTACTGGTGTCCTTGTCACTGCCTGATGGATCAGTAGTTTGGTAGAGTCAAGAGAGTGGTGCTGGAAAAGCACAGCAGGTCAGCTAACATCCGAGGAGTAGGAGAATCGATGATTTGGGCATAAGCCCTTCATTAAGAATGCTCGAAACGTCGATTCTTGATCTCCAGCATCTGTAGTCCTCACTTCTCCCAGTAGTTTGGTAGGCCTTGCTGAAAAAAGAAAGCACAGGTCTCTCACCCGTTCTCCAATTGTAGGCAAAACCTCTGATGTTTCAACAAGATCCTGCCCTGAGTTACTGAGGGATACAAGACAGGAAATTACAGAAGTGATGGACACCATTTTCCAATTCTCCTTGGATATAGGAATGGTGCCAAAGGACTGAAAGATTGTAAATTAAATATTACACCTTGTGTCAAGAAGGGGAGAGTGGCAAACACGGCATCAAGAAGTTAGTCAGCCTAATTCTTGATAATGGGGAAAAGTGCAGAGACATTCAATTTCCACTGAGGAAGGTATGAGCTAATGAGTAAGTTCAGCAGGGATTATTAATGACAATTCACTTTGGACTTGATCATAGTTTTTGATGAGTTAACAGGAAGGGTTAATGAGGGGATTGATGTTGACATTGTGACATGAACGACATGAGTTTTGAAAAATTGTTTTACAAAAAGAACCACATACTAAACCTGTTAGTACTGATAACCAGAAGATTAATGGAGCAATAGGAGCATGCTAGTAACATTGGCTAAGGGACAGAAAGCAGAGACTGGTGGTGAACAGTTGTTTTTCAGACTGGCAGGATATAAACAATGCCGCTGCTCAGAACTTGATATCAAAACCACTGCTGTTTCTCATATGTATGAATGACCTGCATTGAGCATTGAGAGAATAGTTTCCTATTGCATTTTGCAAAAGAATTGAAAAAAGAAATACATAGTAAACAATGAGATGAATAGTAACAGACTTCAGGAGGGTATGAACAAACTGGTGAAAGATGAATTTTACCAAAATGTGACCTGATCTATTTTAATAAAAATAAATGAGGACAGGCAACATAAACTAAACGGCACACATGTGAATGAAGTGCAGGTGCAGGAAAACCTGGAGGATCTTAAACACACAAATCTGTGCCAGGGCAAGACCAGCTGAGGGGCTGTTAAAACAGCAAATGAGTTCTTCAGCTTTATCAATAAGAGATTCGAGTAAAACGGCAAGTAAGTTATGTGAAACCTTTACAGAACGCTAGCCAGGCCTCGGTTGGATTATTTTGTTCAATTCAAGTAAAGTTAAAAAGAGATTTAATAGAGATGTTGAAAACCATGAACATTTTGATAAAGTAATTAACAGAAAACTGCTGCCTATTGCAGAAGATTCAGTATTTAAAGAACATCTATTCAAGGTGAAAGGCAAAAGAACAAGAGACAAAATGAGGAATATTATGATTTAGAGGGCACGGCCAGAAAGGGTGCTTCAAGTAGATTCAGTTATTGTATTCAAAAGAACTTAGATAAATGCTTGAAACAAAAGTAGCTACAGAATGACATGGTGGCACAGTGGTTAGCACTGCTGCCTTGCAGCATGGACCTGGGTTCAATTCCCACCTTGGGCAACTGTCTGTGTGGAGTTTGTACATTCTCCCTGTGTCTGCGTGGGCTTGCTTCAGGTGCTCTGGTTTCCTCCCACAGTCCAAAGATGTGTAGGTTAATTGGCCTTGCTATAGTGTTAGGTGCTGGGGGGAGGGTCGGTGTGGACTTGTTGGGCTGAAGGGCCTGTTTCCACACTGTATTTTATTTAATTCAGCTAGGAGGAAGGAGGAGGGAAGTGAGACAAGCAAAAGGGCAGCTCCCCTCGATGGGCTGTGTGACCTGCTTCTACATTCTGTTTTTTTTACAATTTTATAACTCTACTCATCAAGTATGAAACTACTTATTAACCATGTCTATTTTTCACTGATTGAATTTTAGTGATTAAAACAAAACTTCTGGCTGTAGGAGGCTGAGCTGATGTAGATAATATCTCTTCATCAGTGGTGGCCTTTTGAGAGAGGTGTTTGCCAACATACTCCACAGCCTCTCTAACTTATATTGGATGTAAAATGTTTGACTGACCAGATCATGGGTTTTGTTGGTGGCCACATCTCCCATCTGGCCCACGTAGGGCACTGAGAATTAGTCACCCACATACAGCAGAGTCAGTTTAGTTTTGGCACAAGAGCACTGAAGTGAAAGATCTTGACATCTGGGCAGTATTGAATCCTTACACAGACAGAAGGTGAATAACCACTTTCACATAAATTGTAAATCGTGTGGGGACTGTACTGCAGCCTTTTTTGACTCTGGTTTGCATATTAAAGTTGCCTGATTCTGATTCCCCACTGAAGATGTCCATCACAATCATGTTGGGTATTTCCAGGATTGTCATGAAATTTTTTGGATTGCTAAATCCCTGGAGAACCATCTACAGAGCCTTACAACTTACTGAAGTTTGGATCAATGGATTCAATGGAAGGTTCCTGGTGTTGTTTCCACCATTCCTCTTGTATTTGTCTGGAAACTAAAGACCATGTTAATGGTTACTTTGGAAAATATAAAGCCATGCTGTGATTGTGATAGGATTCAGGAGAGTGCATGTCCTATGATGAACAACAGCAAAATACTTGACAGTTTCCCACTTGATTGACCCCTTTCTTAAAGTAAGTCATAACAATCAGAGAATCGGCAGAGAAAGTGACATCACTGAGGACAGAGGCCGGAGCAGGACACTTGGCAAGGTGGCACTTAGCCTGGCAGCATAGCCAGGGACTCCCGGTTGTGGTGCTCTTGGAACCAGGGTCTCCTGGTTATCAGTGAGGCAGCGGTGGAAATGGAGCTGGGGTCTCCTGGTTATCAGTGAGGGGGCGGTGGGAAGGGAGCTGGGGTCTCCTGGTTATCAGTGAGGCAACAGTGGGAATGGAACCAGTGGCTCCTGGGTATCAGTGAGGCATTTGTGGGAATGAAGCTGGGGTCTCCTGGTTATCGTCAAGGTTAGAGTGGTGCTGGAAAAACACAGCAGCTCAGACAGCATCTGATGAGCAGGAAAATCAAAGTTTCAGCCTAAAGGCCTTCATCAGGATACTCTAATCTTGACACTAATCTCCAGCATCTGCAGTACCCACTTTCACCTACTCTCCTGGTTATCGATGAGGGGGCGATGGGAGTAGAGCTGGGGTCTCGTGGTTATTAGTGAGGGGGTGGTGGGAATGGAGCTGGGGTCTCTTTGTTATCAGTGAGGGGGTGGTGGGAATGGAGCTGGGGTCTCGTGGTTATCAGTGAGGGGGCGATGGGAATGGAGCTGGGGGTCTCCTTGTTATCAGTGAGGGAACAGTGAAAATGGAGCCAGTGTCTCCTGGTTATCAGTGAGGGGGCGGTGGGAATGGAGCTGGGATCTCCTGGTTATCAGTGAGGGGGTGGTAGGAATGGATCCGGGGTCTCCTGGTTATCAATGAAGGGGCGGTTGGAATGGAGCTGGTATGTCCTGGTTATCAGTGAGGGAGCAGTGGGAATGGTGCCAGGGACTACTGGTTATCAGTGAGCGAGCGGTCGGAATGGTGCCAGGGTCTCCTGGTAATCGATGAAGGGGCGGTGGCATTGGAGCCGGGGTCTCCTGGTTATCGGTGAGAGGGCTATGGGAATGGAGCTGCGGTCTCCTGGTTATCGTGAAGGTTAGAGTGGTGCTGGGAAACATAGCAGCTCAGACAGCATCTGAGGAGCAGGAAAATCAAAGTTTAAGCCTAAATCCCTTCATCAGGATACTCTAATCTTGACACTAATCTCCAGCAGCTTCAGTACCCAGTTACCGGTGAGGGGGCAGTGGGAATGGAGTTGGAGTCTCCTGTTTATCAGTGAGGGGGTGGTGGGAATGGAGCTGGGGTCTCCTGGTTATCAGTGAGGGGGCGGTGGGAATGGAGCTGGGGTCTCCTGGTTATCAGTGAGGGGGCGGTGGGAATGGAGCCGGGGTCTCCTGGTCATCATTGAGGGGGCGGTGGGAATGGAGCCGGAGTCTCCTGGATATCAGTGAGGGGGTGGTGGGAATGGAGCTGGGGTCTCCTGGTTATCAGTGAGGGGGCGGTGGGAATGGAGCCGGAGTCTCCTGGATATCAGTGAGGGGGCGGTGGGAATGGAGCCGGGGTCTCCTGGTTATCATTGAGGGGGCGGTGGGAATGGAGCCGGAGTCTCCTGGATATCAGTGAGGGGGCGGTGGGAATGGAGCCGGAGTCTCCTGGATATCAGTGAGGGGGTGGTGGGAATGGAGCTGGGGTCTCCTGGTTATCAGTGAGGGGGCGGTGGGAATGGAGCCGGAGTCTCCTGGATATCAGTGAGGGGGCGGTGGGAATGGAGCCGAGGTCTCCTGGTCATCATTGAGGGGGCGGTGGGAATGGAGCCGGAGTCTCCTGGATATCAGTGAGGGGGCGGTGGGAATGGAGCCGGAGTCTCCTGGATATCAGTGAGGGGGCGGTAGAAATGGAACCGGGGTCTCCTGGTTATTGATGAGGATGCGATGGGAATAGAGCAGGGGTCTCCTGGTTATCAGTGAGGGGGCGGTGGGAATGGAGCCGGGGTCTCCGGGTTATTGTTGAGGGGACAGTGAGAATGGAGCCGGGGTCTCCTGGTTATCAGTGAGGGGGTGGTGGGAATGGAGCTGTAGTCTCCAGGTTATCGGTGAGGATGGAGTGAGAATAGAGCAGGGGTCCCCTGGCTATCATTGAGGGGACAGTGGGAATGGAGCCGGTATCTCCTGATTATCAGTGAGGGGGTGGTGCAAATGGAGCCGGGGTCTCCTGGTTATCAGTGAGGGGGCAGTGGGAATGGAGCTGGGATCTCTTGGTTGTCAGTGAGGGGACAGTGGCAATGGAGCCGGGGTCTCCTGGTTATCAGTGAGGAGGCAGTGGGAATGGAGCTGGGGTGTCATGGTTGTGGGGTTAGTCTGGGTCCAGCACAGGACCTGGTGAAGTCAACCCATCAGCAAGGTTTGCCCAGCGATGAAGAGTTGGCATCTGTGAGGTGGTGACCCAACATTGGTGGGTCCAGTGCAGGCGGTGCCAGAGATATCATAGGTCACTGGTTCAGGACTCCAGAATCATGTGGAACGAAGATGGATTCTTTCAGCTTTTTCTTTTTATTCTTAAAATATTCAAATGGCACTGGATTATGGTGACATTGAATCTTGTCTCTGCATTTTACTGTGTCACTCAGTGTAGAGTATAAATGACAATCAATTATCACTCATATCCATAAATTGTCATACTCCTGGTGGGGAGGGTGAGAGGGAGAAGGGGGTGGTTGGGCAGAGGACTCCTTCCTCCCAAACCCACAGGATAGGTGCAGATCCTCTTGTGACTGCAAACCCACCAGCTTTGGCTACCTCGGCTTTAATAACATCAGGGTTGAAACATTTGCAGTTTTACACCTGTCTGACTGTCTATTGCTGGCTTCTGATCTGTCATCATCTACCTATGGAATCTACACAACATAGAACTCAGTAAATCAACAAAGGTCCCAGTGTACACTGTGGCTGTCCTCACCACAGTAAGGTACTGCAGTGAGATCTGAAGTGTGTATCAGAGCAGTAGAACAACTCCAACAACAAGGTGATAGAGGTGTTGCCATGGAGAATGCACACATTACTACTGTTTGGCAGTTAAACACCATGCTTTGTTTAAGTTTTCAACTAAGCAGATTGACTTTGATTTGTCAAGGCATTGCCACCTGAAATGAACTAGTGAATGGCTATCACCTGTTCTGTTGAGTAGTAAGAGATGCAGTGCATATACATGTTATTTCTGTCTGTCAGAATCCTAGTTGTCTGTCTAATACCTTACACGTTCAGGTTTACCCAGCAAGTGCTGTCCAGTTACAAAAATGTTGGACACTGTGTTATTTGATTTTCAAATATGAACTGGTAAGTTACAGTCAGTATCTCGCTTGGTTCCAAACAACTGAAGGAGGTGCTGTTTGATACAAACTGCTAGTATTTGGGTCCTATGGCCTGCAATTTGCAATTGTCCTGATGAATACAAGATGTATGACAAAATGTGTCAATTTTCAGCAAATCTCAAGTTTACTGCTAAATAACTATTTACAAGAAAGAGAGGTAAATACTGCATTTTAGTATCCATTATCCCAAAGGATATCCTGCCCATGTGCCCAAAAACCTACAGGTCTGTTTAATGACATAAAGACCCCACAGCAGAAACCTGTGACCCGGAATAGACTTCACCCTCAAATCGAGGGACTACCGACAACAATGACAATAATGAATTAAAGAAAGTTTTACATGTAAATCTATATTTGATTTAATAAAGAAGCTTGATAAAATTGAATTGAAAAACAGTTTTGAAATTATGTATATTTTATAAAGTATGGGATGATAAAGTTAGATAAGTCATCACTGGGAACATACAATTAAAAGTATGTGATATTTCATTTAGCACTCTTGTCTCTGATACAACTATTGCCAGGGTCATACTTTGTTATTTAATAGCTTTCAATGGTTTGTGCCAAACACCAAAGTACTAGGCCCAGAAATTATTAGAGTTACATGTTATCTTTTTAATTTAGCACATCATTTTGTTTATGACCATTAAAAGTTGAAGAAAAACCTTCAGGTTCAGGTTCAATCTTTATTCATTCAGTCCAAGGATATTTGTACTTTGGTTTTAGAGCAAAGCTAATTACTGTTCCTTTCAGAAAAAAACATATTCAATTGTATCCTCAGTATTCCCACTGTTAGGGGTGGTCCTCCACTATCATCTTGATTTTTTTATGGTTAAACTTTGCTTAGAATAGAATAATTCTCTTCAGAAAAGCATTGGGATTCCTCAACTCCCATTCATTTATGAATGGACAAGTTAACAGTTTATCCCAATGAGTTTCCTCTGATGGTGTAATGGGTAAATGCAGTACAAAATCTCTGACTGAATGACATGGAGGAAAAAGATCCAAATTTGTTTTAATCTTGACTGAGGAAATTAACAGGACATTATAGTTGGCTTTTAGAGTAAAGAAAATTGAGAACATTAACTGTGATCCCCCCTTCCTTAGTTCACTTCACTGACTGCTGCTGGAAAGTGTATGTTTGAGGGAAGAAATAAATGCAGCAATTTTTCTCTAATCAAACAATATTCAATATTCAGGCTCAAACATGAACTGCAATCACTTGGGAGGACTGTGGAGTTATATCTCAGTACAGGATAGTTTATGTAATCAAAATTCTCCCACTACTGACAAAAGGCTACCATCCTGAAATTCTGCTTATCTTTTCATACAGGCTGTTGACCACCTGAGTATTCTTCCTGTTTACAATGCATGTGTTAACATTCAATGTCCTTCCCAATGAATCTTTGTGATCGATAGCATCCCTGGATCCCATTTGGTAATTGAAGAACACCCTAATTTAAGGTGTTGTTATCTTGGTTTTTTTTTAATCCTGAGTCTTAATATATTGCTGAGGAAACAAAAACAAGCTTTGTCCAAAATACAAGACAAAATTAGTTTTGTGAAAAGAGCCAAGTTTATTGAAACAATTAAGCTTTTGCATCGCAATAAAATTTTACAAGTAGAGGATCAATAAATTATATTTGAAACCAATGACACTGTAGGTATTACAGAAACTCTGCTTTAGTAATTGGGTGTATCTTTGAACAGGATTTATTACATTGCATGAAGAGCAGGAACATATAGTGACAAGGTTGGTGCTGAGGGTGGAGAGGAATATTAGCACCAGGCAGTGTACAACTTCTCTGAGCCAGTTCCCAACATTGGCTATTTTTGCCTGCCTGAGGGATGGAGTTGAAAATCTTAGTTGTGTAAAATTAGGATTGAGCATTTGTAATACCACTCTTAGAATACTGAGTACAATGATGAATACCCATATTATAAAAAGTATGCAGAGTCTTTGATGATCAAATAAATTAAGATTCACAAAATATAGTCCAAGATGGAGATGATATACTTATCAACAAAGGCAGAACAGACTGAGCTCCTTTCTCTAACAAAGAGAAGGCTGAGGTGTGATCTGATAAACACCCACAAGAAGATAAAGGGTTTGATAGGGAAAAACAGGAAAACCTTTTACTCTTTCATGTGAGTCCAAAACTCAATATCATAAATATAAAATACTCACAATAAATTTAAATCGAGATTTCAAGACAAACCTCTTTGCCTTAGAAGTTATAAGAATGAGAAATTTAGTTTGTCAATGAGTTGTTGAGGAAAATAGTGCATATACCCTTAAGTACAGGGAGAGAAGAGAATAGATGGATATTCTATTTTTCAAGAAGGGTTGTAGAGATGGACCAAGGAATTACAAACTGGTGAGCTTCATATCAGAGGTATGGAAATGTTGGAGAAAATTCTGAAGGAGAGAATTACTCTTCACTTGGAGATGCAAGGTTTGATGAGAGAGAGTCAGCATGGCTTTGTCAGAGGGAGGTGGTAGATTGAATTTTTCCAGGAGGTGACCAGGTGCATAGTTGAGTGTAGTGTAGTTGATGTAATTTATATGGATTTCAGCAAGGACTCTGGCAAGATCCCACATGGGAACCAGATAAAGAAGGTAAAAATTGGAAAAAGCTTTTCCTTAAACACAGTAAATTTTTAAACTTGGAAAGCTTTGCTGCAAGTAGCCAGGTATACATGATAGAATTACTTAAAGAGGAACCGAATAAATATTTCAAAATATCACAAAATCTTTATGGCTGAGTAAGACCTTTCAGTCTATCTCAACTCATTAACCAAGGACAAGCTGTCGTTCGTTTCTTTGCTGCATTTACTTCATTCATTAACAGCTCCTGAATTTCCAGCCTCATTTCTTTGCTACATCTATTTCATTCATTAACAGCTCCTGAATTTCCATCTTCATTACTCTGCCTGGAAATCCATTCCAAGTATTGATCAGTCTGTGCTGAAGAAGTATCTCCTGATATTCTTTAAGTTATCATTCACAATGACGCTGTCTCCTATATTCCCAATTTAGTTTAAAGTGCATTGCATTTAATATTTTATGTACTACTGATCATCTTATTTTTATCTATAAAATTACCTCTGGACACAGCTTTATAGGCTAAAATGTGTAACAGTCTTCAGCTATTTCCTTATAACTTAGGTCGCTGATACTATGGGTTAGTCTCATAGCTACTACCTGCACTAAATGTGCTTAAATGTTTTTCATGTTTCTGAGCAAGTACAATTGGACACAACACTCAGTGTACAATTTAGCCTTTGCACTGCACAAATTGATCCCAGCCCCCTCCGCTGATTTGTAACTTGCCTTTTACTTTCTGAAGGTTACACATTCCATTTTCTTTATTGATTGTTACTGTGCATTGGTTGGACACATAGAGTCTGTGTTGATTCACTGCTCAAAGATAATTTTCATCCCCATTGTTAATTATTTATACCATTCGCAAAATACACATGATGCTCACTGTTCCTTCTGTTGAAGAGTTGTCAGGGATCAGGAAAATCATTTATTTTCATAAATATACAAGAAGGGCTCATCTTATAACTGCGAAGTGTAAAATCAGTTCGGGTGGGTTATAGACAATTCCCAGCTTTTTGCTAAATATTACAACTTAGGTTGTGAAATGCTCATAAATCAGCAGCATTTGCTGTATTTTACACCCAAGGAACATGCTTTCTTGCTGACACTGTGCTGCTACACTTCTAGCCTATATTTGTACGTCCGTGGTTCCCATTTGTTTTTACAATGTCACTGGAAGTTTAAAACCTTAACTAACCCTGATGCCAGCCCTTCATTTCCTATGTGCAATATTTCCCACAGAACACATTAGAGACTTATCTGCTTCAACTCACACATATTTTTGTTATTCCATTTGTATGACACCAAATAAAATCAGGTTTGATAGATCATAATTTCTTTTGAGGATTGGTTACCATGGTGGTCAGTGATTGACCATATTCTCACGAGGCTGCCAATATTCTTTTTAACAAAGATGTGGAGGTTCCGGGATTGGACTGGGGTGGACAAAGTTAGAAGTCACACAACACCAGGTTATAAATTCTGTGTTTTATGATCCTGCCCCACTCATTACCTGATGAAGGAGCAGCACTCTGAAAGCTAGTACTTCCAAATAAACCTGTTGGACTATAACCTGGTGTTGTGTGATTTTTAACTTTTTAACAAAGAACACAAGTTTAGTGCATAAAAGAGAAAAAAAACAAATCTATGTATAAATGACAATTCAGAGAAAAAAGAAAAATGAACCCTTTCCCTAGCAATGCCCCTTATAGACATTCAACCCCATTGATGTATCACTCATATCTTAACTTTTTAATTACTTACCTAACTGATGGATTGCAAGCTTTTATTTCAATGACTTTCAATACATTCACCAGAAGTGATTCTCTTTCTCCCTTGCTGTCTGTCACCAAGATATACAGCCATCGGCTGCTTCTCTGATTTTTTTCTAACTGAACTTTAAGAAAAACCACTCCACTTAAATTGCCAAAATAGTTTTAAGACTTCTTTCTGGCTGTGAAAACCTGGATTGCTACAAACTAAACTTCCATAGGAATGAAATAGTTTTGCTCACGTGAAACCTGAAAACTGAAAAATGGCAGTCCCTGGCTTGTCTTTCTGTATGCCATAAAAGTTCAACTTGGTAGACATTTCATCAATTGACCTGGCATATAGTTAATCTAGTCATTTAAAAAAAGTCATATGCTTTCTTGGAAATGATGTTGGAAGTCACTGTTAAAAAATAAATTTCTGACTCTCACAAACAATTACTTTAACAAAACTAAAGCCAAATACCCATTTATCTCTACTTTAAAATCTAAGTTACCAAATTATAATAATACATCATAAACCTTCATCATACATTTTATGATCTCCTTCAATTCCATTACCCTGCAGGGTTTGGTAAAACCTGCAAGTTTGACAAATCTGCATTTAAGTTTGCTATCCAAGTTACTGACGGAGAGTTGAAATAGCAATAGTGTCAATTCAATGTTCCTTCTGGAATCCATTTAGTATTTCCCCCATTGATATTAATACACTAAACATTACTTGTTTGTTTTCTACTTACCTGCCAATTTCTTATCCGTACCTAAGTTTTGCAATGTACTTGCACAGCTCTACATTTAACTAGTAACATTTAATGTAGATTTTTATCTCAAACCATTGGGAATATAAATACACATAACATCTGCTTTTGCCACTTTGGGCCACCCCATCCTCAAAAACGTCAGAGGTTGAAGGTAGGATTTTCTCCTTTCCAAACCATATTCACAGATATTAATTAGATGACTATTATACAGATGATCTTCAAGTCTGGTCCTGAACATTCATTATGTCATTTTATATGGAACTGAAGTAAGACTACAGGTCATTGTGACTCTGTGTCTTTTTGGCATTCCTTTTGAATAGATGATCAGCCTGTTTCCAATTCACTGATCCCTTTTGGGATTCCAGTGACTTACTCATAATGATTTTAAGTGCCTAATCAAACCCAGACTCATCTCTCTCGACACTGTGTCGTACATACAGTATAGTTCTGGAGGTTTTTTTGTTTTAAGATTTTTTAGCTTGTCTAGGATTTATAGTCTAAAAGTAGACATAAGATAGATGTATATTGAAGTCGTAGTTTTTATCAGTGGTATTTTTAAGCAGTAATCATTAGGACTATCCATTATTGTGTTTATCACAGTTTCAAGCCTACTTGCAACTTTCAATTATATCTTTTAATATTCTCACTTCTCCTCTGAAAATGTGAAATATATGTCAACATTTGAAAAAGAAAGAAAAAGGTTCACATTTCAGGGTATTCAGTATCATAATAAAGATGTTGTTGTAGTCTATACTGTTAATTAGCACTGCTGTCTCACAGCGCAAGGGACGCAGGTTCGATTCCAGCCATGGGCAACTGTCTGTGTGGAGTTTGCACATTGTCCCCGTGTCTGCATGTATGCTCTGGTTTCCTCCCACAGTCTAAAGATGTGCAGGTTGGGGGGTATTGGCAATGTAAATTACCCCCACCCCCCCATAGTATCTAGGGATGTGCAGGCTAGGTGGATTAGCCATTGGGAGTGCAGAGTTGCAGGGATAGAGTAGGGAGGGTGGGATGCTCTTTAGAGGGTCAGTGTGAATTTGATGGGCTTGCTTCCATACTGTAGAGATTCTATGATTCTATAATTTCAGGCCATTCAGACCAAACTCACCCAAGCTGTTTTTTCTGTTTCATACTTTATAGGAGAGGTGGTGGATTCTGGTAATGAGTTTGCACTTGTAATCCAGGCCTGAGCTAATGTTCTGGGAATATGGGAATGTGTGTTCAAATCCTACAATTGTTAAATTTGAATTCACTAAAAATCTGGATTTTTTTTAAAGAAGCTAATGGTGACTGTATTACCACTATTAATTGTTGCAGATATTTATCTGGTTCACTCTTGTTCTTTGGAGAATGAAATGTGTCACCTTTACCGGGTGCAGATTCCATGCACTCTCAACCCACAGCAATGCGGTTGACTTTTAACACTTTATTAGTGATAGGACAATAAATACCAGTGAGGCCCCCATCCCAAGAATAGAAAAAAACTATTTGGCTGCAAATCTACTGTCTTTTTCCCTTTGTTAAGTGTTATTATGCAGATGTAGAAATTGTTGGAATAGCTTGTAATTTAATGCGTAATTTGAACATGCTCAGTTATGTCAGTAATCCAACATTTTTCCCTGGCATTTTTTGGAATTTTATTTGTGGTCATTTTAGATTTTATGTTGTTGTCCTGGTAGCACATAGCAATTCGGGGAGATCATTGGACCACAGACTGTTTGTACATCAGAATAAAGTGGAGGTACATGTTAAAAAGAGAGCAAGAAATTTGCAAATGTATTCTCAATAACTGCTTATTACTCTCACATGCTACAAAGCTGCTGGCTTTTATTCTGTGTAGAACTCTCATTCTTAAATACTCTTTTGTAGTTTGTACTGAGCCAGAGCTGAAATATTTATTATATTTAAAGCACTCCAGTTAGTCAACAGAAAGTAATATTTCTGTCATAATGTGTTTCAGGCTGTTAAACCCAACTTTGAAATAAATTGTTAATAACAATAGGATGTTGATATATAAATTTATAACTGTGCCAATCTGTGCATTTCAAATTTAATCATGAGCTGAATTAATTAAACTAATCATGCATAAGGCTCCACAGTTGCATATTACAAAATCTGAATGTTTTGTTATTTCTGTCCTGTCTGCTGCCCTCTATGTTGGGGAGGTGTAAACAAAGTTAATTGAATAATGGCTGCTATAATTGAGCATGTGATTATGTTGTATCTTGCACAAAGACGATGAAGAGGCTCTGACCAAGGAGGCCTGGGTTCAAGACCTGCCTGCTTCAGAGCTGTGTCATAATATCTCTGAACAGATTGATCAGGAACAGTGCAGGAAGTTGATGGCTGGGATGGAAGTCCTTTTTATATTTGATTTGATTTGCTTAATTGAGGATTGAAGAAAACTGCGACACATGTTTGAAGGTTCTAAAGCTAATTTTAAGAAAGTTTAAGTAATTTAAAAGAGTGTTGTGTGCACATTGTATTCAGGCACACTGTGACTCAGCATGGTGCATAATTAACAAAAGACGCTGACGATACAGTTGAAGAAAATGGGAAATTCAACACAGAGACAGAACTGGTGCAAATTATGAATGAAGGTTACGCATTTGGTTATAAATGAATAAAATAGGAAATGAGGATTTTGTTTTCCTCACCATGATAGGATCAAGGCTTCAGTGGGCTCAAAGGTCTACAGTGTGGAAACAGGCCATTTGGTCCAACTTGCTCATGCCTCCCAGTTTTCACAATTTAAACTAGTCCCATTTGCCCGTATTTAGTCCATATCCCTCAATACCTATCCCATCCATGTACCTGTACAACTGTTTCTTAAATGACAAAATTGTTCTCACTTCCAGTGCCCATTCCAAACACTTACCACCCTCTATGTGAAAAAACTGCTCCTCTGGACCCTTTTGTATCTCTCTGCTGTCAGCTTAAACATATGCAGTTAGTTTTAAATTCCCCTACCATTGGGAAAAGCTATTGGCTATCTACCTTATCTATGCCTCCTATGATTTTATAGACCTCCTTCAGCTCCCCCCCTCAGTCTTCTATGGCCCCGGGAAGAAAAGTCCCAGCCTATCCAACCTCTCCTTATAACTCAAACCTTCCAGTCCAGGTAGCATCCACGCAGTACTGCAAATGTTGCCTCACCAACATCTTGTACAGCTGCAACAAGACATCCCAACTCCTATACTCAGTGCTCTGACCAATGAAAGGAAGAATGCCAAGAGCCTTCATCACCTTTTACCTGTGACTCCATTTTCAAGGAACTATGAACCTGTAACCCTAGATCTCTGTTCTATAACACTCCCCAGGCCCTACCATTGACTGTGTAAGTCCTGCCTTGGATTGCCTTAACCAAATTCAACACCTTGCATTTAACTAACTTTAACTCTGTCTGCCATTCCTCAGCTCAGTTGCTCAAGATCTTGCTGCATTCCCAGAAAACCTTCTTAATTATCCACTATGCCACAAATCTCGGTGTCACCTCCAAACTTACTAATTGCATATCCTAGATTCTGGACTCACTGTGGCATGGCTATAATGAGTTGCACTGAGACATTTGAGCAAAGAAAACAGTTGTCAAATGATTCTGTTGTAGATTACATTTTAAAATTAAAGAGATACTCTTGCCACTATAGAAGTATGATAGAAATCAGCCTTTGAGACCCTTTTGAGAGCTGGCCATTGGAACAAAAATATTCAGGCGAAGCCACTGAGCAAAGGCAATAACTAATGTGGAAGGAGGTCTGTGATGAGGATGCAACCAGAGATATGGCAGAAAGAGATGGTTGAAAATTGCAAAGAAGTTTTTTTTTCAGCTGGTAAGAGAAGTCCATTGGATTTCAGTCAGATCTAAGTCCCAGTAGCTAAGCTCCCAATCTCAGACTCGGAAATTGAGATGTTACCATTGCCATGGTGGCCATCAACCATCTAAGACTGACTCATTTCCAGTCAAAGTGCTATGTCTCTGGGTAACTCAGTCATATCCAGATGCATGCAGGAGACAGTGATGTTCCAGGTTACAGTGAAGCACCAAGCAGCAGCCATGCACCAGTTTAAATCATAGTAAATCTAAAGCTAGTTCAGAAATCATTGAATATGCAAAGCACTGATATGGAAACAGAAGATGATGTTCACAAGCAGGAAAATGGAGTTTGTACTCAGTCAGAGGGTGAAGTAAACAGTTCAGGAAAGATCAAAGTAATCAGGCTGAAGGTAAGATTCCAGTACCCACAGGTTAAATAAAAGTTTGAGGTTCACAAATTACTTTCATCATGGCTAAAGCTGCAACAATATATTCTAGGAGTCCTTGAGTCACATTCCCTTCTACAAAACTGATGTGAAAGAGATTTGTTATTCCAAACAGACTATATTCCAGTATTGCATGAAGCTATTACTGTGGAATACAATAGTACTTTCCATTGTTTACCATTGTTATTAGTAGTTGGGAATAAAATTTTGTTGATGAGAATGAATGGAAGAAGATATAAATAAACTGGGGTGATTTATTGACTGTAGGGGTCAATATGAGTACATCTGACATTGAGGAAGAGCTAAGACAGGACAAAATGGTCTTTGAGCAAGGAGGATCAAATGATAAGATTAGCCCTTTGAACAATATTAAATGTTGTTTAATCAGCAGATCATGCAAATATGGACTTTAAAGATTTCAGGGAAAGGTTGATTAACTTTAAGCCACTGAGTTACCTGCTAATTTACAAGCACAAGTGTCATGCATGTGAAACTAGTGAATAAGCCTGCAAGGATGTAGTTTTTAATAAAGTGCTCAGTTAGGTAGTGAATGACTGTCCTAAAGAGAGTGATGATGAGAAATTGTGAGACAAATGAACACAAACAAATGAACTGAGTGCTTCTAATGCTGTTTAGAAATCATCACTCTGCCAGGGTTTGGAGAGAAATCATTAAAGGGGCTTCACCAAGGGCACAGAGAGATGGTCTGAATGAAAGCAGTTGCAACTGTTTGTTAGGCAAGGGCATGGTTTGTGAAAATCTGTGAAGTGTACCTCAAATGATCCAACTGATGTTCTTTCATTCCATGGTCAAACAAAAGAAAATCATGGGAACAAGTACATATCGATTTCTTTGAGATGGAAGGGAAAGAGTATTTTGTTTCGGTCAACAGATATAGAAAGTGGATAAGTGTCGCATTCACACTCAATCTACAAGTGCCAAAACAACGGAGTTTTGAGAAGTTATTTTGCAACTTATGAATTTCCAGTAGCGTTGGTGTCAGGTAATGATTTACAGTTTTGTCAGTAGATTTTGAAATATTCTGAATAAGAATTGAATCTAACATATTCTTAACCCATCGTAACACCCAGCATCAAATAGTGCTGAAAACTGAAGTGTAGAGATTGTGTAATGTTCTATGCAGGTAACAAAATGTGTAATGATTTCCACGCTTCTCTTCATTGCAGGGGAGATCATTTACTGTTCTCCGACAGAGTGACCCACAGTGGCCAACAGTTTGCTAAATTTATGTGTTAGTGTTTAAACATGCTGCAAGGACATGGTTTAATTTGCATAAGTCTGACATCAAGATGAATCAACAAACATGAGACATGAAACTTCAAAAGTTCTATGTTGATGAAAAGGTCATGGTACAAAATCACAATGGTGATAAGGAAACATTTGTGAAAGGAGTTATTGTAAAGAGACATACCTTATGAAGATTGGAGAGAGAGAGAGCAAGAGAGAGCGAGAGCGAGAAAGAGAGTGAGCGAGAGACTCTATCAGTGTCATGTGGATCATTTGCTTGTAAGAAAAAGCCTGACAAATGGAGAATAGGACAAACCTTCTGTAATCCAAGTTCCCCCTTCATGCTAAAGGGAAATTCAAAAAGGAAGTGAAAATTTCAGATAAACTGAAAGTTTGCTGATTCAGACTCTGACAAAGACAAACCAATCAATGTCACAGTCCCAATCATTAAGTGGAATTGGTAGTCAAAGGAAAGTTTAGGTTTAACGGAGTCAGAGGTATTGACAGAGTAAAGTCAAACTAATGGAAATAGAAGGAAATACCCAGACAGAAAAAGAAAGAAGTCAAAGAGACTAATTGAAAGCATGTAGGAAGTAAAAAAATGTTTTTTTTATTACTTCTTATCAACTGACACTGTTGTTTAACACATACTTGTATTAATTATGTGTTTAATTAATGATGTCAATTATCTGGTGATTATATTTTGATTGTGACTCTAATAGCAATGAATAGGTAATCTAACCTGTAAAATTTCAGCATTGTTCCTTTTGGTTTAGATACACTTTATCCTGTGAAATTAGGTACTGGAATGTTTTTACATTCTAATGAACAATTTTGTTTTTGTTTAAATGGGGAGGAACTGCGGCAAATTGAAGATCTGAACATTGAGTTATTGCCATCTCTCTTGTCCTCTGTTTGGGGGCATAAATAAAGTTAGTTCAATAATGGCTACATACAGTTCAGCAAGTGTTCATCTTACTCAGCACAATGTACAATGATAGTTAAATATAAACTTCTAGGTTTAAGGTACAGGTTAGACACAAAGTTAACGTATCTTTGTGTTAATGATTTGCCAGAATCAATTATTTTTTACACCTTATAAATAAACTGCTGTGACAGTGGTATTTGGAGTGATGAATGTAATTATATTCTCTCACGCGTTGTGCTATTTCACATTAAGCAGAAATAGTTCCTTTTATCACATAAAATTATTTAATCACCAGAGTCCTAGAGGAGAGCTGCCTTTCAGCAGAGGGGACAGTGAAAAACACAATGCTCAATGTGTTTAGTTGCTTTCCGAGGTAACTCATAAGCACTGCTCAGGGATTGCCTTAGAATTTGTAGTCAGTGGCAAAGGAATGGGCTTGCTACTAACATCAGAAAAAAAGCCATGCACAGGGCACCTGAGGTGTCCAGTATCAGTGCAGCCATCAGAGGAACAGTAATATTGTGATATTCTCACAGAGGATTATGGAATCCCCAGTTTGGAAGCAGGCCACAGGTCACACCGACCCTCTGAACAGAATCCCACCCAGGTCCACCCCTACCCTATCCCTGTAAACCTGCATTTCCCATCACTGATCCACCGAGCCAGCACACCCCTGGACACAATGGGGCAATTTAGCATGGCCACTCCACCGAGCCTGCCCATCTTTGGACTGTGGGAGAAAACCAGAGCACCTGAAGGAGACCCACACAGATACAGATACAGATACAAATTCCTCACAATCACCTGAGGACAGAATCAAACCCAGATACCTGGAGCTGTGGGGCAGCAGTGCTAACCACTGAACTGCCTGCCACCCTAAATGACTAATAATCTGAAAGTTTGGTCTAATGTCTAGAGACGGGAGTTCAAATTCCACCATGATAATCAATAGCTCATATTTCTTTACCTGTGACTAGAAATTCTTTATCTGTAATAAATAGGAGTTCTTGGTAAGTATAGAAACCCGGCCCGTGTTTCCTGTCAACCTGGGTCTATCTGGCAGGTATATTAGGAACTATGAGTACTTTCATAAAATCTGGGATTAGCAGAACTTGATTTCCAACATGCTACATTGGTGAAACGTGACAATTCCATTTTTTACTGAGATGGCTAAGATCCTGATTCCTTTTACACTCTTTACAGAAACCACTTTTAATTTCAAATGTGAAATTATAATTGGAAGTCAAAAAACTTTCTAAATCTATTTTTTTTTAAAAGTCATCATTGTGAACAAATGAAGTCTTCAAGTTATGTCATTTGTTTGTGTTGCAAGTTAGTCGTGCCCCCTAAAACATTGTTGGTTGAAAATGTGCAATTTTGGGAAATTTTGGTCAGAAATTGATCTATTTCTAATGTGGAAATATTGTATTTTCAGTATTTCATATTTCCTTGCAAAATGCAGCAAGCAATTAATCATTATCGAGATTAATTGTTAAGCACTGAGAATGTGAAGGCAATCTGGCAAATTGTTGACAGTGCAGCTTTACATAAGTGGCTAGTCTGTTCATAAAAAAGTCTCATTGGGTCATTTATGATACTTGTGAAAAAAAAATCAATGGAAACATCCAAGATAGAAAAGAATTCAATACAGAGTTTGAAGATATGCATCTATTTGGCCTCATGCGGATGATTTGTTTCTTGGTGGAAGTCCCACCAGTGGGGCTGAACATGGAAGAGAGCCCCATTTTGACAGTTGATGAGATCAGGAAAGGTGTTCTCTTGGCACTGGCCAATTAAGTGCTGTCTACTGTCCAATTAAGGATGACCAAGAAGCACTGGCCCAATCAGAGTGTCTGCACCTCAGTCACCAACACTGGACAGACAGACAGACAGACAACAGACCCTGTGGTCTGGGCATTAAGTACAGGTGGCACCATTGCTATGGGTGTGGCTATTGGTCACCTGTAGGCCCCAATGTGGATCCTGGAGCACCCAAAATGGAGGGACAATCCATCTGCTAAGAGTGGCAACATATGCTTAAATTTGATTCTGGACTGAGCCCAAATATATAAACGATTTTCTTATAGGCCAAAGTGGAGGATGGGGAAAGCATAGTACTTCAGTGGAATTGGGGACCCTAAGTATTCCGTTGACTGGATTAGAATTTTAGCTTCATGAAAATCTGAAGTTGCTGGCTGAAAACAAGAAAGCCTGTAAGAAATGCAGAACCCATTTCCTCCAATGTTGCCTTTAAACAGCAGTTATGTATGGGGACTGGCAGCTGCAGAATTGGTGCAGAGCTGGTTGGAACTGCTATTCTGCTGTCAGGGCAGAGTTCTACAAAGGATTTTTTGAATCCCTGTGAGGGCACTTCTCCCAGTTGTTAAAATATCAAAAGACTGCAATGTCATTGTCAACTGTCAATATTTACATGAAATGCAGATTTAAAGAATGTCTTGAAGGTCAAAATGACCCCTTTAGAATGTTGCAAAACAAAAATAATACTGTGCTGGAGTGATACTAAAATCTATGTAGTGTAAGTCTGCCCCCTCCAGGAAATCCATCACTCCTTATCCCAAAGTATACAAAACAGTAAGTTCAAATTTCTACATTAATTGCCCCATGTCTACTGTACAGCTGGGCACTCTGATTCTACTGGAGAATGCCCAGGTATTGGCCCTTGTTCTTTAAATTGCCTATTCTGGGATTTCTGACAGGGTCATGGTTGTCAACAATGGCTCAATGGAAGTTCTGGACCAACCCAGATCTGGTTTGGCCTTGATTGTACGCGAATTTTAGCTTCCAAAACTGACAGCAAATTTTCATTTTTGTTTAGTTACATAACAAAGAAGGATCAGTATATCTTGTCTCATTTGTGCACATGTATATTTACTTTTTGCTAGTTTGCCACTGCGAGTAAAGTCCACACAATACCTTATGTGTTGCAGCTAGTGAAATGGCCTGTATTATTTAATGGATTTTCTTACTACAAGTGAAAAAATTATATACGTGAGATATGACAAACTGAACTGAAGTTAAGAATACTGGATAAATTTAAGTTTAGTTTTTTGCAATGAGTTCCCAATCTTGGCCAGACTGTCCAGAGACACTACAACAATTAGAAGCCTTCTCCTTTCCTCTTTTGCCCCATCCTCAAACAGAGATTAAATGAAACCAATAAACTCAACCCGCTCTCATATTTTCTGCACTGATCAAATATGACATGCATTTCAGAAATAAAGAAGAAACACCATACTCAATTTTAAAGATAACATCTTTTGGTGAATAAGAAAATCTAAAGCTTTTTTTTCAACATAATTTAACCTAATACAGCTTGTTGTTACACTTAACCTGAAATCTACAGTTTAAATTCTACAAATGCCAGCTTTTAAGGAGGATGTTTTAATAAGGGTTTTAGTGAAAGAGCCATTAATTAAGAACTAGCTGAACGGAATTCTCCATAAGTGACTCAGCTAGGACATTTGTGCCGGAATCCTATATAAGTAGCCAACTTAGTGCAAGTTACAACAAACTACTGAATTTGAGCTGAAAGAAAAGAGCTTTTGCATAAGCACATAGGTTGATTGGTCAGTATTTCTGATCGTTAAAGTAAAAGTAATGTCTTTCATTTGTGTTTAGATCTCTAATTTTTTTTCTCCCTTTACTGAAAATAGCTTGTTAAGTATAAGATTGATTCTGGTGTAAAACAAATTTACAATTAAATGTGCAGAGTGGGCAAATTAATAAATTAAAGAAAATGCATCATAAGCTTAGATAAACATAAAGGATTCTGTTTTAGGGCAGTTCACAAATGTGAACATTGATTTAAAAAGGTGCCCAGACAGAAACCTCTACATGGTAAAAACAATGACTGCAGATGCTGGAAATCAGATTCTGGATCAGTGGTGCTGGAAGAGCACAGCAGTTCAGGCAGCATCCAAAGTGCAGCGAAATCAACATTTCAGGCAAAAGCCCTTCATCCTGATGAAGGGCTTTTGCCCGAAACGTCGATTTTGCTGCATTTTGGATGCTAACTGAACTGCTGTTCTCTTCCAGCACCACTGATCCAGAAACCTCTACATGGCCATTTTTCATAACCTGTACCTGCTGCTCCCAGTGCCAGTATTCAGTTGTAAAATTGATTGCTAAGCAAGGAGTTGAGAAGATGGATTTGAATTCTCTACAATATTAGAGAATTTGAAAAGCAGTGCAATTTCCATTCTCTTTCATATACTATGGCAGGTATTGTAATGCAATAGGCAAAAGTGAGGACTGCAGATGCTGGAAAACAGAGTTTAGATCAGAGTGGCGCAGGAAAATCCGAAGAACAGGAAAATCGACATTTCGGGCAAAAGCCCACAAACTTCCTGATGAAGGGCTTTTGCCCAAAACGTCGACTTTCCTGCTCCTTGGATACTGCCTAACCTGCTGTGCTTTTCTAGCACCACTTTGATCTAAACACTGTAATAAAAAAAGTCAAGCGCTGGTGCAGATAGTCTGTTTCATTACATGTTGTTAATGCTCCCACTTAGTTCCAGCAGTTACAGCCACTACAGAAATATGCCTAAGCAATGGCAGTCTCAATGACAAAGGCAAGGTTATAGAGTAGCAATCTGCCCAGCAATTCTAACAAGTGCAAAACAAAGACATTGAACAGTAGTTGAGATGTCAACAGCATTCTTTTCTCTCTATAGGAGGGCAATTATTTTAACTTTGCTTCGAACAGATGGAAATGGACAGAATCTTCAGTTGGTCTGAGCAACATGGAGTGTAGCGAGATTTGTGCAGATTTTGATGAGAAGTCGCCAACCATCCACCCTGCCTGATGGCACCTGTCAGATCCAATGCAAGTCCCTATTTACTACATGCCACCCTCAGAACATTTCACCACTCAGCAGATATCCTGGAACTCACAGACATCGCTTGCACCCACATCATCTTTAAAAGCAAACTGGGTAACTGGATAAACACTATCAGTTTGGGGTTTCTCTGCACAGTTCCTGACAATTGCCCCAGTCATGGCAGGCAGGGCAAATCAGTGGCCTGCTTTGTGGGAAGAGACCTAGCAGTCCTGTTGGATATGCTGGGGCTGAGAAACAAATTTCTCTTTCCTCAGACCCAGCAATAGAGACATCACCAGGCCATGTCAACTTAGTCCAAGATTGCTACTTGGGTTAAAGCAGCCTCACCCATTTGGAATAATGCCTAGCACAACAGAAAGAAGGTCATTGACCTTCTTCACTGTCAGCATAAGTGCCAACATATTCTCTCCATTACATCACACTCTTTCTATCTGTGCTGCTGCACCCACCTCTCACCAAGGCTCATACTCTATCACTAATGCCTGTAATATCTTCCCGTCCTCACTGTCAGCATGCCAACCCCTGACACCACTAACCTTACATGCCCTCTGTTCTGTCTACTCACTCACTTGGGATACTGCCCCACTTATGCCAAAAGGAACAGCTGTGCTCCCCACTTTCATGTCTTTTAATACCTGCCTCTGACTCTCATTCCAGGAGGAAAGCAACTCCCAATTGGGCACAAAGACTCCAGGTGGGTGAAGTCATGTCTATAATTCAGCTCCTCACCACATACATATGAAGAAAATGGTGACTCTGACAGCTCCAAGCAAGGCTTGGTCAGGTATTGAAGATTGCCTTTGGTTTACTGTGCCAAGAACCCTTCAATGAAGGCTGTCCCCTTTGGTTTGACTGATGACTGCTGTCACCCATGACAAGCTTCCTGTTTCTTTGTCTGTGCTATACAGTAGGGTAAGACAGAATAAATAAATCTGGCTGGGTGACAAAGATTGAAAAGGAAAGGCATGACAGAGCAAGGCATGGATGCGTGAGTGATTATGCTCCATGGCAAGGAAAGAAGATACTGGAGGTGCAGCCTGCTCCAGTATGTGAGCTGAGTGTGTTGTGTCCAATATGCAGGTCCTTCAGAGCAAGTGGTGAGCTGAATCCATTAGGTAGCCTTGGAAAGACAGAAAGCTGTATATCAATGGGGCAAACTTGGCCATCAATGAGGCACTTAACATGCATTATTCTCCCTAAATTGGCAACTTGCCATTGCCTAGTGAGAAACTCACAACACTTATGAAAAGCATAAATGTTGGAGCAGCAACTCCTGATGTTGAGTTCAGTCTCACCAGACTTCTCGTCTGATTCTGCCACAAATCTTGCCATAGCTCACGTAATTCAAAGTCCTACAAGATTCTACCCCCTTCTTAAAGTACATTGTAGACCATCAGCATTTTCAGATTTGGTTGCTGGCAGAACTGTGATTAGTGTATTGGGTGAAAGGATCAGAATTTATTGAGACGTTGGAGCCCATCCTCACATTTCACAATAGCTACAGCATCACTTTGTATTGAAACTTTTTGTCTTCTGGAGCTTGTCAAGTTTGGATCAAGTAGGATGTGTTGGCTTTAGCTCTGATAATTACAAGTGTTTGTAAGTGGGGAACAAACACAGAATTGGCAAAACTCAGCAGATCTGGCACATCTATGGAGAGAAATAGAATTAACATTTCACATTTGGTTTGGCTCTTCTTCAGATCTGCGTTTCTCCAGCATTGTCTGTGTTTGTTTTAGATTTTCAGCTTCCTTGTAATTTGCATTTATAAGTAGGATTTGCTTGGACAGAATCATGGTGAAGGGTTCACAAGGCTCTTCCATTTTTCACATTTGCTAAGTGCAAGGACTGCAGTATCACTGTGGGGGGTGGTCTGGTTTTTGTTCAGCAATTATTCCTGGTAGAAAGCCTTGCTTTCCTCTGTCCAGTGAAGAATAAGTGGCTTTCTAAACTCCAAGGTGCATTGTGTTTTGTGCCAGCTTTAATAGTTCCTATAAATCTGTTGAAGGCATAGGCAGTTGGCACAATTCACCTGATGTTGGTGGCAATTAACTTTTGGAAGGTTTCCCGGTCTACTTTTCTGAAATCCATTATGGTACTAGTGTTGTAATTTTAATGCCTGGGACTATTAGAAAAATCATCAAGAACATTTCTGAAGGTGATGACCTTTTTTGCTATTCTTGAAAAAGAAACAGAGATCTGGGTTACAGTCCTTCTGTCACCTTGAGGAATTGAATAGACTTCAATATTTGGCAGCAATAAAGAAGTTATTCTCTAGAGAAGCCCTTAATACAATTGCTTCTCTATTATAATTGATGTCTTCAGGACAAAACATTGTTTGATGGTTATTAAAGTCTACAAGATGGATGGGTGTTGACTTAGAGAAAGCAGTGGGTCAGGCCATTGTAACAGAGGTCCTTTAGATTATAGATCATTAATATACAAGAAATAAGCACCAATAATTGCAATTTTGTCTCAAACTTGCACGAGATTAAAAGATCGGGTATACGCACAGCCTATGCTCTAGTGGACTTTCATTCTTGATGCTGAATCTGTGACTTTCAGTTTCTCTTCTGTTGGCCAACATTTGCAGACAATAGGCATAGGAATGGAATTGGCTTGCTCAATAAATTTATATTTTATTATCTTAAACAAAATTTTACAATTAAAGTAATGTAATTCCTTAAGTGCAAATCACTTGCTACAGCACACAGTCACATCAATGGCTGCAACAACTTTACTATTTGGAATCTTCCCACAATTAGTTTGAGTCTGAAAGGACAAGCCACGTGAGTTAAACGGTAATGCGTTCAGTTCAATAAACTGTGCTCTTCACTGATATGAAGATGTTCAGAATTTGCTTGTGATCAAAAGCAATGTGAAAGCTCATGTTACGAGCATAATAAGAGATTAGTCTGCACAGAGGAAAGAATGTCAGGTGAAACAAAAAAAGCATCATTGCTGCTGAAACAATTCCTCCCATTCCTTTGGCTTACTTTTTCACTTCACTTTACTTGATTCGCTCACATATATTATGGTTCAGGAAATGTGTGAGGTAAATGAGGAATTGCACCCTGGAATCCCATTAGCAAATTAAAGCAAGTGAAATGTTGCAGGGAGTATGAAAAGCAAACAGGCTATGTACTTCCTCTCAGAACTATAAATAGACACATTCAAACTAGCACCCATTGGAACCATTGTAGAAGTGACACTTGTGAGTTAATAATCTGATTTCACTCCAGTGCATCTGTTTCCCTTTACTATTTTGCAAATTTGAACTCATTAAATTGCCTCTACTCCACTATAGGTTTTTATCCTCTTCTGACATAATGAAAATACACAGATAAATAGGTGTTGTTCTCAAGGCCAGTGAAACAGAGTTCTGGAAATGTTATTTTAGACTAGCAGAATTTAGTGCCCTCTGTCATGGCGAGTTTGGAAATGGGTGAATTATTTAATCAGGCAAGAGGGAGGTGGGTGCAAACTGTGTGGTTTTCCTGGCACTATCCTATTAAGTCTGTCGCAGGAAGGCCCATAGATGGTCTCCCCACCTTCCTGCATATCCACCTACCCACCTCATCTACTGAGGCCACTGCTCTCGATGTGGTCTCTTCTACAATTCGCGGAGTATTGCAGGGAACATCTCTGGGACACATGCACCAAACAACCCCATCACCCTGTGGCCGACTACTTCAACTCCCCCTTCAACTCGCCCAAGGATATGCAAGACCTGGGCCTCCTCCACCGCCAAATCCAAGCTACCAGATAACTGGAGGAAGATGCTTTATCTTTCACCTTGGGGCCCTACAACCACATGGCATCAATATCGACTTCACTAGTTTCCAAACCTCCCCTCCCCCCACCTCAACCCAGATCCAACCCTTCAACTTGGCATTCCCCTCTTGACTTGTCCTACCTATCCATCTTCATTCCTATCTGTTTCCCCCGCCCCGCTGACCTATCACAATTACCCCCACCTGCATCCACCTATTCCTTTCCCAGCTACCTTCCCCACAGCCCCACTCCCACTGTCCTATTTATCTCTCAGTCCCTTCCCCCTCCACATAACTGAAGAAGTACTTATGCCCGAAACGTCAACTCTCCTGCTGCTCGGGTACTGTCTGATCTACTATGCTTTTCCAGTGCCACACTTTCTGGCTCTTCCCACCTTGCTATCAATTGAGGTCTTTGAGCGGGTAATTAATGCCAACCAAAGGCCTCAACCCACAGCCAGTCATATTAACAGAGGGTCATCATTCGGGAACATGAGAAGCAAACCTGTTGCTTGTAAGCTCCTGGGTTTTGGAGATTAGCGGGGTTGGGAGATGAAGTGGGGAGATGATCGACACTCAGCGCCCAATTGAAGGATCCAGCATCATAAAGTTGGGGTTGGGGAGGGGAGAGTTCACTGAAATGCAGGCCCTAATTTTGCTGCTGACTCCCCTCCTTTTTGAACCGCAATCCCCTGAAGGCTCTCGTGATCTCTTACCTGTTTCCTGGGTTCCAGCTATGATAGTAGACATCAGGTACACCTTCCTAGTGGCACTGCCAGCTCTGGTTGGTTGGCAGCTCTCCCTCATCCATGCCTCTGTCACCCTCGCAAATGTGCTCCTTCCCTCCTCTCCACACAAGCAATTCTGACTGTGCATAATCCTTGAAGTGGAACTGTTGCTGGTGATGTAATCTCTGCTCAGAAGAAGTGATAAATGGAAGTCTGTAAACTGCTCCCAAACCGTGATGAAGACTCACAGTAGGACAGTGTAGCTGAAGGTGAATGAAGTTCTAGACAATGGAAGTGCCTTCCAAGCAGTTTGATAATTAAAAAAACAGTGAAAGCACCCTCTGAGAGAAAAGCTGCAGTTTCTCAATGACTGTAGCTGGAACTCTTCAGTGTAAATGATCACAAACTTTCCAGATTGTTGGCTTTACTGGAGAACTTCTTCCCTCTGCGCAGTTGCCTTGTGACTCCATCAAGTTTCTGCCTGGTTGGGAACCATGTTCCCTGGTTAGGAAATCCAGGAGATTAAAGCCCCTCTTAATTAGCTTCTCAACAACTTGACTTACTTAATTGCTTAACTGATAGATCCAAGGAAGTTCTCATTCAGCTTCAATGCCACCACGGGGAATGCTCGAGAACAGCAGAATCAAGTTGGACTCCTGACTCTGCATTCATTTTTGGGGCTCACCCAACTCATTTACCTCCTTAACTTTTCTCCTGTGAGGAAAATTCTGCCTATATTTAGCTGCAATGAGACCGTATAGTGATCATTGGTGTTTGTTTAAACCTCTTAGGGATTAGAGGGTATAATTTCAGTACATCAAGTTTATGTAGATAGTTGACATCAAAATGTGGACACAATAATTGTTAATGGAAGAACTCGATGGGAACTACTTGTTGATAGAAATTATTTAATCTGCATGGATTTGTAGGTTTACAAAAAAATACACTATACTAAACTAAGCTTTATTCTTTAAAACTAACTTATTTGCCCAAAGAAAATAAATTGTTGATTTCATAATTTAGTGATTTTTCTGCTGTGCGTTTTTTTTAAGAAGAGAGAGCAGATCTTTAGTAATCATGTTCAAATTTGTAAAATGAATAATTCTGATTTTTTAAAAAACACTTCTTTCTTAAATTAAAGGTATATTGTTTCACCATTATAACCTGAAATTTGCAAGTGAAATAAAGCTAATCTCTTATTATATCAGCACACTGTTTACAGGGTCAGTGTGTCAGGGTCAACTGTGTCACTGGGCTATATTACGTGACATATATCACAGAATTTCCTGGTTCTGTCTTTGCATGATATTAAACATGTGCATTTTCAGTTCAGGATCATTGGATAACCAACAAGAGCAGGGCCCGTAATGCATTTATATGCAACGAGATCCGTTACAGCACCCCACTCCCACCCCAGATCAGTAACTTAGTAGGACATTCTTGGGTTGTAAAGTTCAGCATCTCATTAAACAAATTCACTGAGCCATGGTGAGAGCTGCAGTTTAGTAAACTAGTTAAATAAATTACCAGAAACACCAGAATATAGTTGGCTGTACAAATATATTTAAGAGACAATAATGTGGCTTTCTAGCATGCACAGCTGTGGCTCTCTGAGGCAAAATGTTCTGAATTCAAAACTACAGATTGAGCACATAATACAAGTTCCCACTCCAGTGCAGTATTGAGGGAATGCTATGCTGTTGGAGGCAATCTAGCTTTTTTTTGTTGTACTGAGCCAATTCAGCTAAATGCACTGGACTTGGTTATACTTGATCATGCATGCAAAATAACTTAAAGAATCTAACTTCTGCACTGCCTGTGGGAACTTTGGGGTGGTTATTCAGTCACCTAAATTAGACAGCACATTGGCTGGAGGCTATCTCTATCAAAATAAGACATTAAACTGAGTTTCTATCTACCTTCTCAAGGAGATGTAAAAGATCTCTTGGCATTATTTTGCAAGTGTTCTTGTCAATACTTATCTCTTACCCGACATCACCAGACAGATTATTTGATTATCCCATTGCTGTTTGTGAGATCTTGCTCTGTAAAAATTGCCTGCTATGTTTCCAGTATAACATTGTGTACATTTCAAATGTATTTAGCAGGTCGTAAAGTGCTTTGGAAAACCTCGAGGTCAAGTCAGGCACAATGGAAATGCCAGTTTTTATTATCAGAAACTTAAGCCTCCAAAGCACTTGCATTTTCAGTTCTAGACATGCCATTTTGGGTCCAAAATATACACACTTCCAGTGTAGTATGTGTCTTACACTATTTTAAGCAGATTGTTAGTAAGGGGGTAAAGGCTTTTGGGGAGAAGGCAGGAGAATGAAGTTGATTGAATGGTGGAACAGGCGCAAGGGGTCAATGGCCTCAATCTGCTCTCATATTTACGAAGTTATGGCCTATGGTTAGCCTGGAAATTAGACCGTTGGCCAGAAGTAAGCAGGGACATAATTCAGCAAAACCATCTGACTGCATCAATCCATTCTTAATCTCAATCCAATAGCTAAAGTCCTCTCAAGCTTATCATGGGCTCAGCAGCAGAAAGGCAATCAGGACTATTTAATTGATAAATCCATCACATTTATATTCATCGCTGATTGGTTCCTGCTGACTACTGCTTAATTGTTGTGTGTTTTTTGTTCAGCTGTGTAAAATTGATGAAGTTGTCAGTGGGTGATGTGGCATGCAGTGGAGGCCTTGATTCTCAGTTCAATAATTCTGCTCAAACCACTTGCTCCATTATCGTTGCTGAAGTCGCCTGCAGTCTAACAGGGAGAAGAGACAATGCAAAGGAGTAATTTTCATACTTTAACCTTAGCGAAGAACAAGTGTGTGTGAGACATATCTCTAAGGAGTTGTTCTTTGAAATCTACAAGACAAAAATGGCATTTTGATTGGCTGTAAAGATAACTTCAACCTTGAACGCTTTCACATCCAGCTGTTTTCAGGGTTGAGCAGGCGACATATCCAACATCTCACACCTCCAATGTTTTTTAAGGGATGTCACAGATGCTTTGTGTGTAAAGAGAGAGGAATGCATTATATTCTCTCAAAAGGGAATCAGGCAGTGAGAACTTGCAGCTTCACCACATCATAGGTTTCTCCGTGATGAGGATACCATTGAAGATGTCATCTTGCATATATGTAATGCTTTGTGTGTCCAAAATACTTTTTAGTCAATTATGTGCTTTTTGAAGAATATACATTGTTGTAATATAGACAAAATGTCAGTCAATTTCCATGTAGTTAGTTCCAAAACATAATAATATGATATCACCAGATAATCTGCTTGGTATTTAGTAATGCTGACTGAGGGAAAAGTTTGGACAGACACTGCATAGAATTCCACTGTTGTTCGAAAAGTGTCACTGGACTTGAAACATTGGCTCTGGGTTCTCCCCACAGATACTGACAAACCTGCTATGTTTCACCACAAATTTCTGTTTTTTTAAGGAACAAGGGAGCACTATGGAAGCATGCCAAAATTTTTAATACATTGTACCATGCACAGCCCTAACTAGATCATAAGAGGAGTATTGTCGAATGTACATCGTTTCAATAAT
Organism: Hemiscyllium ocellatum; assembly: GCF_020745735.1. NCBI lineage: Eukaryota > Metazoa > Chordata > Chondrichthyes > Orectolobiformes > Hemiscylliidae > Hemiscyllium > Hemiscyllium ocellatum. Next base: position 53,288,190 of record NC_083409.1, read on the forward strand.
GATGGAAATAAAGTTACTTTTATTTTGCAAGGATTCGCTTATTCTTCTCTCTACCTCAAATGATGGTTGTATTGTACACAAGTATCATCAAGATCTCACTGGAGTTAGTGAAACTGCAGCCAGTAGTCCATCTGCCTGTGACCAAAAGATTATGATGATTAAATGCATGGTTGTCTTCCTAATGAAACAAGCTCAAGTTTAGTGCATTTCCAGTATATGTTCTGTTATTCATTCATCAGGTCCCTCAGCCAAAGCTATGCCAAAACAGTAAATCCTTCACTCTGATGGTGCCCTGAGGGGAGCCTGCTCTGAGCTAACAAGGGTTATCAGGTTAGATGGGAACGTAGAATTGAGACCACAATCATATACAGTAATTCATGATTGTACTGAATGTTGGGACAGACGTGAGGGGCTAAAAGGTCTATTCTTGTTTATAGTTTGTATCAATCCTTGTATTGGCCACCCTTTTTATGCCCCTCTGAGACCCCTAGTCCTTCGTTTCCCTTGTCATGCTCTTCTTCATCATCAGGTGATATGAGGTCCGCATTGAGAGAACTTTGCCACAACTTTGCCTTATACTGCTGCAGCTACGTCAATGGATTGTTCTTCTGCCATAGACTGAGGCCTGCTTGATTGATTATTCATGGATTCTATACATTTTGTGTTCTCTTGTGCATTGTGTGTCTGAATTGTATTCTTAAGATGCTGCACTGTTTGGCTAAACTGCTACTGCTCTCAGTTCCCTGCACCCTTAGCTTGTCCTAAGGAATAATTTTGTAAACTCTCAATAATTCTGCAAATTCTTTACTTACACTATGATATTCATTATAAAAATACAGCTTTCTAGTTCAATGTTTTCTTCTGTTCTCTTTTGAGTATTGGTCACATGTTGCTCACTGTTCTGCTCTGCTGATGTCAGAGTTGCATCATCATCTCCAAGCATCATTACTCATATACTGTACTATATTTAGTAGCACCTCACCTACCATATAGGTCATGCAGCATGGTGAGTATTGTATTGTTCCATCAGAGCAGTCCGGTTAGTAAAAGTACATGTCTCATGCGTGTAAAGAGGTACATGCTTCTAGTTCTCAATGTAATGCTGTGAAAGCTCCATTTGAGACAATTGTAGTGGTGTGAGAAACCATCTTCTCAGAGGGTAGGTCTGTTGCCCAGACCCCAGCAACATACTTGGGGGTTTGGATAGAACAGCAGTGAAAGGTGCAGCACCAAGGGGTTACAGTATCTGCCAGGAGAAGGTGCATATATACCGAAGATTTTTTTTAGTTGTCACATACAAACTAGATATGGAGTATGCCTTCCTGTTTACAACACTCTCAGGTCTAGCAGAGGCTGTCCTAATGAGTTCATAAATACAATTGATAACGCCCTACAATTGGGGTAATCTGCAGGTGGCATTTAAATCTATTATTCTCTGCATTTGGAAGGCCATATCAATGTTAAACTTGATGTAGTTGCCCATCCTTGCAAAGATGGCATCAGTAACCCTGTAATCATTATAGAGTGCCCTGAGATTATTTAATTATTCAATGTGGAGGAGGAAAAAACGTAGACAACGGATGACCCCTTTCTGAGTTTCTTGGTGGAGACAACACGTCTACATTAATAAGGGGTTTAAATTATTTGTGTAAGGGATGGGTTATTTTGAAGGGATGTTTTGAAGTTAATTAGTTGAAATCTATATCTGGACCCACCAGGAATGACTTGCTTCTGTGAAGAATTCATTTATTTTAGGATTAACTGTGTTAACCCTGGGAGGAAACAAGTGGTTTACATTTGAACCTGAAACAGCTTAAAACAGTCGAAAAGAGAAAACTGCCAGCAGTTGTTTGGAGACTAGGAGTGATTTTGAAAAGGAAAGAAAAAACTTGTTAGAAGCTGCAAACCAGTAATGGAGGACCAACAGAGATTAAAATGTTTTTCCATTTTAGAGTTTCTGAAAAAGAATGAAACCTAGCCTTCCACCATGTTGTCCACAATTGTGAGGTGCTTAAAGAGAGTTGGAGAGTTGGTCTAACCAGTTGTTAGTAGAAATACTGCATGAAATCTCATGTCTCAGAGAATAACAAGAACACTGAGGAGCATCAGAGTGAATTCCTGAAAGCTATGGCAATATCTTATTGGTCCCAGGAGAAAATGAAGCACCGTCAATATTCTGTAAAGTATAGGGCGACTCTGAGATGGAAATAAATATCATCTTTTGAGACTTCAGAGCTTAATGAGTAAATATTTACAAAATATAGTTTAGGTTAGTAGTATATGGTTTATTTCTTCTTTAGTAGAAGTTTTTTGGTTGCAACATGAAACTCTTGCGGTATATTTCCTTCAGTTAATAACGAGAGGTGTAAATTTTGTTTTAAAAGTTACTGGTCTCCGAATGTAGGTTTGCTCGCTGAGCTGAAAGTTCATTTTCAGACATTTCATCACCATACTAGGTAACAAAATCAGTGAGTCTCCGGAGAGAGCTTCCTCCGGAGGCCCAATGAAGATGTTACCTAGAATGGTGATGAAATGTCTGAAAATGAACCTTACTGGTCTCCATTGAGATCATAACAGTGATTACCAGATACTAAAGGCTGTCCTTAGATACCCCAGTTCATGACTTCAGGGTGCAATCCATTGTATAAAGCATCTGTATATCAAGTGCTATGAGGCCATATTACGTACCATCTAGAAAAATATTGGGATGATTAATGCTTCCACAGCCTGGATTGCTCTGCAAGTGTGCTACATTACTCATCATAACAAGTTTCATGATTCATCATGGTCAGCTATATCCTGCACACCTGCCGTTATGTGAGCACAGTTCTTGCCACCAGATATATGATAGGCAATGAAGAAGGAGGATGAGGAAGGGAAGGAGGGTCGTAACTAACATAAGTCAGTTTGTCCAAGATTGACTCATCTGACTGTGAAAGACAAGAGATGAATGCTTTGACCACTTGTAGCTTGTACATTCAGAAGAGACTGTAGTATAAGAGGGAGGTGGGACATAAGAAAAGGGGTTAGGTTAAGGATTACCATCATCTTCGATGCTTTGGGATTCAGTTCTGGTCATGCCAGAGTTTGTGATCAGAGGGTAATGTGACTTAAGCAGAATGTACATTGATGTCAGCATCATACAATTAGGGAGAGTGAACTGGCATGGAGTAGAGACACCATCTGATTTGGAAGAATGCATCACGTAATAAAGAACTCTTACAGAAACTCAAGAATCCATACTTCAAACTATTTAGAGCTAGGTCCCCATTATGTAATAAAGCAATTGATTTTCCCCTATAGCCTTGTGTCATGTTTGATTTCACTTTCAGATAATAATCCTCTTCCCTTTTCAATATCATTATTAAATCTACATCTACTTCAATATCAGACATTATGTTCCAGATCCAAACCATTCAAATGGTGAAAGAAATTTGTGTTCTTATCATTTGCTTCTTTGTTAGTTACCTTAAATCTGAGCCTCTAGTTCTCGACCTTTCCACCAATGGGAACATTTTCTCTTTATCCACTCAGTCCAATCCCCTGACGATCTTGAATCCCCAAATCTCTCATTCTTTTTTTCTTCAATAAGAACAGTCCCAGCTGTTCCAACAAGCGTTTGTCACTGAATTGCCTTGAAACGTTTTCATGAATTTTATTTGCACCCCACTATTGCCTTTATGTCCTTTGTAAAGTGAGGCATCCAGAATTGGACATAGTATTTTCAACATGTTTCCAGTACTCTCTACTTGAGGCCAAACTAATACTTTACAAAGGTGTTACATAACTTCATTCCTTTTGTACTCCATGCCTTGACTTATAAGGCTCCGGGTATCTTGACTTTATTAATTGTTCCCACAACCTTTTCTACTAACTCTAATGATTTTATGTGCATATGTCATGACCCATCGACATGTTTTAGAATTGTACTCTTTATTTTGATTTCTTGTTACAAATTGAACTGTTACACATTTTTTCTGCATTTGATTTAATCTGTCACTTGTCCATCCATTCTATTATCTATCTATATCCTTTTGAAGTTTAACACTATCTTCTTCATGGTTCACATTATGTTTCAAGTCTTCTACAAATGTTATGATTTGGAGGTACCAGTGTTGGACTGGGGTGGACAAAGTTAAAAATCACACAACACCAGGTTATAGTCCAACAGGCTTATTTGGAGGCACTAGCCATTGAAGCACTGCTTCTTTATCAGATGGTTGTGCAGCAGAATCATAAAACACAGGGTGACAAAGGATGAGAAACAGAGTGCCTGAAATAGAGGGTGAGAAACACTGGGTGAGATACAGGGGGGTGGGTGAGAAGCAGAGGTTGAGAAACAAAGGATGATAAACAGAGTGTCTGAAATAGAGATGGAGAAACTCAGGGAGTGAGAAACAGAGTGCTGGAAACAGAGGGTGAGAAACAGAGTGTCACAACCAGGGAGTGAGAAACGGAGGCTGAGAAAGAGACGGTGAGAAAGAGACGGTGAGAAAGAGACGGTGAGAAAGAGTCATTAAGAAACAGAGGTCGAGAAACAGAGGTCGAGAAACAGAATGAGAAGCAGAGCATTTGAAACAGAGGGTGAGAAATAGAGGATGAGAAACAGACAGTGGGTAACAGAGGGTGAGAAACAGAGGGTGAGAAACAGAGGGTGAGAAACAGAGGGTGAGAAACAGAGGGTGAGAATTGGTCACTTGAAACAGAGGGTGAGAAACAGAGACTGAGAAGCAGAGGGTGAGAAGCAGAGTGCCTGAAACTGAGGGGGAGAAACATGGGGTGCGAAACAGAGGGCAAGAAACAGAGGGTTCGAAGCAGAGCTCCTGTAAAACAGCATGAGAAACAGAGGATGGGAAACAGAGGGTGAGAAACATACTGTGAGTTTCTCACCCTCTGTTTCTCATTCTCCATTTCAGGCACTCTGATTCTCATACTCCACTTCACACCCCCTGTATCTCACCCTGTCTTTTTTCCCCGTCAGTTTTAGGCACTCTGTTTCTCAACCTCTGTTTCCCACCCTCTGTTACGCAAACTCTATTTCTCAGACTTTGTTTCTCACTCTCTGTTTCAGGCACTCTATTTCTCAGCCTCTGTTACTCCCAATGTGTTTCTCACACTTTTTCTCACCACTCTGTTTCAGGCACTCCGACTCTTACCCTCTGCTTCTCACCCTCTGTTTCAGGCACTCTATTTCTCACTCTCTTCTCAACCTTGGTTTTAGGCACTCTGTTTCTCATCCGCTGTTTCTCTCCCCCCCCCCCCCCCCCCCCCCCAGTTTCTCGCTCTCTGTATCTCACCCTCTGTTTCTCACACTCTTTTATCACTTTCTGTTTCCGGCACACTGATTCAGGCCCTCTACTTCTCACCCCATGTTCCTCACCTCTATATCTCACACTCTGTTTTAGCCACTCAGTTTTTCATCCTCTGTTTCAGGCACACTGTTTCCGGCATTCTAATTCTCACCCTCTTCTTCTCACCCTCTGTACCTCACCCTCTGACTCTCATCCTCTGTTTCAGGCACTCTGTTCCTCAGTTGTGGTTTTACAGCCTCTGTCTCTCATCACTGTTTTTCACCCTCTGGTTCAGGCACTCTGTTTCTCACCCCCTATTTCTCAGCCTCTGTTACTCCCAATCTGTTTCTCACACTCTTTTTCTCACCCCCTGTTTCCACCACTCTGTTTCAGATGTTCTGATTCAGGCACACTGTTTCAGGCACTCTGACTCTTACCCTCTGTTATTCTCCCACTGTTCCAGGCGTTCTGTTTCTCACCTTTTATTTCTCAAACTCAGTTTTAGACACTCTGTTTCTCACCATCTGTTTCCGGTACTCTGTTTCTCACCCTTTGTTTCTCCCAATTTGTTTCTCACATTCTTTTTCTCACCCTCTGTTTCTCACTTCGGTTTCTCACACTTTGTTTCCGGTACTCTGTTTCTAACCCCATATTTCTCACCCTTTGTTTCAGGCACTCTGTTACTCTCCCTCTGTTTTAGGCATCCTATTGCTCACCCCCTGTTTTTCACTCTCTGTCTCTCAGCCTCCGTTTCTCATACTCTTTTTCTCACCCCATGTTTCTCACCCACTGTTTCAGGAACTCTGTTTCTCACCTTCTGTAACTGACCCTCTGTTTCTCATTTCGGTTTCTCACCCTCTGTTTCCGGTATCTGTTTCTAACCCCATATTTCTCACCCTTTGTTTCTCAACCTTTGTTTCAGGCACTCTGTTACTCTCTGTTTCAGGCACTCTGTTTCTCACCCTCTGTATCTCAGCCTCTGTTTCTCAGCCTCTGTTTCTCAGCCTCTGTTTCTCAGCCTCTGTATCTCGCCCCCTGTTTCTCAGCCTCTGTATCTCGCCCCCTGTTTCTCAGCCTCTGTTTCTCATGCTCTTTTTCTCCTCACCTGTTTCTTGCCCTCTGTTTCAGACACTCTGTATCTCACACTCTGTTTCTCCCAATCTGTTTCTCACATTCTTTTATCACCCCCTGTTTCAGGCACTCTGATTCTCACCCTCTGCTTCTCACCCTGTACTCCTTACCCTCTGTTTCAGGCACTCTGATACTCACCTTCTATTTCTCACACTCAGTTTTAGACACTCTGTTTCTCACCCTCCGTAACTGACCTCTGTTTCCGAAACCTTCTGTTTCTCACCAACTGTTTGAGGCAATCTGTTTTTAACTCTCTGTTTCTCACCCTTTGTTTCTCAACCCAAGTTCAGGCAATCTGTTTCTCACCCTCTTTTTCTCTCAATTTGTTTCTCACCCCCTGTTCCTCACCCACTGTAATTGAACCTCCATTTCTCACTTTGATTTCTCACACTTTGTTTCCGGTACTCTGTTTCTAACCCCCTGTTACTCATCGTTTTTTTTCTCAACCTTTGTTTCAGGCACTCTGTTACTCTCCCTCTATATCTCACCCCCCTGTTTCTCACTCTCTGTTTTTCAGCCTCTGTTTCCCACGCTCTTTTTCTCACTACCTGTTTCTTGCCCTCTGTTCTAGGCACTCTGTATCTCACCCTCTGTTTCCCAGTCTCTGTTTCTCCCAATCGGTTTCTCACACTCTTTTTCTCACCCACTCTTTCAGGAACTCTGTTTCTCACCCTCTGTAACTGACCCTCTGTTTCTCACTTCAGTTTCTCACACTCTGTTTCCGGTACCTGTTTCTAACCCCTATTTCTCTCACCCTTTGTTTCTCAACCTTTGTTTCAGGCGCTCTGTTTCTCACACTTTGATTCTCACCCTCTGCTTCCCATCCTTTGTATCTCATCCTCTGTCTCTTACCATTTATTTCAGGCACTCTGTTTCTCACCCTCCGTTCCTCTTCCTCTGTTTCTCACACTCTCTTTTTCACCCTCTGTTTCAGGCACTCTGTTTCTCACACTTGGTTTTACCCTTTTGGCTCTCACTATCTGTTTTTCACCCTCTGGTTCAGACACTGTGTTTCTCACTCCTGGTTTTACGCCCTCTGTTTCTCACCATCTGGTTCAGGCACTCTGTTCCTCACTCTTGGTTTTAAACCCTCTGTTTCTCCCCATCTGTTTATCAACCTCTGTTTCAAGCACACTGTTTCTCACTCTCTTTTTCTCCGCCTCTGTTTTTCCCAATCTGTTTCTCACACTCTTCTCACCATCTGTTTTTCCCCCTCAGTCTCTTTTCCAGGCACTCTGCATCTCACCCTGTTTCACATTCTCTGTAACTATCCTGTGCTTCTCACACACTGTTTCAGGTACTCTGTTTCTAACCCTTGTTTCAGGCACTCTGTTACTCTCCCACTGTTTTAGACACTCTGTCTCTCACACTCTATTTCTCACCTATTGTTTCTCAGCCTCTGTTTCAGGCACTCTGTTTCTTATCCTTTGTTTCTCACCCTCTGTTTCCAACAATGAGAAACAGACACTCTGTTTCTCACCGCTGTTTCAGGAGCCTGTTTCACATTGTTTCAGGCACTTTGTTTCTCACCTGCTTTTTCAGGCACTCTGTTGCTCCCCCTCTGTATCTCAGACTCTGTTTCTGTCCTTCTGATTCTCACCCATTGTTTCACACCCACTCTTACACACCCTCTGTTTCTCAACCCCTGTTTCAGGCACTTTGATTCTCACTCATTGTTACTCATCCTCTGTTTGTCACCCTCTGTTCCAGACACTGATTCTCAGTCTTTGTTTCTCAACCTATTTCTCACCCTCTATAATAAATCCTGTGTCTTATGATTTTGCTCCATAACCACTTGATGAGATGCAGCACATTGAAAGCTATTACTTCCAAATAAACCTGTCGGACTTTAGCCTGGTGTTGTGTGACTTTTAACTTTGTCTACAAATATTGAGATTGTTCCTGTATATTAAAGTCTAGATCTTTAATATTTATCAGAAAGAGCAGGAGTCATAATAGCAACCGGCAGGGAACTCCGCTATAAACCTTACTCCAGATGAGTGACAGCTGCATCACCCAAACACGTTGCATCACATTCATTGGGAAACTTCCTTCCCTCTTGCAGGACAAAGTGGCTTAGACAGTAGCAGTAATCGAAGTTTGTTCAGCAAAGATGCATGACTTTGTGAAACGGAAGAGATGGCAACAACACAAATCTTTTTCACCATGTGAATGGTTTGGATCTGGAACGTGGTGTTTGATAGTAAAGTGGAGACAGATTTAATCATGGTATTGAAAAAGGTGTTGGATTATTACTTGAAAATGAAAATCAAACATGATGCAAGGCTATCGGGAAAATCAATTGAGGCATTAGGTGAATTGCACTTGTGGATTACCAGCATGGACGCGACGGGCCGAATGGCCTGGCACTGCGTTGTAACCAGTATTTGATTCTCATTCAACACCACTGATGTGCAACAGCCAAGTTTTGCAACCATTTACGTTCCAGTTTTTAGAGTGAAACGTGAACCCCAGAACTTTTGAATTCAGAAATGAGACAATCTCTAAGCCTGAATATCTTTCTCATTTTAGGATTGGAAGTGGAGCAAGACCAGTACTATACTAACACAGAACTGTTTCAAAAAGAAAATGTACATGATTCTGCTGGCCGAACGTTCTGCCTTGCTCACTTTTAAGGGCTGATGGTAGCACATTTTGCTTTTAATTCCCAATACAGTAAGCCAGTCCTCAGAAGAATCCCTTCCACACAGTACGTAATGCCTTAGCGAGATGGGAATATTGAGTTGATGGCGTATTTCCGCCGGAGGGCGAAACTGGTTGCACTGGCCGTCAAGCCGGAAGTGTGTGTTTGTGTGTCGGGAGTGAAGGAGAAGAAGGCCGGGGGGGAGGAGGAGGACGGTTTTGGCGGTGACACAGATGAGGCCGCCGTCGCCGAGCAGTGAGCGGAGCGCGAGCGGCAGACGGTGGCCTGGGAAGCAGCGCGCGATCAGGCGCGCTCTCTGAGGGAGGCAGCGACGGCCCAACAGAAACAAGTCAGGCCCGTGGCCCCGGCCTCACGCCCTCACTCCCCTTTAAGGTTTTCCCTCCTCGTCCTCTATCCAAGCGCCGAGCTATGAGTTTAACCTCGTCCTCGCCGACGCCATCCGGATCGTTCAGCACTCGGGAGATTACATGGCGGCTGTTGCTGGGCTTTAGCGAGGAAGAATGAACCCGCTCTGCGCGCAGTATTTACGGTGAGAGCCTGAGCACTGGGCCTGCTGTTTAATGGCGGCCTGGAGCGTTGCGAGGTGTATGTATGGGGCACGGTTGTTAGTTACCTTCCCGAGGTCAGCAACAGGCCCTGGGCCTGGGTCTCGGTTTCCGCAGTAGACGTAGCGTCTCGGAGCCGCTTGGTTGCTTAGTGTCCCTGTCTCCTCTTCTTCCCCCATTGCTGCCAAATAATGAGCACTGCTATATCCGGTAGTAGGGCAGGACATGCGCGCAGCACCTTGCCAGATATTGTACCTTCTGTGACCCCCATCCGTAGTTTGGCGTTGTTTTTGGGGACACACGTTTCGTTACTTCAAGCTTTCTGCACACGGACACGCATCAAATAGCACCAACCTCATGTACACACCTTGCAAACACGCAGGTTTCAATACCAAGTACCTTCCGTAAGTATTACTACATGCTGTACTACAGGAAACTCGAATCTAATATTTAAAGTGTTCTAATGTTCTTCACAGGGGTGACTTAAAAATGCCATTTTTTCACTGGTCGGTCTGACAGTTCCGAATTAGCATCATGTACATTTCGTTATAATAGATTTTTAAGTTTCACTTTCAGAAGGAATTTTTGCAGGAAATCAGTCAATGCTTTGATAAATAGGGGGTGGAGCAGTGTGGACTATTTCACGAGCTGCTATGATGGCGGCGACATTATCAAATTTCCCTAAATTTTGTGCTGTTAGGAATAGACAAGGGCTAAAGAGTCATTGGAGGCTTCAGATAAGATTGCTGAGATTGAAAATGCGTTGTATGGAACTGGAAAATGCGTATAAATGTAAACCTTCGTTACAATTAACAGCGTAACTATGCTTCAGTAATAATTTATGTATGTTCTATGCACCTCACTTTCAGAATTAGTTTTCTGCCTGCAAGACTTGTTTTACTGACTAAAACAGTGTACTGGATCCAATTACATTTGCCTGAGTGTATAGTTATCAATTTAAAAAGTGCAGTGCAATTTCCAATGGGTAAAAATATTTTCTTTCAATAGGAGGGTAGCAACATTTCATTTTTAGGATTTAAGTAATGCTCACTAGAAAGAGTGCATATGTTGTAACTGAAATGAAGAAACTGTACATACTGTAGTGAGTTGGATTTTGGAGCAAATTACTGAAGCTTCAAACACTGAAAACATCTTGCTTGTACACATTCAGCGGCTGCAGCATAAATGTAATGTGGATATAGATTACAATTTCTATGTAAATATGAAGCACTAGGCAGAATGAAACCAAGTGTTATACAGCTTAGACAGATTGTCATACTACTTGACTCACTGACAAACATCTTGTAGAAGAAAGTGAGGTCTGCAGGTGTTGGAGATCAGAGTCAAGAGTGTGTTGCTGGAAAACACAGCAGGTCAGGCAGCATCAGAGGAGCAGGATGAAGGGCTCTGGCCCCATCGATTCTCCTGCTTCTCGGATGCTGCCTGACCTGTGTTTTTCTAGCAACAAACATCTTGTAGAAGCCCAGATACACTTTGTGCAAAGTACAATAAATAAAGCTTTTAATTCCTTGCTTAAAAATTGTTGCTGCTGAAGCTCTTGCTTCGCGGTTCTGTGACCTTGATCCTGAAGGCACCTAGTATCTATGTATATATTTTAAATGACTGCAGTTGGTGAATACTTGGGCTTCGTCATTTTACTTTGATTGGAATTCATTTGCATTATATTGTATTTATTTATCTGATTCAGGTTAGGGATGTAACAATAGAGAAAAATTACATCCCCTTGCAATGTGGATCTAATATCATTTGCATGTACAACATATTTTTTCAACTCCAGAATGGTTAACACTCAGGTAAAATAAGGTTTAAGTTGTCAATGTTTTGTTCTACTATAAGATGAAATATAAGGAACAATGGGTAGGATTAGAATCCATTGATTCAATTGATGTAACATCTGTGCTTTGTGACAAAATAAAGATGTGATGTTACCACACGTACGTTGATCTTCTGACTTAAACACAACAAATCTGTCCAGCAGCATGTGGCAAGCAACTGTCATTAAAGCCCTATCTCTTGTGTTTCTCTGCCTGCTAGACTAGTATCTTGTTGAAAAGCCTGATTCACTACTTTGTGTATGTTTTGTATTTAACATCTGCTTTGAGAAAAAGCTTGACCCTCTCATCAATAGCAGTCAAAGTTTTCTGACAATAAGGAGAAGTGTATTTCCAACTATCCAGGCAAACTAACAAATTCCTCATTGTGTAGCTTTACAATGAAACAATTTCTGATTAACATATTGACCACATTTCTTTTGACAATTTAAGCAAAAACAACCTTGAATGGGATCGCCTTTTAAAATCCAGTTTGAGGGGTAACCTTCCTTCCAGCACCACTTTCTAGGGGAAATGCAGGCCCCATCTAGGGAATCATGCTTAAAATTCCAAGATTTCAAAAACATGTATAGAATGACTACACTTGAATCTTAGTGAAATCTTTGTTACTGTCTTAATTTATTAACTTCTGAAATGCAATTAAATTAAGCAAGTTGATTTATAATTAGTTTTAATCTGTTGATTATTGGATAATTCTAGGCTTAGTTCCTAAATTGAGAGTTATATGAGGGAAGATTAGTTGAACTTATTTGCCTTGTCTTGATTAAAGGGTTAATCCGGTGTGGTTCAATTTTGAGAATAAATGTGATTGATGTAGATTTGATGGAAATTTAACCTGGCTATGATCAAGTACATAGAGCTAAATTAACTATTTTTGAACAAGACCAAAGATTAGAGTAATTTTGTGTGGTGAGACAGGTGCAATTTGGTCCTAACAGAAAATATTAATCCTGCACTAATTCCATGTTAAAATGAACTGAATAAACATCTGAGTGGAATTGTAGGTCTTTGTGTGAATTTTCCAGATTAAGGATAAATGATACACCTTATTGAATATAATATTTTTGCCACAGAAGAGGAGGAAATAACATCAGTGGGAACCATACCATCAGATTTAAATAGCAGGGAAGAAAATATCTAGGAGTCTTTCTTGACTGCAGTTAGAATTAGTGTATTTTTCTAGAGTTTCTCTTGAACAGGGGTATGTCCATAAGATGTCATAGAGTAAAAAGTGAGGTGTGCAGATGCTGGAGATCAGAGCTGAAAATGTGTTGCTGGTTAAAGCACAGCAGGTCAGGCAGCATCCAAGGAATAGGAAATTCGACGTTTCGGGCCAGAGCCCTTCATCAGGAATGAGGAGAGGGTGCCAGGCAGGCTAAGATAAAAGGTAGGGAGGAGGGACTTGGGGGAGGGGCGATGGAGATGTGACAGGTGGAAGGAGGTCAAGGTGAGGGTGATAGGCCGGAGTGGGGTGGGGGCGGAGAGGTCAGGAAGAGGATTGCAGGTTAGGAGGGCGGTGCTGAGTTCAAGGGAATCGACTGAGACAAGGTGGGGGGAGGGGAAATGAGGAAACTGGAGAAATCCGAGTTCATCCCTTGTGGCTGGAGGGTTCCCAGGCGGAAGATGTGGCGCTCTTCCTCCAACCGTCGTGTTGTTATGTTCTGGCGATGGAGGAGTCCAAGGACCTGCATGTCTTCGGTGGAGTGGGAGGGAGAGTTAAAGTGTTGAGCCACGGGGTGTTGGGTTGGTTGGTTCGGGCGTCCCAGAGGTGTTCCCTGAAGCGTTCTGCAAGTAGGCGGCCTGTCTCCCCAATATAGAGGAGGCCACATCGGGTGCAGCGGATGCAATAGATGATGTGTGTGGAGGTGCAGGTGAATTTGTGGCGGATATAGAAGGATCCCTTGGGGCCTTGGAGAGAAGCAAGGGAGGAGGTGTGGGCGCAAGTTTTGCATTTCCTGCGGTTGCAGGGGAAGGTGCCGGGAGTGGAGGTTGGGTTGGGGGGGGGGGGGGGGTGTGGACCTGACGAGGGAGTCACGAAGGGATCGGTCTTTGCGGAACGCTGATAGGGGAGGGGAGGGAAATATATCCCTGGTGGTGGGGTCCGTTTGGAGTTGGTGGAAATGACGGCGGATGATACGCTGTATACGGAGGTTGGTGGGGTGGTAGGTGAGAACCAGTGGGGTTCTGTCTTGGTGGCGGTTGGAGAGGCGGGGCTCAAGGGCGGAGGAGCGGGAAGTGGAGGAGATGCGGTGGAGGGCATCGTCGATCACGTCTGTGGGGAATCTGCGGTCCTCAAAGAAGGAGGCCATCTGCGCTGTACGGTATTGGAACTGGTCCTCCTGGGAGCAGATGCGGCGGAGACAAAGGAATTGGCAATATGGGATGGAGTTTTTACAGGGGACAGGGTGGGAGGAGGTGGAGTCCAGGTAGCTGTGGGAGTCAGTCGGTTTATAGTAGATGTCTGTGTTGAGTCGGTCGCCCGAGATAGAAATGGAAAGGTCTAGGAAGGGGAGGGAGGAGTCTGAGACAGTCCAGGTGAATTTGAGGTCGGGATGGAAGGTGTTGGTAAAGTTGATGAACTGTTCAACCTCCTCGTGGGAGCACGAGGCAGCGCCGATACAGTTATCGATGTAGCGGAGGAAAAGGTGGGGCGTGGTGCCAGTGTAGTTGCGGAAGATGGACTGTTCCACATATCCTACAAAGAGACAGGCATAGCTGGGGCCCATGCGGGTGCCCATGGCAACTCCTTTAGTTTGGAGGAAGTGGGAGGATTGGAAAGAGAACTCCTTTAGTTTGGAGGAAGTGGGAGGATTGGAAAGAGCTACCTGGACTCCACCTCCTCCCACCCTGCCCCCTGTAAAAACTCCATCCCATATTCCCAATTCCTTTGTCTACGCCGCATCTGCTCCCAGGAGGACCAGTTCCAATACCATACAGCCCAGATGGCCTCCTTCTTCAAGGACCGCAGATTCCCCACAGACGTGATCGACAATGCCCTCCACCGCATCTCCTCCACTTCCCGCTCCTCTGCCCTTGAGCCCCGCCCCTCCAACCGCCACCAAGACAGAACCCCACTGGTTCTCACCTACCACCCCACCAACCTCCGTATACAGCGTATCATCCGCCGTCATTTCCGCCAACTCCAAACGGACCCCACCACCAGGGATATATTTCCCTCCCCTCCCCTATCAGCGTTCTGCAAAGACCACTCCCTTCGTGACTCCCTCGTCAGGTCCACACCCCCCACCAACCCAACCTCCACTCCCGGCACCTTCCCCTGCAACCGCAGGAAATGCAAAACTTGCGCCCACACCTCCTCCCTTACTTCTCTCCAAGGCCCCAAGGGATCCTTCCATATCCGCCACAAATTCACCTGCACCTCCACACACATCATCTATTGCATCCGCTGCACCCGATGTGGCCTCCTCTATATTGGGGAGACAGGCCGCCTACTTGCAGAACGCTTCAGGGAACACCTCTGGGACGCCCGAACCAACCAACCCAACCACGCCCGAACCAACCAACACTTTAACTCTCCCTCCCACTCTACCGAAAACATGCAGGTCCTTGGACTCCTCCATCGCCAGAACATAACAAGACGACAGTTGGAGGAAGAGCGCCTTATCTTCCGCCTGGGAACCCTCCAGCCACAAGGGATGAACTCGGATTTCTCCAGTTTCCTCATTTCCCCTCCCCCCACCTTGTCTCAGTCAATTCCCTTGAACTCAGCACCGCCCTCCTAACCTGCAATCCTCTTCCTGACCTCTCCGCCCCCACCCCACTCCGGCCTATCACCCTCACCTTGACCTCCTTCCACCTGTCACATCTCCATCGCCCCTCCCCCAAGTCCCTCCTCCCTACCTTTTATCTTAGCCTGCCTGGCACCCTCTCCTCATTCCTGATGAAGGGCTCTGGCCCGAAACGTCGAATTTCCAATTCCTTGGATGCTGCCTGACCTGCTGTGCTTTAACCAGCAACACATTTTCAGCATAAGATGTCATAGACTTAAGTAAGGGTTTAGCTTGATGGGTTCAGTAGCTGCTTTCATCCTGTGCTTTGTCATGTTTGTATGATTGCATTGATGAGAGCCAAAAAAGTATCAGATTGTGATCAGTGTTTTATAATGCTTATACTAATGATAGTTATAACAGAGAAAAAAAATCTTTGGTAGGATCCAGAAAATATCCCCAGGAAATTACCAGTATGTTTCAAAACCAATGTGAAATTTTGGGATCCCCCCAGGAACTTAGAAAAACACTAACTTAATAAGAGAGATATAAAAGACACTTGTTTTTCAAACAAAACGTTTTATCAAAGATTAGTCATAGTAATTGTGATGGTATGTTTGTTAACTTTTCAATATTGTGAAGAATTAAGGTTTTCTCCGACTGTTCCATTTTACTACGTTGTTCTTCAATAAATTGCTGTTAAAAATCTAACTTGGTTACTTCACCCAGCACCCATCTTTTGATTGATATTCATTTTCCTCAAGCTCTGAAAGATTTTCCTATGTTGAGGGGTGACCTTATAGAAGTTTATAAAATGGATAGAGTGAATAGCCAAGATTTTTTTTCCTAGGTTAGGGGAGTACAAACTTAGAGGTTTGGGTTTAAGGTGAGGGGGGAAAGATTTAAAAAGAACCTGAGGGTTAACTTTTTCATGCAGAATGTGGTACACGCGTGTAACGAGCTGCCAGAAGAAATGGTGGAGATGGGTATAATTACAGCATTTAAAAGGCATTTGGATTGGTGTATAAATAGAAGGGGTTTAGAGGGCTATAGGTCAAATGCTGGCAAATGGGATTGGATCAAATTGGGATGTCTGGTCAGCATGGACAAGTTGGACTGAAGCGTTCCGTGCTGTATGACTGTTAAAGTTTTATTGAAAAAAAAACTTCTCATACTAGTCAGTTTCTTTAGAGTGAGAATTACTTATAGTAGACAATAGGGAAAAAACAATTTTGTCCACCTGACCATCCTAGCATTTGTGCTCCATTGAGCCTTCATCCCATCCTTCCTCATTTATCCCCTTCCATGTCTCATCTTGCTTCCCCTACTATTCACCTCAGTTGCTTCCTTTGGTAGTGAATGTCACATTCTTACCACAGTAAAGGAGTTTGGTTTGAATTCCCTAATGACTTTCTTGGCAACTATCTTACATTGGTGGTCTTTAATATTGCTGCTCCACACAAAATGAAACACACGATGTCCACTCATCAAAACCTTTCACAAATTTAAACACTAAGCTGTCAAACTTTGCATTTTTTAAGTGTAATGAACCAGTCTGTTTATCCTTTGCTAATACGTATAAACTTTCCGTCCTGATGTGTTTTTTTTAATAATGTGAAGAGCCACTGGAATTTTGCGCACTTTGCCACTTTGCCAATCAATGCTTGGTACAAATTTAGTCTAACATTTCTACCCCTCGTATACAAGTTTAGTTTATGGTAGCTGCCTTACTAAATTAGCATAATCATTTCTGAGCTTAGTAATGATTTCGTCCAATTTTGTTGTGAAAGGCATCATATGTAAACCTAATTATGTTTTATGCTTTCCATCTTAGTCCCAAGATATTGTGAGAATTGTAATCTGAGATGCTCTAAGAATAGGATTGAAAGACAAAGTATGTCAATGTATGAAAATTTATTTTTTCATGGAATCATATAGCATTGAATGAGGCTACTCAGACCATTCTGTGTATGCCTATTCTTTGAAGAAATATCTAAATAGACCACTTTCCCATTCCTGTGTGTTTTCCCTTCAAGTTTTTATCCTGTTTCCTTATGGAAGTTACTGGTGAATCTGCTTTCACCATTTTCAGATGGTGCATTCTAGGTTTCCAAAAAACGATTTGTCTTTTGACAGTTCAGCTTAAATCTGATTATTGGTCTTTCTGCAATTGGAAGCAGTTTTTTCTTGTTTGCTCCATTAGAAACTGTAAGGAGAACAACCTTAATTTCTCACATAATTGAAGTTCCTCATCTCTGATACCATTTCAGCAATTTTGCTCTCCATCATGTCAAAGGGTCTGATATACTTACTAAAACATGCATTACAATGATCAATCTGATGCCTACTCTTTATAAAGGCTAAGCCTAATGTCCACACTTATAGATTATAAACTTCTTGATAAAGTGGTGATCTTGCCCATTTATAAATGGTTTTCGCAACTCGTTCCACTACCTCACTTCATTTGCCCCATTCACTCTACCAAATGTTACCACTTACGCTTCTATATTAAATTTTTATCTATATGTCTGCTTCTTTGACCAAGTGCAAGCATCATTTTGAAGTCTGAATTTCACTGCCAGTGCAATGCCAGGTGTGTTGTTCATACCTCTCAACAGCTGACAGACTATATAAAACAGCAAGTCCTTTTGACAATTTTAATAGAGTACTAAAAGTATTCAACCAGTCCATGCTTACAGAACAATGTCTCTGATTCCGTGATTAGTCATCAATTGCTGAACCATCCGAAGTGTGCTAAGAGTTACTTTAACAATTAAGATTATTATTTGTCCTTGCAATGTAGTTTACTTCCATGTCCTGAAAGCTTAAATATATTCACAGACAGGGACTTGACCTTGGCAGGAGAAGGAAACTGGTCCGGGCTTTGCGTGTTTTTTGAATTAACTAAAAACACAGAACGGCATTAGTTCCATGGTATACTCTTGATAGCTATTTCTCAACTCATCTGTGTACCCTCCCTGCCAAAAGTGTGATGCCAAGAAGTGCTGTCAGTACTGTAGTTAATGTCTAAGCAGGCCATTTTATGACTGAAGCATTACCGTTTAAATTAATTTCTGTAGCAGTTCATGGTATTTTCATGGTCAATATACCTGGACCATCAAATTTCTTTGGACCTCCACTTTTTCTAGCCTTTTGCCGTTTGAAAACTACTGTTCTGTATTTAAGTTCATAGTGGATGACTTCACAAATGCCTGCATTGTTGATTCGTACTGCTTATGATACTACCATCAGCAAAACTGGATGTGTAGGTTTATATTTCAATATCTAAATTGTTCACAAATTTGAATATTTGAGATCCCATCTTTGTGGCACACCAGCAGTAACATCCTTTTAATTGGAGTACCCGCCTATTATTCTTGGTCTGTTTCTTATTGCTCAGCCAATACCATCACTAGATCAATAATTTGCCTTTAGTATCATGAACTTTATTTGTAGCTAACCGTGTCTCATGATGGAATTTCAGGATCAAATGCCTTTTAGAAGTTCATATAAGTAACTTGAATCAACGTTGTTCTGTCCAATATGTTAAGCCACCTTTTCAAAAATTTCAAACCGATCCTTCAGGTGTGACCTACCCATTATAGATCCATTCCAGAGCATACTTAGCAGCTGAACATTTTCAAGGTGCTCAGTAATCCTATCCTTAATTATTGACCTTAGCAATTTCCCAACAACAGATGTTAGGCTGGCTGTCTATAATTCCTTGTTCATTCCTCCCCACACTCCTTTCTAAGTAATGGAGCAACTTGCAAAGTTTTCCAATTGAAAGAAATGGTTCCCAAATATAGCAAACATTGGGACATGGGGTTCTCACTCACTACTTTGTAAAACTACAATAGAAATTATTTCTGGGGAATTACCATACTTTCACATGAATATTTCATCCATTGCTGTTATTTTGAATATATTTTGGTGCGTTTTTACCTCTGAATGAATACTGGTTGCAGGGCATATTACACTTAATGGTAAGGTCCTAGGGAGTGTTGCTGAACAAAGAGATCTTGGAGTGCAGGTTCATAGCTCCTTGAAAGTGGAGTCGCAAGTAGATAGGATAGTGAAGAAGGCATTTGGAATGCTTTCTTTTATTGGTCGGAGTATTGAGTACAGGAGTTGGGATGTCATGTTGCAGCTGTACAGGACATTGGTTAGGCCACTGTTGGAATATTGCGTGCCACTCTGGTCTCCTTCCTATCGAAGGATGTTGTGAAACTTGAAAGGGTTCAGAAAAGGTTTACAAGAATGTTGCCAGGATTGGAAGATCTGAGCTACAGGGAGAGGCTGAACAGGCTGGGACTATTTTCCCTGGAGCGTCGGAGGCTGAGGGGTGAACTTATAATGATTTACAGAATTATGAGGGACATGGATAGCGTAAATAGGCAAAGTCTTTTCCCTGGGGTCAGGGAGTCCAGAACTAGAGGGCATAAGTTTAGGGTGAGAGGGGGAATATATGGAAGAGAGCTAAGTGGCGACCTTTTCACAGAGGATGGTGCGTGTATGGAATGAGCTGCCAGGGAAAGTGGTGAAGGCTGGTACAATTGCAATATTTGAATGGGTATATGAATAGGAAGGATATGGCCAGGTACTGATAGGTAGGACTAGATTGGGTTGGGATATCTGGTCGGTATGGATGGGTTGGGCCGAAGGGTCTGTTTCCATGCTGTACATCTCTATGACTCTATGGTTCCCTTGGTATGATTTGCATTTCTCCTCATTTCTACTGCTAATATTGATGTAAAATAATTATTCAGCATGCCTGCTCTTTCCTAATTTTCATTGGAGCTATTACTGTTATCAGTTCAAGTAACCCATATTACTCCTGGCCACACTTTGAAATTTTCTCTGCGTATCTCCAAATTGCCTATTTTGTAATCCTTCATTGCTTTTTGTGATCTTTTCCCTTATGTGCCAAGATGTACACTTTGTATTTTTATTTAATTGTAGTTTTAGCTGCTTTTCCTTTTAGTTTCATGTTGTCTCTTGCATCTTTAATCTTTTATGGTTGTCTTTACTGGCATGTAGTCCTCTTGTTCCTTGAAGGTATAAAATGGTTCTCTATGACAGTAAGCTCTTTTCTCAGCATCTTTCATTGATCTTGTATCCTTTTGCCATAAACAGATTTGCTTATTTTTCTGTGAATAGTTTGTTTCCCGTATTTAGCTTTGCTTAAATGTAGAGTCTTATCACTTTTATATCTAGCTTTTGAATACCAAATTAGAATCTATGATAGTTCTGGTTGTTATTGCAGTCAAGAGTTTGTTTAATCTCTCCTCTTTGCTTCATCCTTGGACTCCTGGAATCATTTTGGTCAATATATGCTACACTCCTTCCAAGGCCAGTATATCTGTCTCAAGATGTGGAATTACTTGCACTACTCTAGATATGGTCCAGTCAGAGATTTGTATCACTAAGTCATGACTCCTGCCTCCTAGACTTCTAATCTTATTAATTTCAAGGGCAGTATTTTACTAAACCTTTTAATTATTTTCTATACTTGTTGGCAATTTAACGATCTGTGTATGTGGACCTGCAAGACTTATACGCTTAATGGTAAGGTCATGGGGAGTGTTGCTGAACAAAGAGACCTTGGAGTGCAGGTTCATAGTTCCTTCAAAGTGCAGTCTAAGATGGATAGAATAGGAAAGAAGGCATTTCGTATGCTTTCTTTTACTGGTCAGAGCATTGAGTATAGGAGTTGGGAGGTCATATTGTGGCTGTACAGGGTGTTAGTTGGGCCACTTTTGGAATACTGCATGCAATTCTCGTCTCCTTCCTATCAGAAAGATGTTGTGAAACTTGAAAGGATTCAAAAAAGATCTACAAGGATGTTGCCAGGGTTGGAGGATTTGAACTATAGAAAGAGGCTGAATAGGCTGGGACTGTTTTCCATGGAGCATTGGAGGCTTATGGAGTGACCTTATAGACATTTATAAAATCGTGAGGGGCATGGATTGGGGAAATAAGGTCTTTTTCTGGGGTGGGGGAATGCAGAACTAGCGAACATAGGTTTAGGGTGAGGGGAAAGATTTAAAAGGGACCTAAGGAGCAAAATTTTCATGGAGGGTGGTGCATGTATGGAATGGGCTGCCAGAGGAAGTGTTGGAAGTTGATATAATTACAACATTTAAAGGGCATCTGAATGGGTATATGAATAGGAAGGGTTTAGAGGGATTTGGGCCAAGTGCTGGAAAATGGGACTAGATTAATTTAGGATATCTGTATGGTGTGAATGATTTTGAACGGAGACATGAGTTACCCTTATGTGGAAAAATACCTGTTTCACTGCAATAATTGGACAATGCAGTAGTTTGTTTGAGATGTTTCCTTCTCAAACTAAACAACCTCCATCCTTCAGCTTCAGACTAAAGTAAATATATTTAGTATGTGAAGTATTTGTTTATTGTTGAGTATATTAATAGATTTAGATTGTAGAATCCCTGCCGTGGGGAAGTAGGCTATTGAGTCCGCACTGACATCTGAAAAGCATCCCACCTGGTCCCAACCCAGTCCCTATATCCTGCATTTCCCATGCCTAATCCATCCAGCCTGATCATCCCTGGACACTATATGGGCAATTTAGCATGGTCAATCCACCTAACATGCATATCTTTAGAAAGAAAACTGGAGAACCTGGAGGAAACCCATGCAAACACGGTAGGATGAATATGTGGGGTTTGCACAGTCACCTGGGGTTGGAATCAAACCCAGGTCCCCCGTGCTGTGAGGCAGCAGTACTAACCACTGAGCTACCATGAAATAGTTGTTACCATATTGTGACTCTAATGTGGTTCAGTATATTGTGAAATCTCAATATTTAAGCAAATGCAGAGTGTTTGTGTGTATTCATCCTCGAGCAGAGCTAGGAAGAAGTAAAGAAGATTGAAATTTCTTGGTTGCATTCAGTGTTATTCTGCTTGCAAATTTGATTTAAAACTTTGATCAAAGATTAAAATAATTTATTGATAACTACCTTGGTGCTTGATGACTCTAACATTAATCAGGTGAACGCTGGTGCTTTTTGGAGAGAAAAGCTTTCTGTATGGTTTGTACCAGAAGATTGTCACACCCCTTACGATAGGGTATTTGAGGTCAGTAGTCATGGACAGGGGAATGTGGCTTTAATAAAGGCTGGTAAGGGGACCCAGAGGGCAAAAGTGTAGGAGCCTGAACCTTTGTAACTGTCTGACATGTTTGAAGTTCTTTCAGTTGTTTGTGCAAGGGTGTAGGCTGTAGACTAGATGAGTTAACTGACGATGACACAGTGATATGGGAAGTGATTCAAGTGAGGGGAGCAAGAAGTAATGTCGTAGTGGTAGACGATAGTATAATGGGAGGTACTGACACTTCGGTACATTAAAGAGCGAGAGTTCAGAAGGCTGAATTGTCTGTCTGATGCTGGAGTACAAAGTGCATTTTCAGGGCTGAAGAGGAAATTGCATTGGGAGAGGGAGATCCAGTTGTCCATGGAAGTACAAGGAAGGAGATCTGCGTATTTAGTGTGAGGAGCAGCTCAATAAGCAAGGTGTTGAAAGGATTAGGGGTAGGAGTGGAGTAATCAGATTAGCCACGATTTTATTTAATGATGGAGGTGCTCGAGAGGCCAGTTGCTACTCTTAATTTGTCTGAATATAAGTTGAGCAGAGTTCTGAGGCAGTGTTCCCTTTTTTTTGTTGCAAGTATGCATAGCAACGACTGCTGCATTTGGAAGTCAGTGTGTTAATATCAATAGATAATTTCAAGATTATGGCAAACTTGCATGTACTTGGTAGAGGGCAGCAAAAGTTAGAAAAATGTTTGTGCGGCTCAAAGACAGGTGCAGTGGAAGTGAATTCTACTTTGTGGGGCACTGGCACCACTGGCGTTTGTACTGTTGGGGTAGTTTCAATCTGAACTGTATTGAGACCAGTGTTCCAGTAAGTCTCATAACCAGACAAGTAAGCAAGTGTTTTAAACTAAACAATAGGACCCAGGGATCACATTTGGACAGTTTTCTTAGATTAAAGAATAGAGGCAAAGCAAATAGAAATGTATCCCAAAGGGAAATTATTACAGACTGAGTAAATGGATACACTATCCATAGAACAGAGTAAATCAATAGATAAGAATAGAGATTCTAAAATAATAAAGAACTAAAGGCTCTGCATCCAAACGTGCACAGCATTTAAAACAGAACAGATGAACTTAAAGTGCATTTATAAAGAAGTATGATATAACAACCATTACAGAGACACAACCACAAATTGTCACCTGAATATTGAAGAAATGTATACTTAGAGGATGGAAAACTCGAAACAGATGGAGAGGTGACTCTGCTGGTTAATATTTGTAGCAGAATAGAGAAGATTGCCGTAATTTTAGGGAACCAGCATGTAGAAATGGTTTAGGTAGTAATGAAAAATGGTAAATGTGATAAATTACTTGTGCAAGATTACTTGTGCCGGATCAATAGATCTGGGTGGAAGGAAGAAATAATGGAGCTTATCAGAAAGATACAGCAATAATCATGTGAAATTTTAAGCTGAACAGAGCAAGAAAAATCAGGTGGTGGAACTTAGCTAGATGAGGAATTCATAGAATACTTTGAGAGTTTCTGAAAACAACCCATTCTAGAGGTAGGCGGAGAGCAGAATTTGTGGGTCCTTGCATTGTGCAACAAAGATTTAATGAATGACCATTGTTAAAGCTCCCCTGGGTAGCTGTGATCGTGATATGATGGAATTTTAAATTTGAGGGAGAGGATAACATTTTGAACTTCAATAAGAGCAATCGAGGGCTTAAAAGCAAAGCTAGGTAAAGAAGTAGGCGGGTAGGACAGGAGTCTTCTGTGGCTATTCCCATTTCAAGCAAATATGGTGTTTTGGAAAATATAGGGGGTGATGGACTTGCATGGGAATGTAGCACAAACAGCCAAGTTTCTGGTATCCAGATTGGCTCTAATGTAATGATGGGTGCATCGTGTTCTAAGCGGTTTATTGTGTTATGGAACACTCTAGTCAGGGGCACAGACAGACGTTTCTGCCGCCAGCAGTGAAAAATCAGAATCGTGTGTTGCTCCCTGGTACAAGGATCAAGGGTGTCTCAGAGCGTTCAGAATGTTCTCAGGGGACAGGGCCAAGCAGAAGGTCATTGTACACATTGGTACCAATGACGTAGGAAGGGAAAAGGATGAGATTCTGAAGAGAGAATGTAGAAAGTTAGGCAGGAATTTAAAAAGGAGGTCCTCGAGGGTAGTAATATAATTACTCCAGGTGCTACAAGCTAATGAGGGTAGGAATAGGAGGATCGACCAGATGAATGTGTGGCTGAAGAGCTGGTGTATGGGAGAAGAATTCATATTGTTGGATTATTGGAATCTCTTCTGTGGTAGAAGTGACCTGTACAAGAAGAGTGGATTGCACCTGAATTCTAAGGGGATGAATATACTGGCAGGGAGATTTGCGAGAGCTGGGGAGGATTTAAGCTCGTGAGGGTGGGGTGGAACCCAGGTAGAAAATGAAGAAAGAGATCAATCTGAGACTTGAGAAAAGAAGTGAGTCAGACAGTCTGGGCAGACAGGAACCAAGCAGAGACAAAATAGAACTGATGAATTAAACTGTGTTTATTTCGATGCAAGAGGCCTAACAGGAAAGGCAGATGAATGCAGAGCATAGTTGGGAATGTGGGACCAGGATATCATTGCAATTACAGAAACATAGCTCAGGGATGGACAGGACTGGCAGCTTAATGTTCCAGGATACAAATGCAACAGGAATCACCGAAAGGAAGGCAAGAGAGGAGGGTGAGTGGCGTCTTTGATAAGGGATAGCATTACAGCTGTACTGAGGGAGGATATTCTCGGAAATACATCCAATGAAGTTTTTGGATGGAACTGAGAAATAAGAAAGGGATGGTCACCTTATTGGGATTGTATTATAGACCTCTAATAGTCAGTTGCAATTGTACCAGTCTCTACCACTTCCTCCGGCAGCTCATTCCATACACGTACCACCCGCTGTGTGTAAAAGTTGCCACTTGGGTCTCTTTTATATTTTTTCCTTCTCACCCTAAACCTATGCCCTCTAGTTCTGGACTCCCCAACACCAGGGAAAAGATTTTGCCTATTTATCCTGTCCATACCCCTCATAATTTTGTAAACCTTTATAAGGTCATCCCTCAGCCTCCGATGCTCCTGGGAAAATAGCCCCAGCCTGTTCAGCCTCTCCCTATAGCTCAAATCCTCCAATCCTAGCAACATCCTTGTAAATCTTTTCTGAATCCTTTCAAGTTCCACAACACCTTTCCGATAGGAAGGAGACCAGAATTGCATTGCAATATTCCAACAGTGGCCTAACCAATATCCTGTACAGCCGCAACATGACCTCCCAACTTCTGTACTCGATACTCTGACCAATAAAGGAAAGTATACTATCCTATCTACCTCCACTTTCGAGGAGCTATGAACCTGCATTCCAAGGTCTCTTTATTCAGCAACACTCCCTAGGACCTTACCATTAAGTGTAT
This sequence comes from Hemiscyllium ocellatum, assembly GCF_020745735.1. Taxonomy (NCBI): domain Eukaryota; kingdom Metazoa; phylum Chordata; class Chondrichthyes; order Orectolobiformes; family Hemiscylliidae; genus Hemiscyllium; species Hemiscyllium ocellatum. The sequence continues at coordinate 53,313,921 of NC_083409.1, forward strand.
AAGTCCTGCTAAGATTTGCTTTCTCAAAATGCAGCACCTCACATTTATCTGAATTAAACTCCATCTGCCACTTCTCAGCCTATTGGCCCATCTGGTCCAGATCCTGTTGTAATCTGAAGTAACCCTCTTCGCTGTCCACTAGACTTCCAATTTTGGTGTCATCTGCAAACTTACTAACTGTACCTCTTATGCTCGCATCCAAATCATTTATGTAAATGACAAAAAATAGAGGACTCAGCAGCGTTCCTTGTGGCACTCCACTAGTCACAGGCCTCCAGTCTGAAAAACAACCCTCCACCACGACCCTCTGACTTCTATCTTTGAGCCAGTTCTGTATTTAAATGACTAGTTCTCCCAGTATTCCATGAGATCTAACCTTGTTAATCAGTCTCCCATGGGGAACCTTGTCGAACGCCTTACTAAAGTCCATATAAATCACATCTACTGCTCTGCCTTCATCAATCCTCTTTGTTACTTCTTCAAAAAACTCATTCAAGTTTGTGAGACATGATTTCCCATTAACAAAGTCATGTTGACTATCCCTAATCAGTCCTTGCCTTTCCAAATAGATGTATATCAGGATTCCCTCCAACAACTTGCCCACCATCGACATCAGGCTCATTGGCCTATAGTTGCCTGACTTGTCCTTACCACCCTTCTTAAACAGTGGCACCACGTTTGCCAACCTCCAGTCTTTCGGCACCTCACCTGTGACTATCGATGATACAATCACTTCCCTAGTTTCCCACAGAATTCTCTGGTACACCTTATCAGGTCTTGGAGATTTATCCACCTTTTATGGACAAAAGCGTAACTGGGGAGCAAATAGTGCCCCTCAAAGATGAGCAAGGCAGTCTTTGTATGGAGCCGCAAGAGATGGGAGAGACACTGAGTATTTTGCATCAGTGTTTACTGTGGAGAAGGGGATGGAAAATATAGAATGTAGGGAAATAGATGGTGACATCTTGAAAAATGTCCATATTACAGAGGAGGAAGTGCTGGATGTCTTGAAATGCATAAAGGTGGATAAATCTCCAATGAGGTGTAACCTTGAACTCTGTGCAAAACTAGGGAAGTGATTGCTGGGCCCTTTGCTGAGATATTTGTATCATCGATAATCACAGGTGAGGTGCCAGAAGACTGGAGGTTGGCTAACATTATTTAACAAGGGTGGTAAGGACAAGTCAGGCAACTATAGACCAATAAGCCTGACCTTTGTGGTGGGCACGTTATTGGGGGAAATCCTGAGGGATAGGATTTATTTATTTGGAAAGGCAAGGACTGATTAGGGACAGTCAACATGGCTTTGTATGTGGAACATGATTTAGTTTTTTTGAAATAGTAATAAAGAGGATTGGCAGAGCAGTGGATGTTACCTACATGGACTTCAGTAAGGCGTTTGACAAATTTCCCCATAGAAGATTGGTTAGCAAGGTTAGATCTCACGGAATAAAGGGAGAACTAGCCATTTGGATACAGAACTGGCTCAAAGTTAGAAGACAGTGGGGTCATGGAGGGTTGTTTTTCAGACTAGAGGTCTGTGACCAGTGGAGTGCCACAAGGATCAGTGCTGGGTCAACTACTTTTCGTCATTTATATAAATGATTTGGATATGAATATAGGTATAGTTAGTAAGTTTGCAGATGACACCAAAATTGGAAGTGTAGTGGATAACAAAAAAAGGTTATCTCAGAGTACAACGGGATCTTGGTCAGATGCACCAATGGGCTGAGAAGTGGTGGATGGGGTTTAATTGTGATAAATGCAAGGTGTTGCATTTTGGGAAAGCAAATGTTAAGGTCCACAGGAGTATTGATGAACAGAGACCTTGGAGTGCAGGTTCATAGCTCCTTGAAAATGGAGTCGCAGGTAGATAGGATAGTGAAGGAGACGTTTGGTACGCTGACCTTTATTGGTCACAGCATTAGTCAGAGTATAGGAGTTGGGAGGTCATGTTGCTCGTGTGCAAGACTTTGGTTCGGCCATTTTTGGAATATTGTGTGCAATTTTAGTCTCCTGCCTTTTGGAAAGATGTGAAACTTGAAAGGGTTCAGAAAAGATTTATAAGGATGTTGCCTGGGTTGGAGGATTTGAGCTTTCGGAACCGGTTGAATAGGCTGGGGCTGTTTTTGCTGCAGCGTTGAAGGCCGAGGGGTGACATGGAGTTTTTATAAAATCCTGAAGGGCATGGATATGATAAATAGACTAAGTCTTTTCCCTGTTGTGTGGGAGTCAAGAACTAGAGGGCATAGGTTTAGGGTGAGAGGGAAAAATATAAAAGGGACCTAAGGGGCAACGTTTTCACACAGGGTGGTGTATGTATAGAATAAGCTGCCAGAGGAAGTGGTGGAGGCTGGTATGATTGCAACATGTAAAACGCATCTGGATAGGTATATGAATAGGAAGAGATTAGAGGGATATGGGCCAAGTGCTGGCAAATGAGACTAGATTTGGTTGGAATATTTGGTCAGTATGGGTGAGTTGGACTGAAGGGTCTGTTTCTGTGCTGTACATTTCTATGTCTCTCTAAATTAGATTAAAAGAAAGGTTAATAGGGATGCAGTGGCAGATATTTTAGGGGATATTTCAAAATAGACCAAAGTAGTACATTGGAATAAGGGAATCTTCCATGGGTAGCACCCACTATATTATTTTCTCGACACTCATTTCACCTCTTTCTACTGCTCCATCTCCTTCAAGTCACAGTTATTATCCCCACTGCCAGCCTCGCTCCTTTCTGCTTCTCCTTTGTTGTGTTTTTGCTGCTGTTATTCCCACTCCTGGTCTCCCTCCTTTCCACTGATACCCAGTTGTGTTCTCACTACTTTATTTCTGCTACTTGTCTCCCTTTATGCTGCTCTGTTGTATTTGAGGAGCTTAGTGTTCTGTTTCTGTTGATACCACAGAAATATATCTAAATTAGGAAGCAAATTCAATTATTAATCTCGGTTATTTTCTGAGCCTTGTACATATTGGCATTGGGCAACAAAAATTAGGCTGAAAAACCTATATCTACTCCTGGTTTGTATGTTCTGTTGACTGTGTGCAGTTCAGGGTTTAGTTTCAGTGGCTATGTGATTCTGAGTCCAAGCTGGAGTCTTACTGCACCTGAATATATGTTCCTGATGTACCAAAATAGTTCCTTCATAATTACTTTGAAGTCAGGAGTATGGCAACAAATTTGAGGAATGGACAGACCTTACTTTTGTATTTTGATTGTACAATGGATGTTGACAGGTCACTGGAAGAACTCTAATAATGGTGTAGATCTTTAATGTCCACTCGATGTGCAGGATCATGCAGTCAGGGCTTTGAATGTTTCATCTAAAAGGTATGGAGATTAATTTCATGATCTCGCTGAGGAGGCAAATATTCGCAATTGAATGAAACCAATTTGTATTTTAAAGTTTACTTTTGTAAATTATTCCTAACTTTAATTATTGTTTGTCTTGGGGGTCTCTGTTGTCAGTTGGGACCCTACTAGTTTGGATGGAAAATCCCACTATCCTCCCACCAGGAGGAATTAAAGTTCACCGATGTGACTTGGGTGAACTTTTCAAAAGTGGTACTATATGCAGGAGTCCCACATGAAATGCTGAGGTCAGGAGTTGAGGTGACTATTGTTGTAACACTGAGCATCTCAATTTCTATCTGTATAAATCCTTGTGATTCATCAACAAAGTGTTTACTCCAATTTCTAACCAAATCTTAATGAACATTTGCCAGTTTTAGTCTGTTTTGCCTGTTTTTGTGTGAAAATGTCTTCTAGTTTTTCTAGTATTTGAGCTTAAAACAGAATGTGCTGGGATAAAGCAACATCCATGGTGATATGATTTGGAGTTGCCGATGTTAGACTGGGGTGGACAAAGTTAAAAATCGCACAACAGGTTTATTTGAAAGCACTAGCTTTTGAAGCACTGCTTCTTCAGCAGGTGATTAGAAACAGTTAATGTTTCAGATCTTTTGTCAGAACCAACTTGAAATGTCAACTGCACAAATGCTACTTGACCTGAAGAGTTTTTCAGGCACTTACACTTATATTTCACATTATCCACGAAGTGTCATATTTTGGCATCTCATTTGAGGTGTTCTAACTTTTAATTAGATTCTTAACTAATGTGCAGAATTAAATCTCCTATTTGAATAGAAATGGTGTGCAACAATATGGGGAAAAAGCAGGAGATTGGTATTGGGTAATAGAGCCATTGCGGACGTAATGGGCTGACTGACCTCCCTTTGTCATAACAGTTGTGTTTTAGCAACTTAGCCTTGGTCAGGTTTATTTAGACCGGAGTGGATCACAGCAGCTGCTGACTGATCTCAATTACCAATATTGTAATTTTATTAACAAAAAAATGGACTGTTTACAAACTCAATCCCAGATGGTTTCATATTTTTGGATTGCCCTCTGTCTACTTTGTTGATATAAAATTTCAGAATTTGAGATTTTAGATATTGCCAGCTTAACTTTGCAAACTTCATAATCATTAATGTTCTTGACTGATTTTTCACTCCTCTTGGTATTGGTTAGATGTGGCTTTCTTCCGTTTGATATTGTTACAACTGATAGCAGTTCGGTAAAGGACAAATTTCAAAATTCTTGAATCTAATAGCTAGGTAGTAGTGTCCCTACCTCTGGGCCAGAAGGTCAAATCCCATCTGCCATGTCTGAATAGATTGACTAAAATTAAATATGGAAGCTCCATGTGAAGAACGATTTACTGTTGGGCGGTACTTGTGGAAATAGCATTCTTGGTGATTGAAGAGGCTGAAATGGGGGTGTAAGTAATGAGCGAAAGTGGGTATATTATTCTTCCCAAATAATTCTGATCTTATGAAACAGTAGAACATATAAATTTCAGGTGAAATAGTTTGAACCATAATCAACTACTAGGAACACTTCAAGCAATGTCCATTCTTTAAGACTCCATCTCAAATCTTGCTTATGTGCTGTAATCATGTATCAACCGACAGCAATTGTGTATGTTGTTTATTTCTTAAGAAAACCTGTGCGAATAGATTGCTAAACTACTGAATTTTATCACTCTTATTTTCTCAACATCTTCATTTATATTTGTATCCCATACCACCTCTTATAAGATGGAAGACAAATGTCAATTTTCTTTAGAAGTTGATATTTTACAGAAGTTTGGTTCCATACCAGTGACTTTTAAATGTAAAAGTAAAGCAAAACTTTACAGGGGCCCCTTGATTATCTGGCATTTGATCATCTGAACAAGATCGCAAGGTGCTTGGCTAAACTGTGTTATCCGGTATTTGATTATTTGAACATTATAGTTTATCCAAACAAAATACTCTCCACCCGTGTCGTTCGGATAATCGAGGTTCCTCTGTATTTCCTAATCAGGTTTGGAAAGTAAATTGATGGAGTTTTTCTACTTTTTAAAATTGCAGTGCTCTCAGTACTTCCTATTAATTTTTGATTTTTCTGTTCTCTGTGGACACCACTGACCAAGCAAAATTTGTTGCACATTGTTAGGGCCACGAACAAGCTTCTGCTCTTGAATTTATCCGGTGAACTAGATGGATTTCTATTGTAATCCTGTGGTCATTTTCTGGTTGCTTGCTTGTAAATTACCAGATTTTTAAAGCTCTATTTATAAATTTCCGTTGGTGGAATTTAAACTCATCACTCCCTGGGAATTACTAAGTTACAGTGCACACTAGGTTACTGGTCCTGTAATATACAGTAACTGTGTGCAACAAATTGTCAAGATTGAATGTACAAAATAGGTAAATACACTTTTTATATCTGTGTATTCCTTTTAATTATCTGGCAGTGGACCTCCACCTATATTGCCTTTTTAGTTGTTTTATCCCAGCATAAGTTTGCATTGATCCAAATCCTATGTCTAATAACTACTATGAACTAATAATATTGCTACTGTGTTCATAAGAACATAAATAAGAATAAAACACTGGGAACAGAAGTAAATTAAATGGTCCCACATGCTTGTTGTTTCTTTCACTTTAATCATGGCTGATCATCAGCCTTAAATCCACTTTCCAACCTGCTAATTGCATCTCTTGATTCCATGGATTGCTCAAAATCTGTTGCAGACTTAAACATAATAATTGATGGAGCAGTCACAATTTTCCAGGTGGACAGATTCAAAGATTCAAAACTTTTTGCATGAAGGTATTTCTTTTCGTTTTGGTCTAGATTAAGCCCTTATCATGAGATTGTGCTCCCAGATTGTAGGTTCCCCAGCCAGGGCAAACAACTTGTTAGCAGTCTATCCTATAAAGTTTATATGGCAACTGCTATGCTATAGAGTTTTGCCCTATTCCAAATGCTGTTTCAGCAACTTTGAGGAGCAAAAAGGGGAATTGAAAATTATACGATCCGCTTTGCATTAAATTTTAATTAAATTATGCAATACCGTTTTCTGTTGAGTTAGAACAAATCCTGTTCTATCTCGCTGAAAGGCCACTAGATGGGGATGGTTATAGGTGATTATTTTTATTTTGTTGCACACATCATCTTAATTAATTGAAGCTGATCTTGCCTGTGTATATAAAATACCTTCAATTGCCTACATAAAATGCTGCATAAATGTGCAATTATGGGTTTGATATTGATCAGATATCATGAAGGCATGTATGTGTAGTCAATGGATTTAGTAGAGCTTTCAAGGTTGTTAGACCTCCTCCTGGAAGAAGGTTTGCACAGATATGCTTGAACCATTAACCCTGGGGTGACTTTTTTAAATGTCTGGGCTCCTCAAGTGGAGTAAAAGACTGGACTGTCTACCAGTATCTTTGTAGAGGCTGGTCTGCTGTGAATGGATTAGGGGAGGAGGGGTTTGGGGAAAAAGGAACAGTTCTGTGTAGGGAGAGGGATCTCAATGGTTGTCACTTTCAGCCAAGCTCTGTTTGTCCAAACTTATGTGATTATATTAAATAATTATGCAGTATGCTTTATTATATTTTCATGTGCTGTATTATATGTTGATCCATAGTACATGAACTTAAGTTGTGCTGAAATTTGCTCTACTTTGCCTTTTTAGTGGTGTTTTATTTGCTGTTGTCTGGGGTCATGGTAATGTTCAAGAGTTTTCAATGTGAGTATCTGTTGTGAGGTCATCATTTGACCATTCTTCCTTATTTGCAAGTTTTGAGAAGATTTATAGCTCCGGTTGAGGTTTTGGATGTAAGTTTGCTCGCTGAGCTGGAAGGTTTGTTTTCTGTCGTTTCGTCACCATACTAGGTGACATCCTCAGCGAGCTTCTCGTGAAGCACTGGTGGTATGGCCTGCTTGTTATGTTTAGGTTTCCAAGGGCTGGTGATGACATGTCCTGTGGTGATGTTGTTTCCTGTTCTTTTTCTTGGGAATGGTAAATGGGATCCAAGTCACTGTTTGCTGAGAGAGTTCTGGTTGGAATCCCGTGCTTTGAGGAATTCCTGAGGTTGGGATGTTTGCTTCTGTAATTCAGTATTTGGTCTGAATGTGTTGTTTTCCTATAGACGCTGGTTTGAAGTTCCCCACTGGCTGCTCACTCTACTGCCACATCTAGCAATGGCAGTTTTGTCGTTGTCCTCATCTTTAGTGAATCTTATGCCAATAAGGTTATTGTTGATGGTCTTGAAGGTTTCCTTTAATTTGTTTCGGTTAGTGATGACAAAGGTGTCATCCATGGAGCAGACCCAAAATTTGGGTTGGATTGTTGGCAGAGCAATAAACTGCCATTCCTAGATGTCGCAGGAGAGCAAACAGCCAATGGGGAACTTCAAACCAGCATCTACGGGAAAACAACACATGCAAACCAAATACCAATCTACAGAAGCAATCATCCCAAAATCCACAAACAAAGCTGCATTAGACCATTATTTCAACGAGCTACCATACATCGCAGCACAGAAGAACTGCAAAGAGCCTATACAATGTACTCAAAAAGAATGGATTCCCAATGAACACAGTCTGCTGATTTTCTCAGCAACAAACCCAAACAAGCATCAAGGACATCTCGGAAATGACTGCCAGGCTAATCACACCTCCTTGGCATCATGATAGCCCACAAACCCACCAACACACTAAAACAGCAGCTAGTGAACTTGAAAGACCCTATGTAGACAACAACGAATGTCATTTACAAAATACCTTGCAAGAACTGGAACAAATTGTAGCTGTATTGGCCATACAGGCGGAAAACTAGCCACCAGGTTAACATGAACAGCAACTAGCCACAAAAAGACATGACCCACTCTCACTAGTATCTTTACATACATATGTGGAAGGACACCACTTCAACTGGGACAACGCATCTATCCTCGGACAAGCCAAACAGCGATATGCACAAGAATTCCTTGAAGCAAGACCGGAACAAACACATTGACCTGGATCCCGTTTACCATCCCCTGAGAAAAAGAATAGAATAGGAAATGACATTGCCATAAAAAATGATGTCACCACAGGAAATGACATCACCAAACCTTAGAAACGTAAACACAAATTTAAAATGGGCCATACCACCAATGCCTCATCGGAGGCTCACTGATGATGTTACCTAGTATGGTGACAAAATGTCTGAAAACAAACCTTCCAGCTCAATAAACTTACATCCAGATTAAAGTTTGGTAGACGATTTGTCCAGATTCTTAGCTATCCTTAAAGTCATTTTGGAAAACTGTTTGCAAAGCACTGCTCCAAGCTTTTGCTTTGTTTTGCATATATAAGTCTTGTGTCTACTAATTGCATTGAATATTGAAATGTCAGAGTCACTTTCATGATTTGATACACAGGCATTGAAACCAGTGGATCAATCACGCTAAACAGAGGGAAATCTCATCTTTCTGCTCACTTGAAGTCATATAATTCACTGACTTGATGTGATCCAGAAGTCTTTAAATTCACCACATATCGTTAAAAAGTGCTTATAATTAAAGGATCCTTGTCACCAAAGAAATTTAGACATTTTGCATTTGAGCTACCAACTTTTTTTGGCTTCAACCAGTTTTGCCACGTAAGTAAATTATTTGCTCACACTAGAGTCTCAAATTTAGACCATTTCCATATTGTAAACATTAATACTACAAGATGATATGCTTGCTTACTTGAAGCTTTGTGAAGTCTTTTAAAATAATCACAAGTTTTGAGTACCTAATTTTTTGTCTTTCATCTAAATTAATCAATCAAAATTGTAATATAAAACTTCTAAAATTACATTTACTTCTGCTAATAATCGTGTATGACCAATCAACCATTTTTTTTTTGCAACCTGATCCGTCACCTTCAGTAATTTGTGAACATAAACTAACCAACCCTCCTGGTCTCTCTTTTTCTGTATGCTTTATTTTGTGTCCCCTCATTCATAGAGTGATACATGTACAGCACAGAAACAGACACTTCGGTCCAGCTCGTCCATGCCAACCAGATATCCCAACCCAATCTAGTCCCACCTGCCAACACCCTGTCCATATTCCTCCAAGCCACTCCTATTCATATACCTATTTACTATATCTATGGTCCTCATGATTTTAACCCTCTATAAGGTCACCACTCAGCCTCTAACGCTCCAGCGAAAACAGCCCTAGCCTATTCAACCTGTCCCTTGGCTCAAATCCTCCAACCGTGGCAACATCTTTGTAAATCTTTTCTGAACCCTTTCAAATTTCTTTCTGCTCCTCCAAGCAAACTCTATCACCTTGCTCTTTTCTACATTAAAGTTCATCTGCCAACTGTCTGCATGTTTTTCCAACCTATGTTTTTTTTTGACTGCTATCTTTATCTTTCGATTCATAATATTTGCCAAGTTTGCTTTTGACATTTTCAAGTTTTGAAGTTTTCTAATCATTCTTTTCAACAATATTATCACGCACCTTTGGAACAGGTCAGAGTTAGAATTTTGAAGTTATACCCTACTCACCAAAGTCTAGATCACTATTTTAGATGATGAAAATCAGTGGGTCTCATCCAGAGTCTTGGGGAACTCCACTACTCATTTTTCTTCAATCTGAAAAACAACTGTACAACATCCTGATGTTCAACCAGCCACGATCATACCCAGTTTCTCTTCCATTTATGACAAGTCTGTAATATGGCACTTCTGGAAATCTGTGTATGCCATTTCAACTGCACTGCTGTCATCAGTCCCCTCTGCTATCTCATCAAATATATTCAAATCAGCTTGGTTAAATGTGATTTGCCCTTGACAGTTCCACTGGCTTTCCTTAATGAATCCACATTTGACCAAATGTGTGCTATTTTTTCCTGCATTATTGTTTGTTTCAATAGGATCTTCTACTGTTGAGCTTAAACTGGTTGGCTTGCTGCTCTTGGTCTATCTCTACCTTTTTAAACAGGGATGTATCATTTTCAATTCTTCAGTTCTCTGGTCTCACTCTGAATCCTATTGTTACTTCTGAAAATCCAAATACATCATGCCCATTCAAAACTTCAGTAGATGTATCAAATGTTATTTTTCTTTCATGTCAACTTTGTCTAAAAATCACAAACTATTGGACAAACGTAGGTTTGGAGCAGCTGTGAAGATAGAAGCAGAGTTAATGCTTCAAGCTCAGTATGACTTCTTAGAACTGAAATGCGCTGGAAAATGATAACAATAGAAGCTCTTACAGTCCACTTATATATACCTTTCAACATTACACTCCTACTTCCCTTTTAATCAATCTCTTGTTCTGCTTTTGTTACATTTTAAACTGGTCACGGTCCTCAGGTTTGCTATCTTCTCTATCAACTTTATATAACTCCTCTTTGGATCAAATACTACTCTTAATTTCTTTTGTTAGCTGCAATTAAGCCACTTTTTCCAGTTGTGATTTGCAGTGATTTGATTTCGTTATTGTCACATGTAACTTGTTACAAAACAGTGTATTGTATTAGTGTCACCACTTTCTGCCATCTTAAAACAGCCGGGAAAATAAATCTAAACACAAGATATATAGGCAGGAAGGGCCTGGTGGCCAGGCATGAGTCCCCTTCACCATGCCACCGCTACTAGAGTGAAAGTGGCTATGCTTCGTTATCATCCTGCCTCCACCAGCATAATTGGTGCCATCTTGATTACAAAACCATAATTAAAAAACCCAACAGAAATAAAGGAACAAAGCCAAAGGGAATGAGAGGTCCAGATACTTAAGTCTTATCTCCATGCAGGCACCTAAGTCAACACACACCCTGGAGTCTCGGGTTGGACAGAGTGCTTACTGACACTACCACCTCCTATCTCCTGCTGCACCTACCACCTTCGATTCTATAACCACCAGTGCCATAATGCAGAACCCATTAGCAGCCTCTGATTGCTGGATCCTGGAACATGCGCCGGCAGGGCCTGCTCACAGACTTCAATCACTGGATCACAAAACATGCTCAGGCAGAGTCTCCTTGCAAGCTGTAGTCGCTGGATCCCAGAGCATGTTCGGGCAGGGCCCATCATCAATGTCTTGCCAAAACATAGACTTTAAATAAAAGAAAGAGGGGAAGAAAAGAAAAGGCAAAAAGAAAGAAAAACAGAAGTGATCGAGGTCAGGAGCTTAAATGCAGTGCTGCTACTCTGCTGCCGTCTTGGGACCGAAAAGAAATTTGTACTGCATGCATTCCTTACCGATTAGTCGTTACCATCACTCCTTTTAATAAAGTTATCCAATCTTGTATGGCCATCACTCCTCATGTTTTTTGAGGTTTCCTTTGTTTAGACTTAGAACCATCATTTCAAGATTGGACCACTTCACTTTTCATCCCAGTGAAGAATCCTGTCATGTTATCGGCACTCACTCCTAGTGAAGCCTACGCAATATTATTAATTACGCTTTCTCATTGAACAATACCAAATCCAGGATAGTCTGTTCCATGCTTCTTCAACCTTGGTGTAAAATAACAAGCTTTTACACTGCAGGAATTGAATGATTCAGTATTGCAAATGTTTGCCCAGTCTATATGCATATTAATTGACCCATGATTGCAGTAGTACCTTTGTTACTTGGTTTTTTTTGTTTAGTGCCATAGTCATACAATATAGAAGTGGCACACTATCTTGAATGTTATGCAGTTTCAAGTGTTCATCCACGTACTTGTTAAAGATTGAGGTTTCATGCCTCTACTACCTTCCCAGGCATTGCATTCCAGATTTCCAACATCCTCTGCATGAAATCATTTTTCCTCCAATCCCCTGTGAACCATCTGTCCTTCACCTTTTAAATTATGTTCCCTCATTATTGATACTTCAACTAAGGGGAACAGCTGCTCTTTTCCACCTTGTCCATGCCATCATAATCTTATCCACCTCAATCGGGTGCCCCTTTTGGCCTTCTCTGCTGTAAAGAAAACAACCTGAGCCTATCTAGTCTCGCTTTAAAGTGCTCCAACCCAGAAAACATTATGGAGAATCTCCTAAAGCAGCCACTCCGGTACAGTTACATCATTCCTATAATGTGGAGGTGCAGTTGTTGGTCTGGACTGGACAAAGATCACACAATGCCAGATTATAGTTGAACAGATTTACTTGGAAGTACTAGCTTTTGGAGCACTGCTCCTTCATAGGTAGCTGATAAAGGAGCAGTGCTGTGAAAGCTAGTACTTCCAAAAAATCCTGTTGGACTAAAATCTGGTGTTGTGTGGTTCTTAACATCGTTTTATCGTGCAGTGACCAGAACGATACGCAGTACTTCAGCTGTGGCCTAGCCGAAGTTTTTTGTACAGTTTCACCTTCCTGCCCATGTACCACAGCTGATAAAGGCAATTGTTCCATATGCTGCCTTAACTACCCCTTTAACCTGTCCTGCCATCTTCAGGGATCTGTGGACTGGCAAGGGGCTATTAGTCTTACACATTTTTTTTGGCTTTGCAAAAGAGAGAAACACCTGTTGGCTCACCTTTTGGACATTTCAATATATTGAGAGCACTATATCAACACAAATTGTAATTTGCATAATATGTAAGGTTAGACAATATTTCACTTCACTGGTACTATAGTTGTCTGTTTCATAAAGGAAGCTTTGGATGTTAGTGCGATATTCTAAACCACGTGTATTAACCACCTGTTTGAATTTATTCCTCTAGGGGAACTGAGATTAGAAAGATCAATTGAAGTGCAGATGTAGCTTTTATTTTTACTCAGTCTTAGAATATGAGCGTCACTGACCGTTAGCATCTATTGCCCATCCTTAATTGCCCAGGGAACAATTAAGGGTCAATCATAGTACTGTGGGTCTGGAACCACAGTCCAGACGAGATTCTAAAGGATATTAATGTATGGGATGGGTTTTTACAATAATGGTCAGAAGTTACACAATTGCCATTAGGCTAGTTTTTAAATTGCAGACTTTCTAAATTGAATTCACATTTTACCATCTGCCACGGTTGCATTTGAATCAGTGTTCTAGAACATTAACTGGGGTTCTGTATTGCAAGTCCTGTGATATTATCATTCACCATGACGTCACTTGACTGTTAGTGAACAAATGAAGAGGTGTTGATTTTTTTTTCCCCCTCCCAAAGCAAACAAAGGTACAAACCACTATAAGTACAGACCCAAGTCTTTCTCTCCACTCTCTACCTCCACTTTACAATTCTCCAGACTAATATGGTGACAGTTGTAATTTGATTTATCATCAAACAAGACTAAAGTGATTAGTGCGCAGTTAGAAAACTACACTAATTTTATTACTTGAAATAGATATTGTCCCTGTAATTTGTTTTAGTTAGCTTTCCTATGTTATTTCAGCAGCAATTTCAAAGTAATGTTCTAGAGTTGGTTAGGGACCATTCCTTGTCTGTATAATAATGTAACACTTGCATTTATGTATATTTAAGTATCACAAAATATTTTTGTACCTTTTTCGAAGTGCAGTGACAACTGTTGGGATTCGTGGCTGATTCAGAAAATTCTAGTCCTGAAGTCTAAAAGTTAATGTGTATGGGTGGGTGAATGCCATGTCTTGGAGACTGCCTTCACAGAGTTGTTACAATGCAGAAAGGCCAGGCAGCATCTCAGGAATAGAGAATTCGACGTTTCGAGCATAAGCCCCTATTCCTGATGAAGGGCTTATGCTCGAAACGTCGAATTCTCTATTCCTGAGATGCTGCCTGGCCTGCTGTGCTTTGACCAGCAACACATTTGCAGCTGTGATCTCCAGCATCTGCAGACCTCATTTTTTACACAATGCAGAAAAGGCCTACATCATGCCTGCACTAGGGTCTATTGTCGAGTGCCTTTTTTTCTGCACGCCATTTATGTCCAAATAGTGGATTTAGTTCTCCACATGATGAATTACTATAAATATTGACAAAACATGAATAAGAAGCTAAAAATACCTCACATGTTGGAAATCTGAAAGTGCTGAAATTGCTGTTCAGGTCCTGTGCCATTTGTGCAGAATAAAAGCGTTGACATTTCAAGTATTTGTGCAATATTAGTTGTTTCTCTCACTTTAGATGCTCATCACATATCTGGTCTGAAATATTTTCAGCATGTTCTGTTTCAACTCAAACAAGACACAAATAGAGGACATTTTTGTGCACAAAAACAGGTGGAACAGAAGAAAAGCAGTCACTCTTTATCGAGGTTTGGTTAGAAATTGGACTAAATGCTTTATTGGTGAGTCACATGGACTTGTACAGTCAAACTTGACATAGTTAGTGTTAGAATGCTAATACTTATAGTCCTGCAATCATCGACTGTAATTACCTCAGTTCTGAACCTGAGTACTTCATGTAGGAATCCTGTATATATTACCATCTTGTAAAAGGGGGGGAACCTCCCTCTCTCTCCACTGCTTGTCTGCTTGCTTTTCTTTTGGAAATAGGTGCCTAATGATAAAGGATATGTGGGAAGACCACCATTCACTGAGAATGATAAAGATATCGACAGGTTACATTAGTGATGAGGATACAAATCAACCACTGAACAAATATATTCTTAGTTTAGGACTTTCATACCTCAAGAACTGTTAAGAACTTTTTCTAACTGTATAACCTTCATTATCCCTGTCTGTACCATACATGCACTTTTAAACTAAGTACCCATGTTTGATGTGTTTTATTATTATCTCCTTTGGGTTAGTAGGTGGTAAAATTTCTCTTATTCACTTGAAAACTTGGTAATTGGCACCATTATTATTGAGCAAACTGTTTTAATTGGACTGTGATAACTGTGCGCTAAAAAGATATTTAAAATATTTAGGACTGCAGATGCTGGAGATCAGAGCTGAAAAATGTGTTACTGGAAAAGCACAGCAGGTCAGGCAGCATCCAAGGAACAGGAGAATCGCGTTTCGGGCATAAGCCCTTCTTATGCCCAAAACGTCGATTCTCTGCTCCTAGGATGCTGCCTGACTTGCTGCACTTTTTCAGCAACACATTTTTCAGCTCTCATCTCCAGAATCTGCAGTCCTCACTTTCTCCTAGTTGAGTTTAACCTACTGCGAATCCTCTTGCAAGGATGCCTTCCTTGAAGAAGCGCTCTTCCTCCCTCTACAATTCCTGAAGAAGGGCTTATACCCGAAACGTCGATTCTTCTGCTCCTTGGATGCTGCCTGACTTGCTGCGCTTTTCCAGCAACACATTTTTCAGCTTTAAAATATTTAGGTCTGGCAGCATTGTGGAGAGAAAGTAGAGTTAATGTGGGAAGAAGGGTTACTGAACCTGAAACATTAACTCTCTTTTCTCTCTGCCAGGTACTGACAGACCTGAGTTTTTCCAGCAATTTCTGGTTTTGTTTCTGATTTCCAGCATCGTTTTTTTTGTAATTGAACATATTTGTTGCGACCAACCCACGTTAGCATTGCCTTGTAATGACACATTAGTATTGCAGTAGGTAATAGAGTTCAGTAGATCTTGTAAGCTTTATTGATTGAATCCATTTTTTTTGTCATTTCAAGTTCTCTATTCAAACTAAAGAAGATGTATATGCATGATATGGTGCACTAAAACCTAATTACCTGAAAGTAATAGTGTGCTATTCCCTATAATCTTCTCAACCACCTGATGAAGGAGCGGCACTCCGAGAGCTAGTGTTTCCAAATAAACCTGTTGGACCCCTATAACTTGGTGTGGTGTGATTTTTAACTTTGTACACACCAGTCCAACACGAGCATCTCCAAATCAGGGGAGGAATTAAACACTGTTACTAGAGAGGTAGTATTAAACTAATGAGGTTAAAGCTAGATAAGAGCACCCTGACCCTGATAGCATGTATCCTAGGATCCTAACAGAAGTAAATACAGAGATAGTGGATACATTGGTTTTAATTTTCCAAAAATAGTTGGATTCTGAAGAAGTACTGAGACCTGGGGAACTACCAATCTGACACCTACTCAAAAAGGGAGTGAGGTTTAAAACGGGTAACTATAGGCTGATTAGCCTAACATCTATTCTTAGAAATAAACTGAGGGAGTTAAAGTGTGTTTGTAAAAAAGAACATAAGCAAAGTCAGCATGAATTCACAAAAGGGAAATAGTGTTTGACTAACTTAGAGTTTTTAGAAGACCTTTCAACCAGTATGGATAGAGGGGAACCAGTAGATGTGTTGTACTTGGACTTCCAAAAGCTGTTTTACAAGTTACCTCAAAAGATTGTCATAAGATAGGAGATCATGGTGTTGGTGATATAAAATAGCATGGATAGAGAATTGGCTAATGGCAGGAAACAGCATGTGAGGATGAGGGGCTCCATGGGGAACAGAGTTGGATATATTATATATTAGTGACTTGGAGGAAGGAAGTGAATGTGTTGTAGCCAAATTTGCAAATGACACACAAATAAGCGGAAAAGCAAGTTCTGAGGAATATGCAAACATCTTAGTGATATTGATCGTTCAGGTATGTGAGTAAAATGTTGGCAAATGGACTAAAGTATGGGAAAATGTGAAATTGTTCATTTTGGAAGGGAGAACAAAAGAACAGTTATTTAAATGGAGGAAAAAATACTGTTGAAAGCTGCAACACAAAGGAACTTGAGGTATTTGGGCACAAAACATAGAAAGAAGTTAGTGTACAGGTGCAGCAGGTAATCAGGCATGCTAATGGAATGTTAACCTTTCAAGGAAAAATTAAAAGAAGAACTGTGGATGCTGTGAATCAGAAACAAAAAGAAAAGTTGCAGGAAAAGCTCAGTGGGCCAGTTCAGAAGAAGGCTCACCGAACCAAAAGCATTAACTTTGATTTCTCTTCACAGATGCGGCCAGACCTGAGCTTTTCCAGCAAGTTTTGTTTCTTATTTCAAGGAAGTTGGAACAGAAGAGTAGGAAATCTGTACTGCAACTGAATGAGGCCCCCTATTTAAGGAAAGATACATTTTATTAGAGACAGTTCAGAGAAGGCTCATGAGGGTAATCACTGGCATGGATGGATTGTCTTACAAGCAAAGTCTAAAAAAGCTGGACTCAACTTAATGAAGCTGACCAGAATGAGAAGTGATCTCATTGAAGTGTATAGGATTCCTAAGGGGCTTGACAGGGCAAATGCTCAGAGGATTATTTCCTATCATTGGAGAATCTAGGACCAGAGGGCACAGTCTCGGAATAAAGGGGTGCCAATTTAAGACAGAGGAATTTCTTCAGAGGTTTGAAAGTCTTTAGAACCTCTAGTCAAAGGAAACTGTGGGGGCAGAGTCCTTAAGGCTTAAAATAGGTAGATTCTTGATCATTGGGGGAATGGAGGCTTATTGGTAAAACAAGGAAAGTGGACTTAAAGAATGTCAGATTGATCACGATCCTACGGCCCTTCAGCATTGGTGAGACCACATCTTGAATACTGTGTGCAGTTTTGGCCTCCTTATTTAATGAAATGTGTTGAAAGTGAGTCAGAGATTTACCAGATTAATATCTGGAATGAATGAGCTGTTTTATGAGAATAGTTTGGATAAGTTGGGCTTGGATCCAGTGGAGTTTAGAAGAGTGAGTGTTTGATTGAAGTATACAAGAACTTGAATGCTCTTTAGAAGTAGGACATGGAAATTGTTTCCTGTAGTTGGTCAGTCCAGAACTAGGGAGCACTGTTTTACAATTAAGTGTCAGCCATTTAGAACAGAGACAAGACATTTTTTTGAGATTTGTGTGACTTTAAAGCTCTCCTCCAGTATCATGAAATTTTTTTTAGGTAGTTATGAAGGATCACTGGACTTGAAGTATTAACTCTGGGCATCATCTATGGAAAGAAATCAATCTGCTGAATTTCTTCAGCAATTTCTGTTTATTGTTTCAGGTTTCCAGCATCTGCATTTCTTTATTTTAATTATTTATTATAGAAAGATGTTTGTTAGACAGGTAAGTCAAAGATTGTTGAGGTAAATAAAAATGTGGCATTTAAAACACAGATCAACCATGGCTTTACTGAATGACTGAGCAGGCTTGAGGTGCTAGTTTACCTACTTCTGCTAATTCACAAGTTCAGTAATGCAGTGACGGATTAAAAGTGTGGATTGAGTAGTTACCAGATGAAGATCAGATCAGACTTGCAGTTAACTAACCAGCTGGCATTTTTTGTCATATGTTAAGCATAAATAACAGCTTGTGCTCAAAATATTAGAAAATACTGACAATACTTGGAAATGAACTTTGAAACATTCAACTTCTATGCAGGAATGGGGACAGTGTGTGGGAAAAGTTTTTTTTAAAAAAGACAGAATTTAATACTCAGCTAGAAATTTTGATTATGAATGAATAAACTGTATTCCATAGAATCATATGTTCCAAAATAAAGTATAAATTGAATCATATGATGTTTTTATGTTGTGAGCTACGTCTAGATGTACTGGTGTGAGCCAGTTTGTGTAGAAATATATACTATGTGGAATGGTTTCCATTGAAATGCATGAAAGAATGCTTGTACTCTGAAGCCTCCCTAATTGGCTGTATTGAGTAATATTAAAGGAACTAGAGATCTTCCTAGCTATTGTGGCTGAGACTCAAAGTAACTTGACATGTAAAGTAGTGCATTTGTGTGCACTTAGGCATTTTTCCTATCTAGATTATTCTAATGAAGTCGTGATTGGGATGTTAGGGGTTCTGTAGTACACTTGTATTAAGGTTAGGTGTGAGCTGAAGGTAAAGCAAATGCAAATTTGTTTTTTGTCAGGTGTTGTGTTGTGTCACAAAGCTAAGTGCGATGGAAAAAATTCAGCTTGTATAACTCATTCTTTCCTAAAAATGCATAGATCTGTCCATTGGAGGACCAAATGATTGTGTGCTTTTTGTCTACACAAAATTCAATTTGAAGAATCAATCATTCTGCATCAAGAAGTGTTTCATGAGCTGAGCCCAGAACTTCGTATACATAGATTTCCTCCTTGGTTCCAAAACGTGGCCTAGTTTGAATTAGCCTTTGCTGTATTTCTATCAATAACTTGCAAATGTTTAATTTGGACAATATCCTGAATTATTTCATAGGCACATTTAAGACATAAGTTAATGCCAATTTGAAGGAGCTATTCAGGGAAATTGCAAAAAGATATGTTAAAGATGAGTTGAAGTAGGTGAAAAGGTCAGGATCTGCTGTATTTGGAGAACCACCAGGCCTAGGAAGCCAAAGGGCCCAAGTGCAAGTATTGGGGAAAGAACACAATGTAAACAGAAGTAGCTGGAGGCTATTTGCTCTGCCCCACTATTCAGTGAGATCTTGGCTGATCTGCCCCAGAACTCCACTCCACTCTTTTGTGGCAGCTCATTATAACAATCAACTACTTGATATTTCAAAAATCTGTTTACGCCTTCTTTTAACTACTGTCAGTGATCTAGCCTCCACAATTTTGGCTAGAGAATTTCTGACATTCATTACCCTCTGGAAAAGAAATTCCTTCCTGTTCCAGTTCATCCCTTTTCCTTCTACAGTCTCGTGAATAAAGGCCTAATCTCTGTTGCCATTCTTGATAAATCAGCTACTTCGCCCCAGGAATCAGCCTGTTGTGCCAGTAAATTCTTTCTTCAATATTTCGGCCAGAACTGTATACGATACTCCATTTGTGGCCTCACCAACTGCTGGTACCATTGTAATAAGACTTCCCTATTTTTTAAAATACATCCTCCAAGCAATAAATACCAAAATTTCTTTTGCCTTTTTAATTACTGCATGCTAGCTTTTTGTGTTTCATAGTTAAGAACATTCAAATCACTCTACCTTGCACTTATTTGGAGAGCTTCTCTCCATTTTAAAAATAGTTAGCATTCTGATTCTTCTTACCAAAGTACATGACCTTACACCTTCCAATATTAAGTTCCATCTACAGTCTACCTTTCGCAATTACACCGGCACCACTCCCCACCTTTTTCCTCCACTAAAAAAATCAGAACATCTCCCGGACACCCGCACCAATCAACCCCACTGCCCCATGGCTGAACATTTCAACTCTCCCTCCCACTCTGCCGAGGACATGCAGGTACTGAGTCTCCTCCATCGTCACTCTCTCTTAGCACCCGACACCTGGAGGAAGAATGCCTCATCTTCCGCTTCGGAACCCTCCAACCCCATGGCATCAATGTGGATTTCACCAGTTTCCTCATTTCCCCTCCTCCACCTTACCCCAATTCCAACCTTTCAGCTCAGTAAGGTCCTCATGATCCGTCCCATCTTTCTTCCCACCAATCTGCTCCACCCTCCCCTCCGACCTATCACCTTTACCCCCACCTCCATCCACTGATTGCACACTCAGCTACCTTCCTCTCCAACCCCTCTCCCAATTATCTCTCCACTCCCAAGGCTCCCAGCCTCATTCCTGATGAAGGGCTTTTGCCCGAAACGACAATTTTCCTGCTCCTTGGATGCTGCCTGACCTACTGTGCTTTTCCAGCACCTCACTCTTGACTCTAATCTCCAGCACCTGGAGTACTCTCTTTCGCCTACCCTCCAGTATGACTCCAGCAGAGAGTTTACCCCTTATTCCCATTGATTCCTGTTCCTTGATAGCACTGTTATTGATGCCTTCCGGCAGTTTATTGATGATTGAGAGTAAACTGATGGGGTTGGACAGGATGGAGTTATCCTGCTTTTTGTGTAGAAGACATACATGGACAATTTTCCACATTATCAGGTATTGATGCCAGTATTGTAGCTGTACAGGAACAAATTGGCTTGGCTAGTGAAGTGGCAGATTCTGGACCATGGCCGTCTTCAGTACTATTGTGAGAATGTTGTCAGGGCCCATAGCCTTTGCAGTATCCAGAGTCTCTGACTATTTCTTGATATCATGTGGAGTAAATTAAATTGTCTACAGACTGGCATTTGTGATGCAGGAGATCAGAGGAAGAGGCTGAGATGGATCATCCACCCAACACTTCTGGTTGAAGGTTGTTGCAAATGCTTCAGCCTTATCTATTTCACTGATGTGCTGGACATTTCCATCGTTGAGGATGGAGATATTTATGGAGTCTCCTCGTCTAGTAAGTTGTTTAATTGTCCACCCCTACTCAATTGGATGTGGCAGGACTTCAGAGCTTAAATCTGATCTGTTGGTTATGGGATCACTTAGCTCTAAATATCACTTGTTGCTTATTCTGTTTGGCATGACAATATTCCTTTTTGGTAGATTCACCAGATTTGGACCCCCCCCAATTTTCAGGTATGTTGGTGCTGTCGCTGGCATGCCCTCCTGCACTCTCCATTGAACCAGGTTTTGAACCTCTAGCTTGATGGTTGAATGGGGGATATGCCAGGCAGATTGTGTTGGAATAACTTTCTGCTGTTGATGGCCTACGGCACCTCATGGATGCCCAGTCTTGAATTGATCATCTTTTTGAACCAGTCCCATTTGACATGGTGATGGTGCCACACAGCACAGTGGAAGGTATTCTCAGTGTGAAAGTAGGACTTTGTCTCCACAAGGACTCTGTAGTGGTCATGCACAGATGCATCTGCAGCCAGCCGATTGGTAAATGAGGTCAAGTATGTTTATTTACCATATATATTGTAAAGAATTGAGGTCCTAGAACTGATGCTTGTGGCCTCCACTAGTTACATCTTTCCAATCTGAAAAAAGACTCCTCTGTCCTGACTTTCTGTATTTTTACAAATCCTCTGTCTATGGTTATACATTATTTCCAATATGGTGAGCTCTTACCTTATGCATTAATCTTTTTATGCAGCACCTAATCCAATGCCTTTGGAAAGGCAAATGCATTACACCTACAGGTTCCCCTTCAACTCTGCTAGTTACATCTTCAAAGAACTCTCAAATTTGTTAACTGTGGTCTCCCTTTCATAAAATCATGTTGACTGTTTGCATTATTTCTAAATTTCTTGCTATTTTTTCCTTAATAATGGACTCTGGCATTTTCCCAATGGCACATTAGGCTAAGTGGCCTAAATTTCTCTATATTCAGTCTCCTTCCAGCCCCTCTAGGGTAGAAGCATCACCTTAGTGGCAATCTGCTGGAACCATTGTGAAATCCGTTGAGTTCTGGAATATTTGGACCAATGCCTTTGTTCACTCTGCAGTCACTTCCTTTAAAATCGGCTGCAGGCCATCAAACTGCTGACCATCTGCTCTGCCTTTAGTTTCTTTAAAAAAAGTAAAAGGAGATGAGATGCACAAGGTCAGATTGAGAGAACTGGAGAGTTTGGGGTAGAATTATGTTGGAGGAGTTAACGGAAATAGGAACGAGTCCATGATCGTACTTAAACAAAAGATCTATTTTTTAATTTGGAGGTATTGAATGTAGGACTGCAAAGAGAGACGGAATGGGTGAGCACTGACTAGCTGTTGATTTGGGATAAGATACCGGTGGCAGAATGTTACATTAACTGGAGTACACCCAGGACAACATTGGGTTATTGATTTTGAACATAAAAGGTGTTTAATGAGTATTTTGGTTAGCAGATAACATGAGAGAGGTGAGGAAATAGACCATTTTTTTGGAAGAGGATGTTACTGTGAAGCAAAATACTGCAGATACCAATAATCAGAAATTAAAACAGAAATTTCTGGAGAAAGTGTGCAGTTGCAGCAGCACCTGTAGAGGGTGAAACAAAGCCAAGACTTAAGAGTCTGGTGATCTTTCTGAAGAACCGGTTGAATGGGGGATATGCCAGGCAGATTGTGTTAGAATAACTTTCTGCTGTTGATTGCCCACGGCACCTCATGAATGCCCAGTCTTGAATTGCTAATCTTTTTGAACCAGTCCCATTTAACATGGTGATGGTTCTGAAATGTTAACTCTGCTTCTCTCCCCACAGAAACCTCCAGTTCTGCCGAGCACCTCCAGAATTCATTTTATTTTTTTTCTTATTTAAGAACAAATTATTTTTCGTTTGATTGTTTCTCATAAAGTCTTTTTCCCTCTGGGAGTGAGACTCAAATTACTTTATTCCAATTCAGGTGCATTGAGAAAATTATGTTTGAATTTTATATATTTCTTTCAATTTAACTTAAGTTTTCTGATCAGCCTATTCAGAGATGTTATTACATACCTCTGAACCCTGTCCTCCTGATCCAGGGGTAGGGTCACTACCACTGTTTCAAAGTGGGCCTTCTAAACAGCACTTTTGTGAGAGAGACATTGAGTCAATTATGACAGTAGGAAATTGTGGCAGAACCAAATACACTGACTTGATTTCCCTCTGTGACTGGAGGTTTTGTGGTTCATTCAAGACTGGGTAATGGTCAGCTGTTAGACACCACAGAGGGAGTGCAAGTGTTGGGGAAGAAGTGTTGGAGAGGGAGAGCACAAGGTTGCTGGAATAATCATGGAAGTTTTGTACAGTATTTGGATTATTTCACGAGGTTACAGTGTGTCCGTGCTGACGAATGGAGTTCTCATCTTTTTCTTTCCCTCTGTGCTCCTCTATAAATGCTGCTTTTCTTGTGTGTTCATAGTTTTATTTCTCTAGTGTACTATGATTATTCTGGATGCTTTTTCCAAAGGTCTGGTTCTGTATTCTCGTAGTTTAAATTGATATTCTGTGGGGCAAGGGGCTCGGTGAGTAACATGTTATTTCATGTCTTTCATTGTATTATCAATGACTTAAGGGAGTATGGAGAAAAATCTTGCTTTGGATACCTTGCAGCACGAGACATGACTATAAGTTCAAGGTTTTTAAAAAAAATCTTTGGTAACTAAGTCAATAAATGAAAAATAAATACGTTGTTTAAATTAAAACTTTTTTCAACAAGAAAGTTGGAGAAACTTAGGTGACTGGTATAGGAATAATATTGTAATATGTGGCAAACATCATTGGATATGCTTTTGCATAAGTTACTAAACAGGAACAGATAATATAGTCAAACTGGTTTTTGTCTATGTTTACTTTCCAATTGAACAAAAAGGTACAATTATGTTTATCTACCTCATTTTCGCCTACCTTGTCGACCCTTCTTTTGTTCATTCAGGTGTAGGTGCTTACAGGTTCTGGTGTTCACATTTTTCTGTTCCCTTGCCCTTCTAGATGGTACTGATCAAGGGTTTGGGAGGTGCTGTTTAAGGAGCCTTAAATTTCTGCAGTGTATCTTACAGATGGTGCACACTGCTGTTAATGTGTAATAATTGTGGAGGGAGTGAATGGTTTTTTGATGTGACATCAATCAAACAGGCTTTTTTTTAAACTGGATTGTGTCTAGCTTCTTGGTGCTGAAACTGCACTCATCCAAGCAATTGTGAGGCATTCCATCAAATTAGAAACTGAAAGAACTGTGGATGCTGTAAAACAGAAGTTGCTGGAAAAGCCCAGCAGATCGAGCAGCATGTTCTGAGGAAGGGTCACTGGTCCAGAAACGCTAACTTTAATTTCTCTGCACAGATGCTGCCAGACCTACTGAGCTTTTCCAGCAACTTTTGTATTTGATTCCATCAAACTTCTAACTTGTGAAATGTACATCTGGACAGACTTTGGGAAATCGAGAGTCAGGAGAGAGTTGCTCGTTACAGGGCTCCTCGTGCCTCTGATCTGATTTTGTAGCCACAATATTTGGTAAGTGGTGGATTCAGTGATGGTAATGTCATTGGTGAATTTCTGTCTTGCTTGAGATGGTAATTGCCTGGCATTTGAGTGATATGAATGTTACTCGCCACCTGTCAGCCTAAATCTGAATATTATATAGGTCTTGTTTCATTTGAGCACAGAATGCCTCAGCATCTGTTTAGTTGTGGATCATAGAATCCTTATAGTGTGGACAGTGGCCATTGAATCTGCACCAACTCTCTGAAAACCACCCTGTCCACACCTAGCTCAACCTATCCTTATCACCCCATATTTACCATGTCTAATCCATTCCAAGCACTACGGGGCAATTTAACATGGCCAGTCCACCTAACTTACATATCTTTTGCTCTGTGGGAGGCAGCTGGAGCATCCAGAGGAAACCCACATAGACAGGGAGAATGTGCAAACTCCACACAGTCACCGAAGGCTGGAATCGAATGTGGTCCCTGGCGCTGCGGTAACAATACTGAATGGAAATGAACATTGTGTGACCTTGTGGGCGAAAGGTTTTGACGAGGAGTCATACTGAACTCAAAACATTGCCTCTATTTCTCTCTCCAAATGTGCTGCCTGACTTAGAGTTTCTCCATTTTTCCTGTTTGTTTCCTTTTGCTAAGTATGACTATAACCAGTGGAGAATTCTCCCCTTAGTTTTGCTAAGGCTCGTTGATATCACTGTTGGTGGTTGAACAGTACATTGCGTTCTTGCCATTCTCTGTGCTTCTTCCAAATGCTGTTCCGCATGAAGGAATATTAATTCATTAGTTAATCGGTTATGGTATATGATAATGAGAGGGTATTCCTTACTGTTTTTCGATATAATGCCATGAGACTTCATGAGGGCTCTTGGGGTGGCTTCTCCTTGGCTGTACACACAGTGCCACCACACCACCTCTGCTGCATCTGTTGTGTTGATACTCTGGGCTGGCATCTGGTTGCCTTTTGTTTGGTCTTTTAAGTAAAATCATGTGAATTTTACAGCTTCGTAACCTTTGTGTGAAGACATTTCTTGGGGTCTCTTCTAAATCATCTTCAAAAATCACACAATACTGGGTTATGGTCCAAATAGTTGGCACTGCTTTCTCACAGTGCCAGGAACCCAGATTTGAATCCAGCCTCGGGAAACTGTGCAAGTTCTACACAGCCAGTCTCCCTGTGTCTGCGTGGGTTTCCTCTGGGTGCTTCGGCTTCCTCCCATATTCCAGAAGATATGCAGGTGAAGTGAATTGGCTATGCTAAATTGCCCATAGTGTTTGATGCATTAGTCACTGGTAAATGTAGTGAAATGAGTCTTGGTGGGTTACTCTTCAGAGAGTTGCTGTGGACTTGTTGGGTCGAAGGACCTGTTTTTACACTGTAGAGAATCTAATCTAAATCAGGTTATAGTGCTTCGAAATAAATCTGTTGGTGTATAACATAGTGTTGTAGAAAAATGGAGATGATGCATATTATGAAAGAGACTTTTTTTTAAGTCTTGCCTTAAGTCCTCCTAACAGGCAGTACCCAAGAGGATTCCATATGGATATTATAGTACAATGCTTAAGACTGAAAATGTTATTCTCAGCTGAATTTTTAAGACCTGAGCCTATTTTGTGGTCCCTTGACTTTTATATTCAAGTCTGTGATGTGAAACTAAAATTCTATTTTGATTTATGACTTCTCTAGTGTCCTGGGAACCTGTTAATATTACCTAACTACCCTCTTGGAAATTGTTGAGGTTCATAGTGCTGAAGGCAAATTATTATTTTGTTTAGGACGTTGAGCAGGAGACAGCATTAGGATAATGTGTAGGTAATTTCATTGGTAAAATCTGACTTGCGTTGTGCCACAATGATCTAGTCTGAGGCATGACAGCTTCAACCAGTTTAGGTCCAAGGAACTTTTAGGAGTCCAGGTAAAAAGATAAGTAAAATGTTCTCACCTGTTAATGGCATCAACAAGGCTTTTAGGTTGCTGGCTTTGAAATCTAGAGGATTAGAATTATTGAGGTAATAATCATGCTACAGCTAAGCAAAGTTGTGGTTAGATTAGACCTAGTGCAATGTGAACTGTTTTGGGGAACAAACCAAATACTGGATATATTGACCTGAAAGGAAATGTAAACAAAATTTACCAGAGGTCTACCAGAACTTTTGAGGTTGACATTTTGAGGAGGATTTGTATAAAACAGGGTTATTAGTCTTGGAATTTATACAGTTAAGGGGTGGTTTGATTGAACATTTCAAAATGTTGTAAGCAAAATGTAGGATAGGTATAAACTATTTCTGCTAATTGGATAGTCTACATCTGAGGAACACAATTTAAAAATTAGTGCCAGTCCTTTTAGGTATGAAATGAAGAAAAGTTAGTTCAGTAGATATTAGAAGTTCAGGCTTGATATTAGAAGTATGGAACGCTTATCTGCAGGTGACAGTTGATGCTGAATTAATTGCTCTTTAATCTGAGATTTATAGACTTTTGTTAATCAAAGCTGTAAAGAGATATAGGATAAAGGCAAAGGAATGGAGTTAGGTTTGTAGATCAGCCATGATTGTATTGAATGGCAGAACAGGCTTGATGGACTAAATGATCTACTGTTGCCTTGTAATCTTTTTATTATCAAATACACAGCTAAAGCAGTCGCAAAAGATTTTATTATTGAGAGGTCCAGCTAACTGCTAAATTTAGTGTTGATTGAACTATACCCCTCCATTAACATATTTAGTTTACATTGTGTTACACGTAATATTATATCTTAAGACTTGACACCCAAATATGCAGAGGTCAATGAGATACAGAAAAGAACAAACAAATTTGGAAACATCATTGTTTTGAGCATAAGACAGGGACATTGTAGCAGCAATTCTGTTGAACATGTGTGAAAAAGGAAGATATTTGTAACTTAACTATTTTAAATGACTTAGATACATACTTGTATGCTGCTTCGTACATTTGGTTGGAGTTGGGGTAGTGGTATTGAATTGTGCGGTCTGATTATGCTAAAAACTAGTAGACATTTATTTTCCAAACTAGATAAATTTTTTACAGTGGTGTTAAACTTCTCTTTAGTTCTCCTGACAAGGTAGAATATTTCCTTTCAGGTGCCTTCCAGATAGTTGCAAAATTAAAAGGTAATCAGTTTGAGTCAAAAAGATCCTTGTGTTGCATGTTGGTTTTGAGTTATAAGGTGGTTATGGTTAGAGTTTCATTTTATACATTTCTTGCTGAACTGAGATTTTGTTGACTTTCATCTTTTACGTGAAATACTCTTTGTATTTTAGAAATACAGTGACAGGCAAAAGATTATTGGGGAAGAGACCAACTTGTGCCATTGTTATGAGGTACAATCTGTTTGATACAAGTGAATTGACAAAATGACCAATAATAGCTGTTATAATCTAGGGTTCAAAATTCCAGAGTTAGTACAGGCAGGCCATTGCTGAAGAATTAAATGAATAATTTGCACAATGACAGAAGAGAGAGTTCAGTCACCTGAAGGGTGTAAAGTTGAATGAGGAGGCAATATTGAATAGGTTGTCTGTATTTAAAATTGATAAAGTGCCATGACTGCATAAGAGATGCCTAAGATTAATGAAGGAAATGAATGTCGAAATTGCAGAAGCATTGTTAGTTTGGGAGCTTGGTCAGCGTGGGGTAGTTGCAATGAAGGAACTGGTTCCGTGCTGTATGACTCTGACTATTGATTAAAAACAGATGCAAAAATAAAACTAGCAACTACAATCCAGTCAACTTAATCTCAGTGGTTGGGAAGCATCTAAATATGATATAAAACTAAGTTAATAGTTATTAGATTAGATTACTTAGTGTGGAAACAGGCCCTTCGGCCCAACAAGTCCACACCGACCCGCCAAAGCGCAACCCACCCATTCCCCTTACTTAACACTACGGGCAGTTTAGCATGACCAATTCACCTGACCTGCACATCTTTGGACTGTGGGAGGAAACTGGAGCACCCGGAGGAAACCCACGCAGACACGGAGAGAATGTGCAAACTCCACACAGTCAGTCGCCTGAGTTGGGAATTGAACCCGGGTCTCTGGCGCTGTGAGGCAGCAGTGCTAACCACTGTGCCACCGTGTCGCCCCAGTTATTTCAATAAAAAAAAGGTTTAATTAAGGAAAGCCAGCATAAGTTTGTAAAGGGAAACTCAGTTAATTTGGAGCTTCTTGAAGGCGTCAAACAGGGTTGGTATTGGAATGTTGTTGTGTATGTACTATGAAATGTTTGTTACAATGGTGTATAACACCAGAGCAAAGTGAGAGCTCATGGAGTAAAAGAAACAGTAGTAACATAAATACAAAATTGTCTGAGTAACAGGCAACAGAAAGTAATGGTTAATAGGTGTTTCTCAGATTGGAGGAACGTTTATCGTATAATTCCCCAGCATTCCATTTATTATTTCCTATTTTTCCTCATATATTCATGAGTTAGATCTTGGTGCATAGGACATAATTTCAAAATTTGAAATGTGCAAATATTGCAAACCATGAGGTGAGTAGTGCAGAACTTCAAAGGGCAAAGATGAATTGGTGGAATTGTCAGACAAATGGTAGATGAAATTAATTAAAAAGAAGTGTGAAGTGATTTATTTTGGAATGTGGAAACCTAGTATAATATTAAAGATACAATTCTGTACAGGATGCAGGAGCAAAGGGGCTATTGTTCTGTTATGAACTTGGTTTAAGACAATTTTTTTTTAAAAAGAGAAATCCAAAATCCCAGTATTTGCTGAAAGGGTAAAACCACAAGATTCTATCATTTAAGACATAATACATTTTTACTAATCACGGTTAAAACAAGCAAACACCAGATTTTTTTTTAGTAACCATCTATGCAGCAAAACTTAATCAACATAAATTAATTATGAATTTGTGTTGATTATAACTACAAATTGTACATTAGATGGACAATTCTAACAGATGTAGTACATTTAATATACATGTTACCTTTATCAATCACACATTTCTTCAACATCTTTCTTCCTCGTGAAGAGTTTTAGCTCCTGTTCTCAGATTTAACCTGTGACCCAGTTGTCAGTAGCACCCAACCAACCTGAGTTTTCCAGACATGGTCTTCACCAAAAATGGCACAAGTCTGCGGGATCTTCCCAATTCTGCCATAACAGCCTGGATGGCACAGATCCATCATATATTCGTAAAGTAAAAAGCAGCTGAAGTCATTGTCCATTTGCCGTTTCTGAGCTTCTGGCCTATGTCCTTCAACATGCCCTACTCCAGCATTGAATCTGGCCCTGTGTCCTTTTATATGATTTCACTCTGCCTAGTGAAGTTTTGGTTTCCAATCTCAGTTTAAATCTTTGTTTCCTTAGAAACTAGAAGCATCAATTTACCTTTACAGTTTGCCATTTCATTTAGGGTCTGTCTCAAAATACAAGCTTTGAAACCAGAAATTCCATCAGTGTATAAATCATTGAAGGTGACAGGGCAGGTTGAAAGATTGGTTCATAAATATTAAAAAAATACTTTATTCAAGAGTCATGGCTAACACTTTGACCCTCCCTTATTGCCTTTGAAAAGCTTATGTTGAGTTATCATCTTGAACATCTGCAGTCCTTAGGATGTGGATAACCAACTATGCTGTTAGGAAGGTGTTTGACTCATTGACGGTGAAAGATAGCAATCTAGTTTCAAGTCAGATTTTATGTGCCTCTTGGAGAAGAACTGGCAGGTGGTGGTATTGAGTACACCTGCTGCTCTTGTCCTTCTCTGTAGTAGAAGGTTCTGTTGAAGGGACCCAGGTGAGTTGCTGCAGTGCATCTTGTGGATGGTACAGCTTTACTTTGGTGAAGAGAATGAACACTGACGGTGACAGATGGGATGCCAAATAATATTTCCTCCATTTTTGTTTGGGAAAAACTAGAAATCATTGCATAGGTATACCAATTGCATGCAAGAGACCCTGGAGTGGCTGCAACACCAATCAAATAGGCTGCTTTGTTGTGGATGCTTTGTATTGTTAGTGCAGTGCAGATCACTCCATTACTTGTGCCTTACAGATGGTGAAGAGGCATTGTGTACATTATGAAGTGACTTGTCAGTAAATGCTGGGAGTTGAGAGCGTGGTGCTGGAAAAGCATAGCAGGCAACATCCGAGGAGCAGGAGAATCTACATTTTAGGCATAAGCAGACTTGACAGATCAAATGGTTTCCTCTGTTTTTTAATTCAATAGTGACTCACTTTAAAAGTGCTGTATTGGCTATTGACAATATTAGTGTTTAATATTAAAATTTGAAATGGAGTATAAATGCAATCGCTATCACTGTCGTGGTGATAGTGCTTTTATTTAGTTTGAGGCCATTTATTGCTGTAAGCCAATTGGCATCTTGCTTTGAAAATACAATTAGAAAATTGGCTATTGAATTTAGCTTTTTGAATTAAAATTGCACATCAAAATGGGATACATTTTGTTGGCAGTAGATTTATCCTGATTTTCTTTTTGCTGTTAAAGTTACTTTCATCAGATGCACTGTTAAAGTTTCCTGAGATTACTCTTTGTACTGTCTTCCACTGTTTAACAATAATAAACTCTATCTTGTCCATTCAAGTGTTATATCCACCTTCAAAAGTGTCTGCAGTTTCTACTGCCTTAAAGGTGACATTAGTTATAGAGCTGTTGTAAGTGATTTGGCAGAAATGACATCTCACCACCTTAAATTCAGTTTGAATTACATATTGAAAAAAGGTGTTTTGCATTTGCAGTACAGTATTCAAATACTCAAGTTGGTAATAAAGCAAAGCTACCCTTAATTTATACTAAATTAATAATCTTGTTCAGAAAAGCAACTAAGTTTGGACTAAGGGGTATGAGAGATTGTTGATTGAATTTTGGTTAATGTAGATCCAGGTTAACATGAATTTAGTTCTTTTAGACTCGGAGGGAAGGTAAACTTTTTATAAATTTGGTGATGTCAAGGAATTCAGAGCCTGAGATTTATGTTAAGAATGGCGCCTCTGATTGGAATTGGAGAATGAGCAGTCGAGCTCTAGCTTAATATCCACTGGATGGCCTTGGCAAACATACAGCATTATCTCAAGTTCTACTGGACTTCATGGTTGAAGATAAAGATATTTAAGAAGCCTCTCCACAAATTATTTGCCTGATTATTGTTTACCATTTATGATTGGATATTTTCACCAGAGAGATTTGATTCTGTTTTTGAGATCTTGCAGCTCTCTTATCTGCTACTTCTGATGTTAAACTCACATGTAGCTCTTGTTTCTACAGAAAACTTTACAAAATTCATGTCCATATTTGCTTCAAGGCTATATTTAAATCCCTGTAGCTAGGTTTAGATTAGATTACTTACAGTGTGGAAACAGGCCCTTCGGCCCAACAAGTCCACACCGACCCGCCAAAGCGCAACCCACCCATACCCCTACATATACCCCTTACCTAACACTACGGGCAATTTAGCATGGCCAATTCACCTGACCCGCACATCTTTGGACTGTGGGAGGAAACCGGAGCACCCAGAGGAAACCCACGCAGACACGGGGAGAACGTGCAAACTCCACACAGTCAGTCGCCTGAGGCGGGAATTGAACCCAGGTCCCTGGCGCTGTGAGGCAGCAGTGCTAACCACTGTGCCACCGTGCCGCCCTCTCTTATCTGCTACTTCTGATGTTAAACTCACATGTAGCTCTTGTTTCTACAGAAAACTTTACAAAATTCATGTCCATATTTGCTTCAAGGCTATATTTAAATCCCTGTAGCTAGGTTTCTGTCCTGTCACAGTACCAAAGCAGCTCTGCTTGACTGTGACAAAAGTAAGCTATCCCTTTCTGTTGTACTTGATGTGACTGCAGGCTTTGACATATTGGTCACACCATCCTCCTTCACTTCCTCTCCATTGTTGGCCTGCTGAGTGAAACTGCATAACGTGGTTCACTTGCAACAATTTCTCTTCCCACTCCTGCACAAATGTTTGTCCTCTAAGAAGCTAACCTCTTTATTCTCCATTTCTAATATCATCCAAAAACAAAATGTAATTTTCACTTGTTCACGTTTCAGTTCTTCTATTCTTTTGACCCCTCCAATGTGTCTAAATTACTCATCTGACATACAGCACTGAGTGAGTAGAGATTTACAAATATTAAAAAAAAATCTTTTGTTCCCTGTAACTCTTTCTACTGCCCAGCCATTGACATCATCCACTACTTGGATGACTATCTGAAGTTGGACTAGGCAGTGCAACCTTGCTCCTATCCTGGTCAAATTGAGGCGACCATAGTACAAACAGTGTGAATGGAGCCGAACAAATCAGTCAATTTAGAGAATAAGGATAACTGACAGTGATACAGATCCTCGTGCTTCCCTGCTGTGCCTTTGGGGCAATTCTTACACTTGGTGATTTGTCACATGCAATGTCCTTAATTTGGTTTTAGTCCAAAGTATTTTCAATGCCAGATTAAATTGGGAAGGCATGACTTTAATATAAGCAGAAACTGGAATATTACCATTTGTTTCTTAGATTTGAATTTTATGATTCATTGGAAAAGTGACACCTTTGTAAATGCATCATTTTTTTAGATTCATAGAGCTGTACATGGAAACAGACCCTTCGGTCCAACTACTTTCTTATTATGATATCAGTGTGGTCCAATATTAAATGATGATTTGCATGGGAGCCCTTTTAAGAAGCAAGAGTGTGCGTAATAGCGAAAGCATGCTGACACTAGATCTGAGGAAATTAGCAAATGGTTTAATATCTGTAATGGGCTCTATTATTATGGGAGTGAGAGACCATCTTTGGACCGCAGGAAATCTGATGGTAGTTGTAAATGTTATTTGGGCTTCTTTTATGAATGTAATGAATGTCTGCTGGTGTAATAATCTCTGTGCTATGTAAGGACCCAAAATTAAAATCTGTAATATGAGATCGTGACACACTTGTTCATTATTCATTTTAATAAGTTGCATTCTTTATGTACTTGGGCTTTTTAAAATTTTCACTTTTCCTTTCCGTTATTTCCTTATTTGCACAATATTATTAGTGACATATATGGAGATAAGGAGTGAAAATTCAGTAAGAAGTTTTGACCTTGGCCCCTCTGATTAGTCTGAGCATTCTAGAGACTAATTAATGTGCAACAATGGCTGAACTCTGAGAGCCAGTTAACTATGGGTTGTTGGAGTATAACTGGCAATGGAAATTCGAATGTCAAAGGCGAGGAAATTTTAAGCTTTTGGTTTGGGATGATGGCTTCACATACCATTTATAGAGCCATTTTTACATTCATAGTGGAAATCGTTGGTTGAACGTTATAAAACATCCACAATTCTACTTTTGTAAGCTATGGAAATCTTGAATGGAGAAAATATTGTACTATATCCATTGAATATAAATCAAGGAATCAAATGTTTTAGTTGCTTCCCTTTATCAAATTTCTATTTTGCCCAAATCACTGAAACCTGGTTGAAGATTATTACTGTAGTAGTGGATGTTCTTAAATATTGCCATTATTCTCATTGAATTTGAAAGTTGGTGTAGACTGTAACTTTTACTATTTTTTAAAAAAAAACCATCTGTTGAAAATTTGACTAGTGGAAATGCACCAAAAGCTGTACAGGAACTATTTAGAGCAACCCTTAGATGGATGCTTCACGATGCTGATTTGTACACCAGTAGACAGTGGTGATGGTAGGTATAGATGTAATTTGGGCTGCTTTTATGAATGTAATTAATGTCTGCTGGTGTAATAATTTCTGTGCTATGTTAAGACCCAAATTTAAATGCTATAAACAAGTATAAAACCACCTTTTCCTGGGGACAACTGAGCCAGCTTATTTCTCAATTTTGATGTTACATAATTTTGCAGAATATAATAGCTGATTATACACAGTATAAACATGATGCCCAATGCTTTTGTGGCCTATGAATCTGGCTCTTGGCATAGACATCTGATTGGGCACTTACGTTTGAGTTCAATTTTTTTAAAATCATCGTTTATATCTTAATGACTTGATCTTGACAGCTTGTTGCATTTTCCATTGAAGCAACCCTCTTGAGTGAGTGTAAACTGCATCATACCAATTAATGTTTGTTAGATTATCCAGTGTACCACATAGGTATTTCCTGGATGTAAATAAACTTAATGTTGAATAATAATTGTAATGAAAGAATTTCGGTTGATTTACACAAGATGTAAGGTGTTCAATTAAGTTTGATTATTTTTGTATTTATATTGTTCTTGTCTTTCCTATTTCTAGGCAAGCAGAGGCCCTAAAGGCTGACATGACTGGTAAGATTAACTTTGTATATTTTAATTCTGTTCTATTTCTACAAGCATGATTTTGAATGGAGCTTAATGCCTATAGTTTTACGATTGAGTAACTGCTTCAAGTTGCAGTGGCTGTTAACTGTCATAATGTCATAGTGAAAACTGTATATCAGGTTACTATTGATAAATTGTGTTGCAACATAAAATGTAGTGCTACATGATGGTGATCCTTGGGGTACTTTAAGAGCTTCTTTCACCACTGAGGCTTTATATTCTCCTTTCTTTCCCTCTGTGTAGCAATCGCTAAAGAATTTTCTGCTGTTGTTGCTGAATTTCCATGTGTAATGTAAACCTTTAGTTCCAAGGATGAGGCTTCATCCATTGTCACCAGTATTTAAATATTTTCCATTGTGTCATACTGGGTGTTAAGTTGAAAGTCAGAGTTGGCTCATCTGCACTATTTTGCTTTTATTTAGTAATTGCTGGAAATCTGAAGAAGTAGCAGAAAATGCTAGAGAAACTCACCATTAGGTGAGAGACAATTGAAGTTTTGAGTCCAGTTTGATGATTCTTTGGAACCCGATGAAGAGTCTTATTGGACTTAATTAACTGTTTTTCTCTCTTGTACAAAACTTAACCAGTTGAGGTGGGCCAGCATCCAGAGCTTGTAACTGGACGGTACAGAGATGGAGCTATGCTGAAGGAGAAAACCCCAACTAAACATGTTTTTACCTAAAAAGGTTTAACCAGTGCATTGATTCAGATGTGCCATGAAAAGGTGGCTGACATAAACAGATACCTTGTCTAATTGAACTGACGGCACAATGCCACCCAAGAAATGTGAATGGTTCATTCTGCCCAAGGAGACAGTGCATCGCATCTATTTTGGCATGCATCTAGAGGCAATCTCTTGCTGAGCACAGGGTATGAGCACAATGGAGTAGGTTCAGTAATCCGATCTGATGACTTGTTTTGAAGCATTGCCCATAGGTCTGAGTCAAGTTGGTGTATGATAATGTAACTTTTGAGGATATCCGAACTGCAGCAGAAAACTTGAGATCTGGTTGATGACCTGAAGATGTACAGTTGGTAGAGTGACCATCCAGTAACTGAATCTGGTACATGAAACCCACTGAGAAGCTGGTGCCATGAGTAGAGGAGAGCTAGACGTCAGAATGACAAACTGATGGAATCCCAGCTTTTGTCTATAAATAAAATAATTGAAGTGCAGCATGTGAAAGAAGTTGGTCAAGATCAGTAGTACGGTGGTTAGCACTGTTGCCTCTCAGTGACAAGGCCTTAGGTTGATTTTACCCTCTGGTGACTGTACATGTGAAGTTTGTACATTCTTCATAGAGAAAGTGAGGACTGCAGATGGTGGAGATCAGAGTCGAGAGTGTGGTGCTGGAAAAGCAGAGCAGGTCAGGCAGCATCTGAGGAGCAAGAGAATCGACTTTTCGGGCATAAGCTGTTCAGGTATGTGATTCTCCTCCTCTGATGCTGCCTGACCTGCTCTGCTTTTCCAGCACCACATTCTCAACACATTCTCCGTAGTGTCCAGGGTTTTGTAGGTTAACTGGATTAGCCATGGGAAATGCAAAGATACACTGATAGGGTAGGGGATGGGATGCACTTTGGTGGGTAGGTGTGGACTCAGGCCAAATGGTCTGCATCCAGACTAGAGATTCTATTAGTCTAAGATTATTGCAATGAGAAATTTGAGGCAATAGTGCAGAAACAAAGGAATCCATTGATGAAGTTTAATGTGTCTGAATAAGTGAATCTCATAGTTGGATAACAGGAGAATGTTGAAAAGAGTGTGTGTGATCCAGTAAATCTAGCACCATAGTTGAAGAGAACAGGGATGAATAACGTACTGAATTGTCATATTTGTAACAATGAGCAAGTTGAAGTTGGAAATCAGGGACATTTTTAAGTGCAGTTAAGCTAAAATAAAACAAGTGTCAAAATATGTAGAGGCTAGTACATTTGTACACTTACCAAACTTTAATACTGCCTTTTTAAAGAATTGTTTTCTTGTGACTCAAAAAAGTAGCTACCCATCTGTTTGTTTATGGCATTGTTAGGTTGTTCTGAAAACATAATTGCTCAATTTTAATTCAATAGGGGGGAATAAAAGGTCTGGAATTAAGAGTCTAATGACCATGAACCCATTGTTAGTTGTTGGAAAAACGCATCTGGTTCACTAATATTCTTTAGGGAAGGAACCTGCCATCCTTACCTGGTCTGGCCTACATGTGACTCCAAACCTACAGCAGTGCAGTTGACCCTTAACTGCCTTTGGGCAATTGGGAATGAGCAATAAATGTTGTCCTAGACAGTGACGCCCATGTTCCATGAATTAATAAAAACAATTTCTTTAATAATGAAACTTTCAGCTCTTGTCAATCTTGCAGAAAACACATGACAACGACTGGCATCTGCACGTTTGTAGTTAAATGTAAAACTCTTGAGGTAGCTGTCGGAGATACCTTGCTTCTCCAAATGGTGTGCTGTTATCACCCATCACGGATGGATTCATGACTCAGATGATGGCAATTTCCTGAGCTAGAGATATTTTTCGAGTCTCCTCTTAAATTGTGCAAGACCATGCAGCAATCATGATGATATTGCTTAGGCTGGCTTCAAGGTATCCACCTTCGGAAAACATAGAAAGCAAGATGAGTAAACCATTTAGTCCTTTGAGCCTGCTCTGCAATTCAATAT
This sequence comes from Hemiscyllium ocellatum, assembly GCF_020745735.1. NCBI lineage: Eukaryota > Metazoa > Chordata > Chondrichthyes > Orectolobiformes > Hemiscylliidae > Hemiscyllium > Hemiscyllium ocellatum. The sequence goes on from NC_083409.1 coordinate 53,351,775, forward strand.
GATTGTGGTTGATCAAGCAACTCACTACCTTGTTCCTGTTTCCTCCCCAGATTTTTTGATCCCTTTAGCCATAAGAATTATATCTAATTCCTTTTTGAAACATTGGATATTTTGCTCTCGACCTCTTACTGTGGCAGAAAATTCAAGTCGCACCATTCTCAGTGAAAAGAATTTTTCATTTCAGTCTTTAATTGTCAACCCTGTGTTCCTAGACTGTGACCCTGATTCTGGAGTCTGCGGTCATCAGGAACATCCTTGCTGCACTTACCCTGTTAGAATTTTATAAGTAAGAGAGCTCCTCCCCCCCCCCCCCCCCCTCCGCGCCACCTTTTCCTCCGATAAGGAGAGCAGAACTGCAAAGTATCATATTTTCAAACCAACAAGATATACTTCATTCGGAAAATCTAATGAGAATACTGGTGGTTGCCCATTAGTTCTGCATTAAAAAGAACTAAAAAGTCAGTACTTTTGTATTCAGAAATCTATTTTTCACAATGGAGTAAGTGATGATTATTGGTAGGCAACATCCCTGGCTCTGAGAAAAGTTTAATGTGAAGACTCATTATCTATGAAAGCTTTCATTGGAGATTTTTGTTTCCTATTTGCTTTTTATCTCTCATTAATTTCAAATGCATTGTTCAGTCTTCATTTTGCTTTCTGTACATGATTTAAATCCAGTTTATGTTTCCTTCTTTATACTTCCTGGTTTGCAGTCTTCAAGGCAAGGAATCGCACTGTGAATGGTGAGACACTTGGAACTACCAAAGATCAGAGGCACTGTGGTGTTCATTTTCACAGGTCTCTGAAGGCAGCAAGGCAGATAGATGAGATGTTGAAGCATTTGGGACACTTTTCTTTATTAGTCAATTATTAGACACTAGGCATAGAATACAAGAACAGGGAGTTTGTGCTAGAACTGTGTAAAATACTGGTTAGGCCACAGCTGAACTATAGTGTGATTCTGGTCACCACATTATAAGAAAGATGAGATTGTCTCTGCACCTCTCAAATTCAATTTGCTGAGATGTTGCCTGGGCTGCAGTGTCTGAGTTCTGAAGGAATTTTGGATAGGCTGGCTTTGTTTTCCTTGAAACAACGAAGGTTGAGAGGGGACTTGATTGCAGAGCTTAGTGTAGATAAGGTGTTTTTTCCTGTATGGTTAAAGATTTAAAATAAGAAATAAAAGTCTGAGGAGAATTGAGAAGTTTTTTTTCCCCGCTGTGTGGTGGGAGTCTGAAACTTACTGCTTGAAAGTGTGTTTGAAACAGAAGCATTCATAACGTTTAAGCAATATTGAGATATTAATTTGCATTGAGATAGCCTAAAGGTTATGGCCCTAAAGCTGGAAGATGGGATTGCTGTTGTCAGATCTTTGGTGCAGACTCAGTGGGCCAATTAGCCTACATCTACTCTGTGAAAGGTTCCTCATAATAGATTAGTTGTCAAGGTTAGATCACACAGAATACAGGGAATACTAGCCATTTGTATAAATAACTGGCTTGAAGGTAGAAAACATAGGGTGGTGTTGGAGGGTTGCATTTTAGACTAGAAACCTGTGATCAGTGATGTGGCACAAGGATTGGTGCTGGGTCCACTGCTTTTCACATTTTTATGTAATGATTTGTATGAACTTAGGAGGTATGGTTAGTAAGTTTTGCAGATGACTGGAGGAGTAGTGGACAGCGAGGAAGGTTATTTCAGAGTACAATGGGGATCTTAATCAGATGGGCCAATGGGCCAAGGAGTGACAGATAAAGTTTAATTTAGATAGGTGTGAGGTGCTGTATTTTGGAAAGGCAAATCAGGGCAGGACTTGTACACTTAATGGTAAAGTCCTGGGGAGTGTTGCTGAACAAAGAGACCTTGGAATGCGGGTTCATAGTTCCTTGAAAGTGGATTCGCAGGTAGGTAAGAAAGTAAAAAAGTTGTTTGATATGCTTGCCTTTTTTGATCAGTTCATTGAGTATAGGAGTTGGGTGATCATGTTGTAGCTGTGTAGGATATTGGTTAGACCACTTCTAGAATACTGCATTCAATACTAGTCTCCCCGCTATAGAGCGGATGTTGTGAAACTTGAAAGGGTTCAGAAAAGAGTTGCAAGGATATTGCAAGGTTTAAGGATTTGGGCCACAGGGAGAGGCATAATAGGCTTGGCCTGTTTACACAGGGAGGCTGAGGGGTGACCTTCTAGAGGTTTATAAAATCGTAAGGGGCATGGATAGGATGAATAGCCAGGTCGTTTCTCTGGGGTGGGGGAGTCCAAAGGTTAGAGTGCATGGGTTTAGGATGAGAGGGGAAAGATTTAAAAGGGCCCTAAGGGGCAACTTTTTCATGTAGAGAGTGATGCGTGTATGAAATGTGCTGCCAGAGAAAATGGTAGAGGCTAGTATAATAACTTTTAAAAGGCATCTGGATGGGTATATGGTTGGGAACAGTTTAGAGGGATATGGGCCAAATGCTGGCAAATAGGATTAGATTAATTTAGGATATTTGGTTGGCATGCACGTGTTGGAATGAAGGGTCTGTTTCTGTACTGTACAATTCTAACTGTGCATGCCTGAGGATAAGAGTGTAAATATCTCACCATAACAAACCTGGCTCTTTCTCTTCAGTTCATGTCTGAAAGCAAGCCTTTTTTTATGTATTTAAGGTTACACAGTTTTATCAAATGTGGAAGTGGTTCAATTTTCCCGACTTTCATTCAGAGTAGGAATGTTGGGAGGCATCAATGCAAGTTACATTGGTAAATACCATGTTTAATCATTCATAAAATTAATTGAACTTTTCAGCTAAATTTATTGAGAAATGTTTGCCTGGAGGCTTGTCAAAGATGAAAGATTTCACATGCAGATTTATAAATTGATTTTTAAAAATCTTATAAACATTTTATAACATTCACACGGAGGATTTCACTTTTTACCACTTGTCTAAAATGAGCAAAACCTATAACATTTAACTCTGGTTCAGATTAGATACTCAGTGGAACGGTCTATTTAATTTTTGATTGCTGAAACAGAATGAACTGTGAATGCTTCACTGATTAATGATACTGTCAGGAAAAATCCAAATGATATTCCATGAAAAGTTAGTGGTTTTCATCTTTAGTATTTTGAAGAGTTTTATTCCCCTGTGTATCAAATTATTGTTTATGTATATATTGCGCTACAAAATACATTTGCTTAATGACTGGTACAATCTATATATCTGATTTTACATTTGTGCAACTTCTAATGAGCAGTTTATTCTAATTTTTTTCAGGGCCTCACTACATTTAAAAGTACTTGTGTTGAAAATGATTATGGCTTGCTGATTCTTTCCTCACCAAAACATTCACTATAAGCAGGAAATAGAGTTTAACATTTAAAGTTTGAACTTTTCCATTGTGTTTTAACAATCCTAAGTATTTGGCAATTATAGTTCTGCACTTTTCCATCTTTACATGTTTACAGCTAACATTGTGTGAATCTGTTTTCACACCAATATCAATCTTTGTGCAAAACTACCAACGTTGCTATTGAATTAGATCTATGGCCATGACAGTTCTCCACTTTCCCATTTATTCATCCCTTGCCCCTGCTTGCTCTCAACCCTCCTGCTGTTTCTCAGTATTAAGTGTTAATTGTGTCTGTCTGGTCTTATCATCAATACTTATTTGTGAGCGACTTGACTTCGAGTAAATTTAGCCCATGAGGAAAGGATTCTAAATAATTGAGTCCAGAATACCAAGTTCTTATTTTGTGAAGTGGTGAAGTTTAAACATTGTCATCTCATGAGACATTCATGGACATACTATTGAACTTGCATTGTGAATTGATTGAAATCTATGTGCATGCTGTTTGGTCACATTAAAAACATAGATACTGCTTTCATTTTCCTTCTCAGTGAATATATGGTTTAGCCATTTGCTTTAATTTGTTTGTGTGACCTTTGTAACAGTGCTGTGGCTTAGAGGTTATTTTGTCCTAGTTTCTTTTGAGAGAGAAATTGAGCAAGAGATGGATAGCTGGCCAGTTAAGATCACATGAGTAAACTATTTGGGACCCCTTGGATTGTTTTTTAAACAATGGATGTGGCCAGATCTCAAGATCAGAATTTCTGGGTTTTAGAATTTCAGTAGCATCAGCAGCTACTGGGGTCTCAATAAAGTTGGAAGCTTTAGTAAATGTCTCCTGGCTGCTACTGGCCTGTATTTTCAGATCATTTTAGTTGATAAAACATATTTTAATGTACTGACTTTTTAAAAGGAAAACCATTGCATACAATTTTTTAAAAATAATTTGATTCCAAGAAGGAAAAACATAGCTGGAAAGATGCATTTTTTTTTTACAGATTGACATAAAACATTTTTTTTGTGACAGATTCAAAGCTGGGTCCGGCTGAAGTCTGGACTTCCAGGCAAGCTCTACAGGACCTCTACCAAAAGATGCTGGTCACAGATTTGGAGTATGCACTGGATAAGAAGGTGGAGCAGGATCTGTAAGTATGCAATGAGTTCTGGTGATGTCACAAATATCACTTCTGTCACTGCTTCAATTTTCCATTTGGTTGATGCACTTGTTTGATCGTAGTTGTTTAAAGATGCAAGTTAAATTGCTCACCTGCAGTAGGAAGAAACAGAAGAAAACAGGACCTAAGATTTGTAATTTATTTTGCTTAGACTCTATTCCACTGTATTTGATCCATATACTGCTGATCTATTACTAACATCTGGTTACATTATACTGATTTGTGTGGTAATGTTAGCCATTTTGGAAAGCAACTGCAGTAAGCAGAGTTGGCAGACAAACATGTTGAATAAACCCCTTGTAGGTGGTAAACTAAAAAGTTAAAAGCAGTGTTTATTCATTTACCTTCATATATTGAAACAACTTACAACTGGTCTAAAATAAAACTAATACTGTAAGTTAGGTTATTTTAATTATAATGGAAAATGTAATTCTCATGAATATAACATTAGCTTTTGTGGACCATAGAAGATGTCTTGTAATCATTATGAGCTCATACACTGTTAAAAGTCCAGTTACAACTCCTTGAACAAGTTCTAACTTTTTTTTGAAGATTTTTATAGCGAGATCGGAAAAATGCAAGTTTTTATCTATTCTCTAGCTACCTAGGGATTACACACTGTGGCCTCCTAACAGCACATAACTTGGAGGAGTGTAGACTCACTGACAGCAAATTTTCACTTTGTGCCCACTTGCAAATGTCTTGGCATTTACTATCATTACCTAAATAAGAGTTTTGTCCCCATCACCACTACAAAATGCATATGAAAATTCAAAAGAAGTATTCTATCTTTGTCTTTGCACTTCAGTCTTTCCTCCTTGTGCTTTCGTTTACATCGATGCACTTCCATCATCTATATCGATATTCCTAAATTTTGTTCATGCCCTTCCCTATGTTCTCATGGAGGTATAAACCTATAAAATGGAGCTCTTCTAACTTTGTCAGATGGAAAATAATTAAGTCCTAGAATGTGGTCAATTTCAAAATTCAACATTTTAAAATTATCAATCAGATGAATAGGAATGGGTGATTTCATTTGCAAGCGGAGTTGTTGATTAAAGCAGAAAACAACCTAAACAAATGAAAAAGATGTATAATTTTTTTTTAAAAAATGGAAGCAACATTTATGCTTGTTTATTGCAAAGAATTGCAGTTTTGAGTCCTTAGCCGTTTCATCTTGAAACACTTACCTGAGAAGTAATAATCATCCCAAAAACAGAAAGCATTGGCAACCATAATTTTGTTAGCACTTTAAAACTATACAAATAAATCTTTGGAATGTTTTATTTTTGTTTTCTCTGCATTACAATTCAGAGCTTTTATAATAGCTCCAAAAAATATCATTGATTAATTTGCCTTTGTTCAGCTATCTATATGAAAGTTGTGAGGGCAGATGTCACTTTTGGGGGAGGGGGTGAGATTTTGTCTTGTTCTTTCTGACCTGGATCTGTAAATTTAAAATGAACTCCTAACCTGAAAGCTTTCTGACCAACCAAGTTACACTGATGTTTCAAAAAGGACAGGGGTGAGATTTAAACAAAATTCCAGCTCAGCAGATGAATAACATTTTAACATTTTTAAAAAACTCACTACAGTCATACGTAGAGAGACAGAATATTAATAACCAATAGAGTCATAGAATTGTACAGCACGGAAACAGACCCTTCAGTCCAACCCTTCTATGCCGACCAGATGTCCCAACCCAATCCAGTCCCATTTGCCAGCACTTGGCCTATATCCCTGTAAACCCTTCCCATTCATATACCCATCCAGATGCATTTAAATGTTTTACTTGTACTAGCTTCCACCACTTCCCTACGCACCACCCTCTGTGAAAAAGTTATCCCTTTTTAAATCTTTTCCCCTCTCACCCTAAACCTTTGCCCTCTAGTTCTGGACACCCCCACTCCAGGGAAGAGAGTTTGTCTATTTATCCTATTCATATCCCTCATGATTTTATAAACCCCTATGAGGTCACCCCTTGGCCTCCGACGCTCCAGGGAGAACTGCCCCAGCCTATTCAGCCTCTCCTTATAGCTCAAACCCTCCAACCCTGACAACATCCTTGTAAATCTTTTCTGAACTCTTTCAAATTGCACAATATCCTTCCTATTGGAAGGAGACCAGAATTGCACGCAATATTCCAAAAGTGGCCTAACCAACGTCCTGTATAGCCGCAACATGGTCTCCCAATTCCTATACTCAGTGCTTTGACCAATAAAGTAAAGCATACCAAACAGCTTCACTATCCTATCGACCTGAGAATCTACTTGTCAAGGAGCTATGAACCTGCACTCCAAGGTCTCTTTGTTCAGCAACACTCCCTTGGACCTTAACCATAAGTCGTGCTAAGCTTTCCCAAAATGCAGCACCTCGCATTTATCTAAATTAACCCCCATCTGCCGCTCTTCAGCCCATTTGCCCTTCTGACCAAGATCCCATTGTAATCTAAGGTAACCTCATTCTCTGTCTACTACACTTCCAATTTTGGTGTCATCTGTAAACTTACTAACTATACCTCCTATGTTCATTTCCAAATCATTTATGTAAATGACGAATAGTAAAGGATCCAGCACCAATCTTTGTGGCACTCCACTGGTTACAGGCCTCCAATCTGAAAAACAACCTACCACCATCACTATCGGACTTCTGCCTTTGAACCAGTTCTGTATGCAAATGACTAGTTAGATTAGATTACTTAGTGTGGAAACAGGCCCTTCGGCCCAACAAGTCCACACCGACCCGCCGAAGCGCAACCCACCCATACCCCTACATTTACCTCTTACCTAACACTATGGGCAATTTAGCATGGCCAATTCACCTGACCCGCACATCTTTGGATTGTGGGAGGAAACCAGAGCACCCGGAGGAAACCCACACAGACACGGGGAGAACATGAATTCGACTGGGACAACACTACTATTATAAGGCAAGCCAAACAGAGAACAGCCAGGGAATTCCTAGAGGCATGGCACTCATCCACAGATTCTATCAACAAACACATCGACCTGGACCCAATATGCCTGCCACTGCAGCGGACAGCAACTGACAACCGGAAGCGGCAGAGACAAGCCGCTGTAAGTGCCTGAGGAAACATCACGGAAGCGCTTCACAGGAGGCTCCCAAGCACTGAGGATGTCACCTAGAAAGGGGACGAAATGTTTGCAACAAAAACTCCCAGCTTGGCGATCAGAACCACAACAATGAACACCCGAGCTACAAATCTTCTCCCAAACTTAGAGAGGTGGGACATACCACATAGCTTCACCGGAGACTCACTCTGATGATATTATCGAGTATGGTGATAAAACGTCTAAAAACAAATCTTCCAGCTCAGCAAGCTAACTTAGATGCAAATGTCAGTTATGTTTAATTTGACCTGATTTAAGTCACACTGTGTAGACAATTATTGATTTATAATACTGAATCAAACCTACTGGAAGTATAACCTTCATCCAGCTTCATTATGGTTTTATGGTATTATAATGCTTTTAAGATCACTGATTGAAAACATAATTTTTGGTTTCAATATTTTTCTCTTCAATATTAAGTATTGATTTCTCATTATCGTCAAACGCACTAACCTCACTGCTTTCTCCATCCTGTAGTGGAGGCAGTGTTTGCCTGTACCATTCTAACAAAACTTCACTTTGTGCTAAGGGAAAAATAGTTCTTGTAAGGTGAGGGAAAGCTGGTTGGACAGCATTTAATTTGTTAATTAGAGACTTTAAATTGGCTGTCTTTCTAAAAATGTTGATAGATATACTTTTTGTAATGTGCTTGGTGTTGTATTTTAACTTGAATTAAAGTGAAAGCCAATTATTTAAAAGCCATGTAACTTGTTAAATTTTTGTACAAGCTGTTGAAGAAAATTAAATTGTTTTCTTAAAATTTAAGAAAAGTTGCTGAAATGCTGTGAGCACATGTAATAGTCTCGAAGTTTTTAATTTTAATGGTTAATTTATTATTTATTGTAGCTGGAATCATGCCTTCAAAAATCAAATTACAACACTACAGGGGCAGGCCAAAAACCGAGCCAATCCTAACCGCAGTGAGGTACAGGCCAATCTTTCGCTCTTCTTAGAGGCAGCTAGTGGCTTCTACACACAGGTGAGTCCTGAAGACAATTTTGGGATTTCACTGGGAAAAGTAAATAATTGGTCTAATCTTTAGTGGATCAGTCAGCTTAGTTGGGTGGTAACCTAAATTTGTCTGGCTTATCTCAGAGTAAAATTCAATGGAATTGTGAAAACTACAGTAGCAACTGGGTAATTTATATTCTGCGCTGAAAAATGTGGTGCTGGAAAAACACAGCATCTGAGGAGTAGGAGAATCGACGTTTCGGGCATAAGCCCTTCATTTCTGCTCCTCGGATGCTGCCTGACCTGCTGTGTTTTTCCAGCACCATATTTTTCAACTCTGGTACTCCAGCTTCTGCAGTCCTCACTTTCTCCTAGTTAATCTGTGTTCTGCGCTTCAGGCAATCGGAAGTTTGGATTCCTCCCTGATGTTATGTTGTTAATTAGTGATGTGGGGAGATGCTGTCTGACACTACAAGGAGTAGTGTGGTAGGTGAAGTAGAGAGATTTTCATAGTAGCAGTTACTGATTTTGATATTTGTAGAAATAAACAAAGTTTTTAATTGTCCACTGGGGAGAAAGCGCTGAGCCAACTATTGGTTTTGAAACTGACGACAAGGCCCCAGGACTGATCGCCTACATCCTCGTGTCTGAAAGGAAGTGGCATCAGAGATAGTGGATCCATTCATTATAACATTTCCAACATTTAGGGAATTTTGGAAAATTTTGTTAGATTAGAAAGGTGCCAATTTGATGATTTTTTTAAAAAGGGAGGGAGACAGACAGGAAACTATAGATCAGTTAGTTTAATGTCTTTCTTTTGTGAAATTGTTAGAATGCATTATTATGGAAGTAATAATAAGAATTTTGAAAGACAAAGCATAATCCATCAGAGTCACCATGGTTTTATGAAGGGCAAATCATGTTTGACTAACTTGCTGGAATTCTTTGAAATCATGTTTGACTAACTTGCTATTATTTGTGATATAGGGAGAGGCTGAGTAGGCTGGCAAATGGGACTAGATTAGGTAGGATATCTGGTCAGCATGGACAAGTTGGACCGAAGGGTCTGTTTCTGTGCTGTACACCTCTGACTCTATGTAAATAGCAACGTGGATAGTGGGTATTCTGTCGATGTATATCTGGACTTCCAAAAGGCATTTGATAAAGTGTTGCACAAAAAGTTAATATAAGACAAGATCACATGGGATTTGGTGTAATATATTAGCTTGGATAGAAGTTTGATTAACCAACAGAAAGCAGAGAGTCCAGATAAATATCTTTTCCTGGTTGGCAAGATGCAACCAGTAGAGTGCCACAGGGTTTGGTTTTCAGGCCCCGACTATTTACAATCTGTATTAATAAACTTACACGCAGGGATGGAAGGCACTGCAGCCAAATTTGTAGATGACACTAAAATAAGTGGGAAAATAATTCGTAGTGAAGAAGTTTTAAATTGCAAGTAGGTATGGATAGATTAGATGATTGGGCTAAAATTTGGCTGATAGATAACCTCACACTTATTCATGTTACATTCTATTTTGGTGTGAAGAATAGACAGGCAATTATAATTTAAATAGAGAAAACATTGAGTGCTTTGGTGCAGAGTCATCTGGGTGTCCTTGTGTCTGAATTGCAGCAAACTAGTATGCAGGTAATAAGGGAACCAAATTGAGTTTTGGCATTTATCACTGGAGGAATAAAGTATAAAAGTAGGAAAGTGTTGCTGCAACTGTGCAAGGCATTAATGAGTTCACATCTGGAGTATTGCATTGAACTTTGGTCCTCTTAATTGAGAAGGAATATAGCTGCATTACAGACATTTCAGAGGAGAGTTACTAGATTGATGCTAGGGATGCAAGGGATTTGTCTTATGAAGAGAGAGCAGTTTAGGTCTATACCCTCCTCGAATTAGAAGAATGAGAGGAGATCTAGTTGAGGTATCTAAGATATATTCAAGAGAATTGACAAAGTAGATGTAGAGCAAATGTTTCCCCCTTCTGGGCAACTTAGAATGAGATACCTTAGTTTAGGATAAGGGAACAGATGAGGAATAACTTCTGTCTAAGGGTCAGAAAAGGGCTGAGATGAGATCAGCCACGACCGTATTGAATGATGGAGTAAGCTCAAGGGGCTGAATTACCTAGAATCATACAGCATAGAAACAGACTGTTCGGTCCAGCTAAAACATGCTGACCACGTTTCCCTCACTAAACTAGTCCAACTTGCCTGCGTTTGGCCCTTATCCTCTAAACCTTTCTTGTTTATGTAAATGTCTTTTAATTGTTGCAACTGTATCTGCATCTACCACTCCTCTGGCGATTCATTCTATGTGCAAACCACGTGGAAAAAGTTGCCTCGTGGGTTGCTTTTAAACCCTCTCTTAAAAAAATGCTCCCTTGTTTTGAAATTCCTCATCCTAGGGAAGAGACCTTCTGGTATTCCCCTTATCTGTGCCCCTCATGATTTTATAAATCTCCATTAGGTCACCCCTCAACCACCTCCTCTCCAATTTAATAATATCCTTCCTACAGCAGGACAGCCAGAACTGTACATGGTACTTCAGAAGAACTTCTCTCCTTGTTGTAATGTTGTATAATTAGATTTTGCATCTTGGGGAATACTTTGAATAAAATTATCCTTTTGTGTGTGTTTTGGAATTTCTTTTGTTTCAGTTGCTGCAGGAGTTGTGCACAGTCTTCAATGTGGACCTTCCTTGCCGTGTAAAATCATCACAGCTTGGAATCATCAGCAATAAGCAATGCAGCACCAGTGGAATTGTGAAGCCCCAACCCAGCTCTTGCTCTTATATCTGCCAGCATTGCCTTGTACATCTTGGAGACATAGGTATGTCACCTGGAGTTTACAGTGACAGTTGAAGCCCAATTCAGTTAAATTACATTAATTCTTTGTATAAATTACTTTACTTTAAATTTCAAACCGGTGTAGTTTATCCATGAAAAAAAGCAAAGAACTGTGTATGCCGGAAATCAAAAACAAAAGTGGAAATTTGCTGTAAAAAAAATTCAGCAGGTCTGGCAGCATCTGTGGAGAGAAAACGGAATTAACGTTCAGGTCTAGTAACTCCTCTTCAAAACCGATTGTAGCTAGGAAAAGGTTGGTATATATGCAAGAGAAAAGTTGGAGGAAGGGGAAAGGAGTAATCGATAGTTGTCAGTGGAGCCCAGTGAGAATGAAAAACAATTGGACAGACAAAGGAATGGCTAAAGGTCTGCCTGGGAGAATGAGGAGCTGCTGAAGTTGACTGATAGTGGCTGAAATGGTAGCAGTCCATGTGACGAGAAGACCTGGTTTCAGGGGTTGGGGTATAGACATGGGAGAAGGTGCTCACGCTCTACAGTTATTGAACTCAACATTGAGTTCTGAAGGGTGTCGGTTTCCCAAGTGGAAAATGAGTTGCTGTTCTTCTAGGTCTGCTGCAGTGCTCCAGTGAAGCTGAGCGTAAGCTGGAAGAATAACCTCGCAATTTCTGCATTTTTTATTTCAGCTTGAGAACCCTGCAGCCTTCAGGACTCTATATTGAGTTCAACAATTGTAGAGCTTGAGCACATTCTTCCATGTCCTTACCCAACCTCCACACGCCAGGCATTCTACCACAGCCATCCCATTATTAGCCACTAATGGTTTAGCTGTGATTCATTCTCCCAGAGTGACATTTATCCATTCCGACTGCTGCCCACCTGTTTCTATGTCTGCCTCTCTCTCCCCCGTCTGTCTGCCTTTCTCTCCCCTCCCCGCCTCTGTCACCCCACCTCTGTCTGTCTGCCCAACTTAAGAGGTATAGTTAGTAAGTTTGCAGATGACACCAAAATTGGAGGTGTAGTGGACAGCAAAGTAATTGGTTACCTCCGATTACAACAGGATCTTGACCAGATGGACCAATGGACTGAGAAGTGGCAGATGGAGTTTAATTCCGATAAATGCATTTTGGGAAAGCAAATCTTAGCAGGACTTATACACTGAATGGTAAGGTCCTAGTGAGTGTTGCTGAACAAAGAGACCTTGGAGTGCAGGTTCATAGCTCCTTGAAAGTGAAGTCGCAGGTAGATAGGATAGTGAAGAAGGCATTTGGTATGCGTTCCTTTATTGGTCAGAGTATGGAGTATACAGGAGTTGGGAGGTCATGTTGCGGCTATATAGGACATTGGTCAGGCCACATTTGGAATATTGCGTGCAATTCTGGTCTCCTTCCTATCGGACGGATGTTTTGAAATTCAAAAGGGTTAAGAAAAGATTTACAAGGATGTTGCCAGGGTTGGAGGATTTGAGCTACAGGGAGAGGGTAAATAGGCTGGGGCTGTTTTCCCTGGAGCGTTGGAGGCTGAGGGGTGACCTCCGAGGTTTATAAAATCATGAGGGACATGGATAGGGTAGATAGACAAAGTTTTTTCCTTAGGGTGAGTCCAGAACTAGAGAGCATAGGTTTGGGATGAGAGAGGAAAAATATAAAAAAGACCTAAGGGGCAACGTTTTCACACAGTGGTGTATGTGAGGAATGGGCTACCAGAAGTGGCGGAGGCTAATACAATTGCAACATTTAAAAGGCATTTGGATGGGTATATGAACAGGAAGGATTTGGAGGGATATGGGCCAGGTGCTGACATGTGGGACTAGATTTGGTTGGAATAGCTGGTCGGCAGGGAAGAGTTGGACTGAAGGTCCTGTTTCTGTGCTGTACATCTCTATGACTCTATGACCTGTCTGGCACTCTGAAATATTTCTAGCAATTACTGTTTTTGTTGCAGTTTATCCATGATTCTGATATGCTTTCTAGAGCATTCACCTCTTATAGGCTTCAGACCACCTTTTAATGTGTAATGTGGTTTGAACATTGTTTTTCATATTTAAAGCAGTGCTCATCTAAAAGCTGCAACTTCACAAAGGTTATATATAACTGTTATAGGCCTTCTCGACATTGTGTACAAAAAGAAAGTGCTGGAGAAACTCAGCAGGTCTGGCAGCATCTATACAGAGAAAAACAGTCAATGTTTTGAGTCTAGAGAATTGAAAGGGTGATATTTATGCTGATGACTAGTTGGGGTAAGATGAATAGTGAGTGGAGATAGTACTTACTGAGAGAGAAAATGGAAAGAAAACAGATTGCTAATGGTAAACCAAGAGATAAATGCTGGTTGGAGTGCTAACGAGCAGTAAAAATGTTTGAAAATAGGTTAGCTGTGCTGGGAACAACCATGCAAAACAGATCCTGGGGTGTGGGTGTAGCTAACAAAAGTGGAGAAAGGTATTTATGTCCTGAAATGGTTAAACCCAGTACCCAGGCAGAAGATGAAGTGACGTTTCTTCAGCTTACATTGAGCCTCACTGGAGCACTGCAGCAGGCCTGAGAGAAAAGTGTTGGCATGGGAACACGATGTGTTGAAGTGGAAGATGACTGGAAGCTCAGGATCATTTTTACAAATAGCGGCTAGATGTTTGGCAAATGAGTTGTGTAGTCTGTGTTTTGTCTCCACAATGTAGAGACCATTGTGAGCAGTGAATATTGCAGACTACGTTGAATGAGGTGCAGCTAGATTGCTGCTTCACCTCATGAGTGTGTCAGCAGCCTTGGGTGGGTGGGAAGGGAGGAGTTTAGTAAAAAAAAGTATTGGACCTTAAATAACTGCATGGGAAGATGCCATTACAGTGTAATGGAGGAGGAGTGGACCATGTTCTGGAAAGAATGGATCCTGTGAAATGTTGACCAAGGAGGGGAGAAGAATAGGGTCTGGTGATTGGCATCCCATTGGAGGTGGCAGTTTATAACTGAATATCGGTGCACTATTAAGTGAGGACCAGAGCAGGGATATCTCTATTGCTGTTGTAGGAGAGAAGGCAAGGAGTTAGGGCAGAAGGGCAAGAAGTGGGACAAGGCTAAGTCTTGCTAAGTGGTAAGGAAACAAAGGTTGATGACAATGGTGGACATTTCTGAGGCCCCTGTGCACAAGATGACATCATAAGAACATGCAACAGAAACTGAGAATCTTGGAGAATAGAATGGAGACAGGGTTTGTTCAGTATATGAACAGGCTCTTCGGCCCACCATGTTAGGTCAACCAACAAATGCCAAACTAAACTAATCTCATTTGCCTGCACTTCGTTCATAGCCTAATATTATCTGGCATTTTAAATGCTTCATAAATGTTGCCTCTACCACCCTCTGGCAGTATGATCAATGTACCACCCTCAAGATGAAAAAAAAGTTTCTCACATCTAAATCATTTGCTCCTTGCCTTAAACATTATCCATAGATGAGATGAGGTTAGTGACAGTTGTGGAAACAGTGTGTTCAGTGTTGAGAGTCATGCTCTGGGTGAAATAAAAGTGTCCAAATGCTGACACTCAGCTATAAAATAGAGGTCAGTATGCCAAGCAGCATCGCCACCCTTGTTGGCAGGTTTGAATACAAAGTCTGAGAGCAGTAAATTCAGAGAGAAGTAGGTTAGAATAAGTGAAGGGAGCAGAGAAATTAAGTCAGCAGTTCTCAATGAAAAAGTTGAGTTCAGGTAAGAGGCCAGAGTGAGAGGTCCAGGTGGAGGGGCAGTGTTGGAGGTGGACAATGGGATCTGCAGTCTGGGGAGAGAACTGCCCAAAGAAATGGGCATAGAGCAAAAGCTATGGAAAAAGAGTTTGACATCAAGTTGTACCTGAAATTCATTGAGGTGTGGGCTTAAAGGGATTAAAATTAACACCTTGACTGAGTACAGATCATTCAGCATCAGAGAGCAGAATCTCAGAAATATTGTAAATGCCTGACAAGAGGTGGGGTTGGAGGAAGGAGTGCATTCAGACAAAAGACAAATAAAAGAGGGTTTCAGAGGCCTTTGGGTACCATTCTGTTGCAGCCTGCATTCCTTAATACCTGAAAGGAAGAGAAAAGGTTTCTTGATAAATTGTCAAATGAGCCAAAGCATGAAATGGCACTGGGGAACAGAACAGCTTTAAGATAAAGCCATTATATGTTGATCATAAACATTTACACATTTGTTTCCATAAATTTCGGTTTCTGCTTTAACTTCTTTTTTGTTGTAATTAAAATTCTTTGAAACTTGCACAAGGCTGAGATTTATTAGAGCTCTTAACCTTCCTAATTCTATAGCCAGAGGTCCCAAATACCATTTTTAGGACAGAATTTTCTCGCACAGTTCTAAAGTATGTTGAGAAGTCAATGCGATAAATACAAGTACATGTTAATGCTTCTTCCCTTCCTTTTATTTTCCATTGCTGTTTTCTTATGAGTGTTTAAATGAGCAGAGAGGGCAAGCAATACGGGGCATAAACTTCTTTTGGAGCTAATTTTAGTG
The DNA here is from genome assembly GCF_020745735.1 of Hemiscyllium ocellatum. Classification (NCBI taxonomy): domain Eukaryota; kingdom Metazoa; phylum Chordata; class Chondrichthyes; order Orectolobiformes; family Hemiscylliidae; genus Hemiscyllium; species Hemiscyllium ocellatum. Next base: position 53,367,682 of record NC_083409.1, read on the forward strand.
CTTATCTGTGTGCTGAAACTGCTAATATCAGTTTTTTCATGACATGGTTGGAGGGATATGGACCAGAAGTAGACAGGTGGGACTAGTTTAGTTTGGGATTATGTTTGCCATGCACTGGTTAGACCAAAAAGTGTCTTTCTATGCTGTATGACATTCTGAAATAATAGGTGACATCCATTCACTGATTCATTTTTCTAGGTAATGCCCTGACCAGAATCTGCCCAGTTTAAAATTTAAACAAAGTCTGACAGTTAACTGTCAATCAGCATTAATGGGTGCATTCTCCATGGCTTTCCCTTTACCAGAGTCCACTTGGCAACCAGTTAGCTCTTTTATACACGATAGATTTTGGTTTTTCCCTTGACAATTCACAAAGATATTGATTCCTGAAGAATGCAAACAAAAAGCTTTGACAAAATGTCTGTCTTTAGCAAACACTCAAGTTCTGTACTACCAAATGACTATTTAACTTACCCTTCCTTCTCTGTTAATTTCGTAATTCTTAAATCCAGTTAAGAAAGTATACATTTCCATACCCTCTTCACTCCGGTTCCTACCATTCAGTTTCACTTGCTGCAGTGTTACACTATATGCTTTTAGCCACATGCAAAATATGTAAAAATCCTAATCTGAGTGGGACCAGTCAAGCTAACAACTCATTCTGTTGAATGCTTTGTCACAGCAAATTATGACCCATTAAATTGAGAAAACCTGGTAGATCAAGTCAGTTAGAGTTATAGACCTGTACAGCATGGAAACAGACCCTTTGGTCCAACTCGTCCATGCCAGCCAGATATTCTAAATTAATCTAGTCCCATTTTCCAGCGTTTGGCCATATCCCTCTAAACCCTTCCTATTCACATAGCCATTCAGATGTCATTTAAATGTTGTAATTGTATTAGCTTCCACCACTTCACAGCTTATTCCACAGACACACCACCTGAAAAGTTGAAAAGTGAAAAGTTGATCCTTAGGTCCCATTTAAATATTTTCTCCCTCACCTTAAACCTATGCCCTCTAGTTTGGGACTCCGTGACCCTAAGAAAAAGAACTTGGCTATTCACCCTATCTGTGCCTATCATGATTTTATAAACTTGTATAAGGACACCCCTCAGCTTCTCTCATTCTAGGGAAAAGAGCCTCAGCCTATTCAGCCTCTCCCAACAGCTCAAACTCTCCAACCCTGACAGTATCCTTGTGACTCTTTTCTGAACCCTTTCAAGTTTCGCAATATCCTTCCGATAGAAGAGAGACCAGAATTGTGTGCAGTATTCCAACAGACCTAGTTCGCTAATGTATCTATGGTTTGACTTACAGCACGATACAGAAATCAGACTAGCCAGGCTGAATCCTACTACAGACATGCAGCTCAACTTGTCCCTTCAAATGGTAAGATCTGTCTTTTATTTCTTATGAATGTTTTTAATCTGTGTCTCATTTATATTCTGTAACAACTTTTGAGATTGTTAGTCTCACACAATCCTATAAAAGGAACAATATATCATTTATTCTGAAGAAGGATCACTGGACCTGAAGCGTTAACACTAATTTTTCTCCACAGATGTTGCTCGACCTGATCTTTTCCAACAGTTTCTGTTCTTGTTTCTGATTTCCAGCATCTGCAGTTCTTTTGGTTTTTATTTAGCACCTAGCTCACTGCCACATCTCTTCCAGGCATGCCCATCTTGAAGGTCTGCTCTTCTCTCCGACAGAATTTCTGTTTCAATCTTCTTTCTTATCCACTATCATTAATTTTACTGTCACTCCTCATGCTTGACGAAGTGTTTGCTAAAACCCGCTTCCTCAGCCGCATCATATTCCTTGTTGACTGACTGCCTCCAGCTCAGACTCATCCTACATGGATTTCAACTTGAGTTTCATCCTTCATGTTTTGAATCTGCCCAGGGTCATAACGATCTCCGTGATGTTCAGTGTTCCACAGACAGCTGTTCTCCCTGCATCCTGAGATCTGCATTCAGTGCCATGCATTGTCATGTGCACACACTCGACTTCTTGCTCTCTTTCTCGCTCTCTCTCTCAGAAAAACCCATGGTCCTTTGGAACCTTCTTCCCCCTCCCCTTCCCTCTTGCTGCATCCCCTCTCCCAACTGCGCCTCATGTCGTGTACTTACTATCCCTTTTGGCATTCCACACACTGATACTGAACATTCTGTACTCAGCAAAGGTCTCCGTTTTATCTCTCTGCATCCCCGCCGGAATGAATTTCAAGCATGATATAACGTTGAGCTTTTCTTCTGTCACCTTCGCCTCCATGCCCATTTCTTTGGACAAGAGTCCTCTCCCTATCCCACAGACTCCTTTGCCAACCTTGCAGCACTCTCTTTCCACCTAGACCTCTCCCATCTGGCCCTTTACCTGCATTCTACCTGTTCACCGACAAGTGTTGACATGACGTTGGTCGCTTTAATTTCTCTCCCCACCTCTTCCCCCATTTCAAAGTATATCCCTGTAAACTGGCTGCAATTCATTCTCTCAGACCTAACCTTGACTTTGTGATTAAGCCTACTGACAAGGCTGGTGCTACTGTGTCTGGTAGACTGACCTCTACATTGCAGAGGCTGAGCACCAGCTGTCAAATACCTTCCCCTATCTACCCATCTGCCTTGATCCCACCATGGAACATCAGGCCATCATGTCCACAGCCGTAGCTAATCTCATTTCATCTGGTGATTTCCCCTTCACCCCTGCCTCCAAGGTTATAGTCTCCCAATACAACCTAGCTTGCCTCTACCTCTTTTCTGTCTGCTCCTGCTTCACAGAACTCATCTTTTTCTAACTTAACCAGGTTTTTGCTCCAGCTGCATCCTCTTTACTGTGGACATGCAATCCCTTTATACATCCATCCCCCATCAGGATGGTCTCCACTTCTTCCTGGAAATAAGGCCTAAACTGTCCACATTCACCACCAGTCTCCTCTGCCATAACTCTTCTGACTTCCTTCAAGTCAAAAGTATGGTCATGCCTACAAGCATAGGCTCCAGTTATGCCTGTCTCTTTGTGGGGTACATGGAACATTCCTTGTTCCAGCCTATTTCAGCCTCAGCTCATAGCTGTTTTTCTGGTATATTCATGATGTCATTGGTGCTGCTTCCCTCTCACCTCCGGAATTGGAAGAGTTCATAAATTTTACTTCCACTTTTCACCCCGCACTCTCCTTTACCTGGTTCATCTCTGACTGCTCCCTATTTCCATTTCTGAGGATACGTTGGCTGTCAATGTCCACACCAAACCAAGTGACTCTTACAATTACCTTGACAATATGTCCTCACACCCTGCTTTCTGTACAAACTCTATTCCATCTTCCCAGTTTCTGTCTCTCTCACATCTGTTCTGATGATGGCAGCTTTGACAAGGGGGCCTCTGCAATGTCCATCTTCCTCCTCAACTGAGGAGTCCCCAGCATTGCAGTTGACTGGGTCCTCCGTCAAGACCATGTCATCTGCACTTCAGTCTTCACCCTCCACCTACCGTCCACAGCAGCAATAGTGTCTTTCTTTGTCCTCACTTTCCATCCTATCAGTATCCACATCATTAGCCTCCATTTCTGCCACTTCCAGAAGGATGACACCACTACGCGTATTCCCCTCTCCTCCTTTGCCAGCCTTCTGCAAGGACTGTTCCCTCCGGGACATCCTAGTTCACTTCTTCACTGTAGCATTTTACCTTTTCTCCCTCTCCCTCTCCTCCTCAACCACACCCCACGGCAGCATGCTGTGCTTTTCCAACAATTTGTTTCTGTTTCAATATATCCTATGCAGCAATGCTATGTATTTTAGATTTTAATTTGTGCTCATCAATCCTAGTAAATCTTAAAGATATAGTACCCCTACATCTTCTTAAGAGAATTGAAAAGCTAACAAGGTCTTAGAGAAGCACAGAGAGTCCAAAACAAGGTAACAATGTAACATTTGTTTGAAACAACTAGCTAAGAGGTGTGTTGCCTCGATACAAAAAACAAATTCAAATTCGACCAATCAGTTTAAATTATGCTCCAAGATGCCAAACTCCAATCAAGTTTGGAGTTAATATTAAAACCAATGAAATAATCTGATGTTTTAGGGTATAACTATCAGACATTTTGAACAGTTACCCAGAGCAGCAAAGAGAACTGCCTAAAGACCAACCAATGTAGGATGCTAATAAGAGCTCTCTGAAAGGAGGAGTTTGCACAGAAGAAATACTAAAACTGACCTGGAGAGAGAATCTACACAGGAAAATCTACAGAGGAAACTCAGCAAAACTGACTGGTTTTGAAACATGATTATTTTTCTGGAAATCATAATTCTGATTTTTTAATCAGACTAATATTGTAGAGGGGGATGCAAAAGATAGGTTAAAGAGAAAGGAGTTGTAAATAGCCAGTTAATATTCTCTGTTAGACTTAAAAAAAAAATATGAAGTTGTCAATTTTTACTTTAAAATTGTAACTTTTGGGATAGTTCTTTGCCCCTCTAATTTTAACAGATTACAGCCCAGTGTGAATCTTATCTGTGTTGTTGGTTTAAATTAGTAGAGGGGTTTACCCCATGTCATAACACGGATGAAAAACATTGTAGTCGTTTTTGAACCAGCTTAAATGTCATGGAAGTGACATTGAAACTTAAATGTTTGCTGCTATAAGTGTTTGCTCATAAGGAAATTTCACTTGTAAACAATTTAAGGTTTCTGTAGAGACAGATCCAACAAGACAAACATTTTGCTTAGATGTAAAGTTGTCATTCGGTAGTTGAATACATTACTTCCTGGCAAGGAAGGAGATTCTTGAAGGGTCATCTTGTTTGACAATGGAGAACCATGCATATGTAAAAAATTCTAGTGATATGTCTGCAAAGTAGAATCCTATAGTGAGGGACCTTCTTGGGCTCAATAAAAATGGTGATATAAGCATTTTAATTAGCTTAATTAAAAATTCATAACTAAGATTCATAAATTCAGTCGAATTATTTTCCATCTAGTGGTTAAACATTTAATGCAGAACTTCCAGGTCATTGCATGAGATCATTAGATGATATGTATTGCATTGTGTGTGTGTGGTGACTTAATGGTGTTATCTGCAGTTTGAGGACACACTTACTTTCTAAAAGTGGGCATTGTTACCCCATTCATTACCTTTGTCTTTTATTGTGGAATCATTCACAACCTGTTCCACCAGGTCATCGTCTTCCCATCATGATCCCCCCTGTATCCCAAGTTAACAACATTAAAAACAGAAGAAACCTCATGCTGGACTCAACACAGACGCTGCCAGACATGCTGAGTTTCCCCAGCACTTTGTTTTTATTTCAGATTTGCTTTTCATTGGGCATTATCAATATCTGCTATAATTAGGGTTGTATAAAGAAATCAAGTTAGAATCAGCTTAATCAAACCTTCTCGTGACTTTGCATTATTTTCTTTATCGTGAAGTAATGTTTGGAGAAACTGTGTTAGTCAACAAACAAAGCTGTTTGTTACTTAATCAAATATAGTGAGCAAGGCAGTATAATACCTCTAGGATAGGTAACAATTGAATGCATTCCTGCATACTCCACTGTGCTGTAGCACATCCAAGTCTGCGATAGTACTATTTTGAAATATATTTAGTTCAAGCTGAATCCATAAAAGCAATTCTTTTTCACTTAAACATATAAAAATCTTGAGTCATTCACAGAGATAAACAAGTGCTTATGAATGTATCTCAGTCTTGAGAACCCTTTATAATATTTTCCATTTTGATTTTGGGATCCTGCTCTTTAGGATATATTTTGGTTACAAGGTTCACAACTAAATTCCCCTCTGTACTCAGGTTTGTAAATATAGCCTGTGCCATCAACTTTGTGTTGATAGAATGTAGTAACTATGTGCTATTAGGTTTTTTGAAAATCAGATGCAAAGTCAGGAAATACTAGAAATGCAGTGGTTTAGTTACTACCTCTTGAAGACAATAAATGGATGTTTCAGGAATAGCTTTTGTCACTGATAGTTGTCCAAAATAGCTTCAATTGACAATAAAGAGACCCAATGACAAATGGTTAAAGGCATGAATAACCACTAAGCTTAAGTGGAATGATTCTAAGAAATAGTGATGCAAGTAATAGTATTACTGAAATTTCATGGCTGATATTGTAACTAAACTTCTTGAAAGAACTCCTAGCTGGAGAATTACAGTATTAGAAATATTTTTGATCGACAGTAACAATATTGGGGTACAGCCCAAGTGCAAATCTTTGCATCAAACTACTATATTTTTAATTATTACATGTCACTTTTTCCATTTCAGGACAACCATACAATCAGCTGGCCATTCTGGCTTCCTCTAAAGGTGATCATCTTACAACCATTTTCTACTATTGCAGAAGTATAGCTGTCAAATTTCCTTTCCCAGCTGCTTCCACTAATCTGCAGAAGGCGCTTTCTAAAGCACTGGAGAGGTGAGCAAAGAAATGCATGAAGATATGATTGACTGGAACTTATTGTAACCGGCAAGTAAATACAGCCTGCCATTTGCTGGACCTGACCTTTTCCCACTTAATTTCTATAATATTTTAGATTGGAAGTGGCTGACTGTTTGAGATGTAAGATCTTATATCAGCAGGGCATGCAACTGTGTATTTCTGAATGAGGAGGCCTAAATTTAAGCTTCAGAAGCTAAGTTTAAATCTACCCAGATTTTTTTCAACATCCAAATGTCGACCCTGACGCACATATAATCCGGCATCCGATCCATTCTGCAGATGGGAACAGTTTCCTTGTTACAGGTAACTCTATGATGCCCATTCATGACAGCAGGTTCAGTGACAATCGCAGATGCCTGATTGACAGACTGCCCCTCATGAAGTTCCACTCCCCTCCGATCCAAGTAACTATACTATTTAAACCTTTACTACATGTGTACGTAACTGTGGATGTCTATATCCAACATTAGGTTGGATAAAGATGGAACAGGAATGGGATTAAGCCTTGAATATTCAAATGTAAAATCGAGCAAAAACAAATTAGAGGGAAAGATAAGAAAGGTTAAGTGAAGAAAAAGCCACTCGGAATTGCATAACATTCAAAAAGCATCTACAGCAATTAAAATCTGGAAGAATGCAATTCCTTACTTGTAAAAGTTTCAGTGTGACAGAGGTTGTTTGGCTGTAATTAAGGTTTCTCAGGAGTGGTGTTTGGGTTCAACTGATCAAATTCTAAGTTCCTATGGGGAGTTTAGCCCATACCTACAGGATAAGTTCAAGAATCTGAACACCATTCAAGTTGGCATTGGACAGTGACACCATTTTGTGTTTAACTATATATACGTGTTTGGTGGAAATTGACATCTGTTTAGAATGTACATAACAGTGAGCACTGCATGTCTCAAATGGTTTAATATTAATTTCTGGCTGATGATATAGGCTAATAAGATATTTGCATATTATAAATCTCCAGTAAAACATCAAAAGTAATATGATATAGCTACTTTTCATTTTATAAAATTACCTTGTGCACATTTTTGGCATTTCTGCATTTTGATATCAATTAGGTATTCATATTTTAGTTTGATTTTTTTTAAAAACCTATTTGAAGTGGATGTGCTTTTTTCTCATTTCTTTATTTTGTTCAAAATAACCTGCATTTAATATGCTAATGTTCCCAAAGTGCTGTGTTACACAGTGTTGAACAGCTTACATGTTCGTCCCCATGTTGTGATTTCTAGTTTCATCCTGGCCATTATGAAGCTGTGTTCCCTCAAGAAAGTCCCTGTCACAAGTCATTTGAAACTAACTGATTAGTTGCAGATATGAAACAAGATTCAGCCTCTCATTCTAGACTGCGAATTAGAATATGCTTTCATAGTGTAGGTTAGCTTTTGAATTTCGGATTGTGCTTTATTTTGTTTATTATTTATCATAAACCATGTACTGTAAAATCATCTTCTCAGCTTTTAAATTCTAGCAGAAATAATTAGTTTGATATGGAAACATCTCTACATATATTTTTGTAATTCTAATTTATTACTCCTTTGTTCCTGTGCTCTTTTATATTAAGTGTTTATCAGGTTGCCACTTTAACAGTAACCAATTGATTATTTACCACAAGTTCTGAAGTATTCCATGATTCTGCAACCTCTGCTTTTTTCCCTTCAGTGGTTCAGGAAACTAAAAATGTTCCAAACTCTCAAAATATTTCCAACTGTGGTGCCACTGTTTTTCTGGTTCCATTTTCTTGCCAGTTTATCCTGCTAAATCCATTATGAATGCATTACATAAATCTCAATATGAACTTCTCTCGATCTCCCCTTTTGTCCCTGGATAGTTTTCACAGCTTTCCTGGAATATCTGATTATTTCATATCTCAATTTTAATTAAATGATTATTAAATACTTTTTGAGGATTAAGAATATTGAATAAATAGAATTACGTTGCCCTTATCCTTCATTGTGCTTAAGATGAAAGTTAACATAGCCCTTAAGTACTTAGTTTTAATTTGCAAAAATAAAACTTTGGTTATATTTTAATATTTGTTTCTCATGGTTCGCTATTTTTGTAGCCGTGATGATATGAAGACAAAGTGGAATGTTTCGGACTTCATAAAGACTTTTATTAAGTTTCATGGTCATGTATATTTGGCCAAAAGTTTAGAGAAATTGTGTACTCTGAGAGAGAAGTTGGAAGACCAGTTCAAGGTAAGAGTGCAATGTGTTTTATAACTAGAAGCTGTTTTCATGTTCAGGTTCCTACTGCTATAGAAGATATTCAAGAATTTCACTAGTTCATTGTTGCAGGAGTTTACTGAACTGTATTAGCATTTAAAGGGCATAAAGTGAGGTTGAATTACATGTGAATAATTCTTTCATTTGAAAAATACTATTAATTTAAATCGAGTAATGGAATCATGGGGGTGAGTTCGGAGGCTATGACTGTTGGCTGCCTACCAGTACATTTTACACTGAAAAACTGCACGATTGCCAGATATTGTTGAAAATTCTCTTTTCCAATTCACTTGTGCATTTTTTTTAAAAAAAACGTTCTTGATGGCCCCTGCCTGAAACAGGTGTGTGCCTTGTGGCTGCTTCTCCTGACCCAGCAGCAATTTTATGTGCTCTTGAAAACCCATCTTTTTGTGTTCACGATGTGGCTACAAACGATGGAAGAGCTGTGTACACTTATGGTCTTCTTTGCCTGACTTCACTAACTCTCGGAATTTGCAAGTTGTTGTTAATATTCCCATCACCACATCCTAAAACAGCACATTGCATATTTCTGTAATGCTTATAGCTCTACAGCGTTATGGAAGTGAGGTTTGCACCTGAAAGTTGATCTCCAGTTTTTTAATAGGGGAAAGTGAGGACTGAAGATGCTGGAGATCAGAGTTGATAGTGTGTTGCTCGAAAAGCACAGCATGTGCTGCCTGACCTGCTGTGCTTTTCCAGCACCACACTCTCGACTCAAGGTTTTTAAGTTGAGCCACCAGTGGAGATAGAAGCACTATAATTTTTAAATGTAGATTGCACTACAGCTTAATCTTTATACACTAAAATTCAACATTTTGTTTTGTTTCATTCAGTTTTGCTCATTGAAGGGAATATGGTGGACTGCTAATGCATTTAAAAAGGTGCATTATTGGTTAATTTTATTTTATAACTTCAGGTTGCTGCACTCCTAGTTTAAAATTTCTTAATTTAAACTTCTGAATAAGCTTTTGTGTAATCTGCATTATGTCCATCTTGAGATAATGGACCCCTGCAAATATCAGTTTTATCATGTTGAATACCTTTACACCAATTTTCTGGAATTGTCTCGAGTAACTACAGTTTTGATTTAGATTTGATTTATTTTCAGAGACTTCTTCCTCAGAAGGCATTCAGTTCTCAGCAACTTGTGCATCTTACAGTCATTAATCTGTTTGAGTTGCATCATCTGCGTGATTTCAGTACTGATTCTGATGACCATAGATATAGTCAAGAAGAATTGTTGTGTTGGACGCAGCTCCTTGGTCTCTTCAGTAAGTGATACTTCCTTCAAAAGTATTGTTTGTTTTAGTGAAGTAATCATATTTGACTACCATTACACATTGAGATAGTCATAAGTAAGGAGTATTTTTACCATGCCAATAAGTGCCTCAAAGTCTGAAATTGGTCATGAAATATTTTATAGATCATAATTGGTGTCAAAATGGAACATAATTGAAATAAGTTGTTATGGTCTGCAATTTTGGAAGTGTTTTAGTGGTCAGGTAAGTTAGTGCTCAAAATTGCTGCTAACTTGTATAAACTTCCGACAAAAGTCCAATGAATGCAAAAACAGTTATCAAAGTTGACATCTAATGTTTATTGACTTGTCATAACTCTAAATTTGTGTAGGTCGCATTGCAAAGTCTCTTTTGTGTGTAAATCTGCACCAATTCACCACCTAACACTGCTAAATAACTTGTAAATAATGTGGATCAACAGGAAAGAAGATAGTTAGGCAATACCTAATAAACCATTTAACCAGAACTTCAGTGTTTGGTGTAATTTATCATGCTATTAGATTCTGCTTAACTCTAGATATTAGTTTTTTTCTTCCCCCATATGAAAACTTCCAGAAATGACCTTGAAAGCCATCTTGCTCACAGAAGGGTAGCTTTGTATGATTAAAGGTGTTGAGTGATATATTTAGTCATTCCACCACAGCAGTCCTAAAAGAGAGAAATTGTGCACTAAATAATATTTATTTTATATCCTGACTCTTTCAACCATGGGATGCATTTCTTTTGGCGAAGTAAAATAATAAAAATTCTTGAATCAGTGCTTGTCAGACAGTCATGTTGTATTTCGGTCCAAATGTGGTATAGATCTTTTGTCTTAGATCTTGCTATACTCAAAATAATTTAAGTAATTACGGTTGTACCTTAAAAAAAGGAAAGAACCTGCGGTTTTATAGCTTGTTACTGGAGATGAATGTCAGAAGCACTTTATAGTCCACATACGTATGATGTAAAGTTGCTGAACAAAGTATTTAAATGCAGTAGGTAAAAACAACCATTAATCCAGAATTTAAATACAGTGGCCAATTTACATACAGTAAATTTCTCCAACAGCCATGAGGTAAAAGTAGACGATACGTTGAGATTTTCTCATTGAAGGATGCATATGAGCCAGGAAGTCGGGAGAATTGCCCTCATTTATACATGTTGTGCTATAGGACCTTTTACATCTCTGAAGGGGGGGGACAGATGGGATTTCACTTTAACGTGTTACTTGAAAGGTAACTCGAATAGTAACAATCTCTCAACTACATTGAATGTAAGCCTGGATTATATGCTTAAATATTGTAGTAGAGATTTAACCCAGGACCTCAAATGAGAGTATTGCAACTGAAATAGCTGAAATGAATTTGCCATGCAGGCCAAAATTGTAAAACCAACCTTCTCCAGAGTCTTAAACCATTTATATTTGTTTATTCCTTATTGTCAAGACTCTGCCAATGAAACCAGACTTTCTGAAAAACTGTTTTACTGAAATATGCAACTAATTTCCTCAACATAACTATAAATAGTTTGGGAAATGGAGAAAGTATATTCATTCTTTGCGTTGTGCTTGAGGTTTGTGGTTAGGGAACATCTGTTTTGGTGTACCCACTCAGCACTTTGCCTTATCATTTTATAAGGAGCAACTTGTGCTTAATATTTGGTTAATTTAAAGTATTAGAAGAAGTCATAAATGATAGTTATGAATTATTTAAAAATTAAAGTGTTAAATTAAAATCTTGTTTTTCCACAATTTTTCAGTGTCCTTTCTTGGAGTCATGTGCAAGTGTGCATTACAGGATGAGAATTTGAAAGAAACCTTAGGTGAATGCCCACTACCTGCTGTTAAAGTTTCGTTAGATTGGCTGAAGCTCAGACCCAATGTCTTTCAGGAGAGTCCATTAGAAGAAAGGCAGTAGTAAGTATTTAATTTTTAGAGTAAGTCAAGCTTAATCTATTCAATTATAAATGAGAGTTGGGTAGCTCAGTTGACGGGACAGCTGGTTTGTGATGCACAGTGACACAGATGGAGTGGATTCAGTTCCCATACTGGCTGAGGTAATCTTGCTTAAGATGTGATGGTTAAACTCACCATCAGTTCTTAGAATCATGGAATCCTTCCAGTATGGAAGCAGGCCATTTGGCCAGTCGAGTCCTCTTCGACCCTTCGAACCTGCAAACACAGGGAGAATGTGCAAATTCCATACACCTAGTTGCCTGAGGCTGGAATTGAACTCAAGTCCCAAGCGCTGTGAGGCAGCAGTGCGAACCGCTGAGCCACCATGCCACCGTGTTAGGTTCTTTTCCTGAGGTTTCACACACGAGATGCAGTTTGCACACACCAACTTCTGCAAACAGTTAAAACTTATTAAAGCTTATACAAGCTAGGTGACTCATTTGATCCTCTTCGCAGGCATGCGAATTCAAGTCAGAGGTCCCGAACAAAAAAATACATTCTCCTTATAGCATTTACAAGTAAAGCAAAGGTAATTGATACTGAGTTACCCTTCAGTTATTTCACTTCTCGAACTTGAGTAGCAACTTAAGCTACTCTGTTTAGGCTGAAGTGAGTTTGAAGCCCTATTCTCAGTAGGCACAGCACAAAGCTTTTCATGGTTCTGTGTAAACTAGTACAATGCACATTTTTTGAATGTTGTTAAGTTGTAAGCTCTGAACATTTGTCATAAAATAAAAGCTTGCACAAGTACAATCTGGAAGTAGACTTTTAAAGATGCGTATACTTTTTGAGGTACCTGTACTTTTAATTTTTTCTTTGTTCTTGGAATATGAATGACATTGAGAGGACTAAATTAATGGTCATTCATATTGATCTGACAGTTGGGTAGTGTGTTATGTTTTCACTATTGGTGCTGTAGTTATGTAATCTAGTCGAAGTTCTCATTTCTAAAAGACATTTTTGATCCAGTTTATCTTCCACACAACAGCTTTTGTGGTATGTAAATATGCAAGTTCATGAGTCACAGTTTGCCATTGTGTGATTTGAGAAGGATAAGGATCCAGTACCATAACAGTTATATTATTGTGTCCTTATTTGGTCTGTGGCACATTTACTTTGGCAATGAAAAGATAAGGAATAACGGGACTCAAAATGTTGGAGAAAGGAGATAACAGGACCCAATAGTTACTATACCATTGGACTAAATATTGATCTGAAAGTGAGTCATAGAGTTATAGAGATGTACAGCATGGAAACAGACCCTTCAGTCCAACCCGTCCATGCCGACCAGATATCCCAACCCAATCTAGTCCCACCTGCCAGCACCCGGCCCATATCCCTCCAAACCCTTCCTATTCATATACCCATCCAAATGCCTCTTAAATATTGCAATTGTACCAGCCTCCACCATATCCTCTGGCAACTCATTCCATACACGTACCATCCTCTGTGTGAAAATGTTGCCCCTTAGGTCTCTCTTGTATCTTTCCCCTCTCACCCTAAACCTATGCCTTCTAGTTCTGTACTCCCTGACCCCAGGGAAAAGACTTTGCCTATTTATCCTATCCATGCCCCTCATAATTTTGTAAACCTTTATAAAGTCACCCCTCAGCCTCCGACGCCCCAGGGAAAATAGCCCCCAGCCCGTTCAGCCTCTCCCTGTAGTTCAGATTCTCCAACCCTGGCAACATCCTTGTAAATCTTTTCTGAACTCTTTCAAGTTTCACACCTTGTAAGAATTCTAGTGCAGTAACAGTGAGGTACTTCTGTCTTCATGTAGACTTGGCAAACTGCATTGAGAAAGGTCATCTGAAGGATGAGTTCTGAGAAAGTTGTCATTGTATTTTCTTGGAACAATTGACCAGAAATTCCTGTGGCCAGATAGTTGATGCAAAAGCATAGACTGGAGTTGCATATTGGGCATACAGAAATTCCAACTTAGCGCTCAGCAGAGGAATTGCCCAGGAAATTTTAAAATTCCAATTAGCAATTTTCCTGTGACTGGAATGATCCATAAAAGCACAGCAAAGTCAGTTTGAAGGATTCTGATTCACTTAAGTCTCTAACCTTTCCCTGAGTAACCACTAAGTTCAAAAACATGCTCTGCTTCCTGGGTAACTATTAAATTAAACCATCCACTGAACCAACCATTTATATACACATAGCCTGGACCTAACATTTCCTTCCCTTCATACTAAATTGCTGGATTGAGCTCAACATGCTACCTTACGCAATATATCCTTGCCACCCTGGTGTCCTACCCCTTGCTGGCTCCATGTCCTACCTCCTTGCCCCTGAATAAGATTTTTAAACCTTGATTGGAATTTCTGGACAATTATTTCACAAAACCAGCCAATGATTTTTCGATGATGTGGAGATGCTGGTGTTGGACTGGAGTGGGCAAAGTCAGAAGTCACATGATACCAGTTTATAGTCCAACAGGTTTATTTGAAATCTCAAGGTTTTGGAGTGCTGCTCCTTTATCAGGTAAAGTGTGACTTCTGACAAGGTTTTCTTCAGTCTCGTTTTGTGTTGCCACATCTCACTATGTAACATGCTGGAAATCAGTCTTCACTATTTGAGTTGTCATAAAAGTTACTCATTTTAGCAAAGTATGCAAGTCCCTTCTTTACCTATCTGATAGACCCAGGCCAACAGAAAACATGGACCAGGTTTCTCTACTAACAAGAACCGCTATTTATTATAAGTAAATAGGCTCCAAGTACAGGGCAACAGCTATGAACTGTTGACCCACAAACTAGTAGGTATAGCTCTAACCACCTGCTAAAATCTCTTCTGTCTCTCCTCTCTCTTTCTCTCCCCCTCTCTCTCTCTCTGTCTCTCTCTCTCTCTCTCTCTCTCTCGCACTCACACACACAAAGCAAAATTGGTATTATGGGTGGAGTGGAAAAAAAGAATTGGGGAAGAATCAATCACACTAGTTTGTGGGGTTCACCGAGATGAATTTTTTTGCTTGCCCGGATTTTCTGATCTTCCGGATCATAGATTACCCATATAGTCTCTTAGTTATTGGTTAAAGTCCAGAATGTACAGCAGCTGGTCAGAGAAAATAAACTTGCTTTCTTTAGGCTTTAGGTATTTTACTGGAGAAGAAGACATTTCATCTGCCCTTGAGGTGACCTGCAGCAGTCCGAATGCTTCTGCCAGTATCGCTTATATCCAGAAGCTGTTCAGCAATCAGATAGTTGACAGACAGATAGATAACCATTGGCATTCACAACTGGTTACAACTCCATAAGCCAATCAGCAACCAGTTGTTGAGTAAATCTCACCTTTTTACACGTCTTCTCATGCCAACCCATTGTCAGCTCCCTGCTTTAAAGCAACAGTGTAAACACAATTTATGATTAGTTCGGTAATTTGCTTTTAAAAAGTGCATCAATTCCTTCTACAATCCTTGGTTTTAAAACAGCCCTTTTCCCATTTGAGTCTGCAATCAAAAATGTAGAAAAATGAAAAGATGTGTTTTTTTTTCTAAGTAATGAAACAGGACTTATAGTAATGCTAGTAAATGATCTTATAGGGTGGTGTAATCATTATATATCAAAATCTCAAGTTAATTTTGAGAGTGACATTGTTTCAACAATGCCTTGAATTTAAAACCAATTATGCATGTGCAAGCATAGATTAGCTAAGGTTGATTGGGGAAAAAACATTAAAAGATGTGGAGTTAGGATAATATCCAATATTCCTGATGATCATTGGAATGTTAAACCAGGAGTAAAGCATATACAGATGCTGCAAATGGATATGGGCAGACTGAGTACACAAGGAATGGGGAAGGAGTAATGTTGCATGTCAAGCCTGCCCCACCATTTAGCAAGATCGTGGCCAATCTGCCCTAGGCCATGACTCATTTTTCATATCAGCTCAGCATAGCTGTCAATTCCCTCAAAGTCTAGCTGTTTAAATACAGTCGAGCCAGTGCAGCTCTGTTAGAGAATTTCAAACATTCGCCACCCTTGGCGAAGAAATTCCTTTGCATCCTAATATTAAATGAGCATCTCCTTATTCTGTAGTTGGTTCCCTTAGTTTCAGATTTCTGTACGTGGAAATACTGTCTCAACATCTGCCCTTTCAAGCCCCCTTAGATTCTTGTGTGTTTCAATAAAAGCATCCGTTATTCTTGTAAACTCCCTTGAATAAGGGTGTAATCTGTTTAGCCGTTGTTAAGTCAACTCCTTCATCCAGGTATCAGACTAATGAAGCGCTTTTGAACAGCCTCAAACTAGTGGATTGATTTTCTTTTTTAAAATATGGCAAAAGAACTGAACACCGTGTTATAGGTGTGCTCTTGCCATCACTGTATCATTATAACGAGCCTTCCTCGTTCGTAAACTCCAACCCCCTGATAATAAAGACCAAATTTTGTTTGCCGCCTTAATTACATGCAGTACTTTGCATGATGGATTTTTGTGTTTCATGCACTATACTGCACTTTTTTGGAGTGTGTCTCTATTTAAATAATCTGCCCTTTGGTTCTTCCTACCTCTCCTACATGAAATTCCATCTGCCATGCAATAAGCATTCCCTTGCGGGTTCTTTGCCCTCATTACGACATCCCCTCCCACCAATTTTTAATATTGTCAGCAAATTTGTATTCCATTACACTATGTTCCCTCCTCTAAATCCTTCATAGATAGTAAATAATTAAGACCCTAGGACTGATCCTTGAGACACTATCACATCTTCCTAAGTGAGTGGGCAATAAAATGACAGATTGAGAATAACGTGGAAAATATAAGGTCATTTCACTTTATTAGGATAATTAGAAAGATATACTATTTTGAAATGCAGTGGACTGGAGAATAAAGTGGCATAAAGGAATGTGGGATCCTTGTACACACATCACAAAATGAACATGCAAATACAACAAACAGTTAGGGGAAAAAATATATGTTGGTCTTTATTGCAAAGATCTGAAGTATGAAAGTAAGAAAGATTTGCTGCAATTACACAGAATTTGCTGAATCTGCAGCTGGAGTGCTTTATCAGATTTGGTCCTCTTATCTAAAGAAGAATGCACTTGCTTTGAAAGTATTGCAGCAAAAGTTCAGTAGTTTGATTCCTGGCTTGTGTGTGTATTGTCCTGTGCTGAGAGGTTGAATAGATTTGGCATGTACTTCCTCATGCTTAGGGGAGTGATTAGAATATAATGAAAGCTTTTAGGATTCTGAGTGGTGGATTCAGAAATAGAAAGTGAAGTTGTTTCCCTATAAATAATTCTGTGTTTTATAAGAAGAGATTAATCATTTAAAATTGAGACAGGGAATTCCTTCACTTGGAGAGTTCTAAATGTTTGGAATTTTATGTACAAGGGAGCTACACAGTTCACTCATTATGTATGTTCAAAGTCTAACTACCTCCTCTTCAGTAAGTTGAGATGAGCCAATTATTGAATTTCAGAAGAACTGAGGAATAAATCATAAAATTGAGGTAACATATCAGCGATTAGTGGAAAGCATGGCAGGATTAAGATGGCACATGGCATGTTCTTGCTCCTAGCTGTGTACATTCTTAAACTGGGTGGTAAAAACATCCAGCATTGGTATGGTGCCAGTTAATGTCATGACTATTTCTTGCCTTACTCCATTCATAAGACTTTTACCATGGTCAAACACACACTTGCCAATCTGGACCACAGTTGGATGTGCAGCACTGATAATTCCATTATTTTGTATCATTAAAGATTTGTTTCTTTTTTTCCTTTCAGCATTTGGCCCTGGATTGTATCATTGCTGAACAGCTTTCATCCACAGGAAGACGATCTTTCTGGCTTTAATGGTATGGGTGTTTGATGCTTAATTAATCAATTAATTCTAAACATGAGTGGAAAAAGAGTGTACTATATAGAGCATGAGGAACTTTTATTGAAGGATCAGGTATTTTTAATTTGGTAAGTCTTCCATAGTCATGAAAGCAGGTATCGAATGTGTTTTAGTGATTCAGGGTTGGGCTGAGCACACTGAGGAATCCTTATGACAACATTATTCTTCTTCATTCTTACAAACATAAGTGGTGTGATTACCTTTTAAAGTATTACCCTTTATTCCATTGTAGGTTATTTTTTTCTTTGGCAAAGTTTTGAGCGAGATGATTGCTCAACAATGTTGCTCATGATTTCACTGGTCAGAGATGCTGTGGAGCTCCTGAACAGGTTTCTTTCCAGATTTGCAGATTATTGTCCCTGCAACTTCATGACTCTGGACCTATTTTTAAAATATAATTAGTTTGAAGTAATGCAGAGAGGCACACTCTATCTTCATCCTCTCACCAAAATATAGGGAGAGGTTCTGAAGAAATAAAGATCCCAACTGAAATAACTTTTGGAGGGAATTTGCTTACGTTTTCCCTTGAGTGCATACAAAACTAAAGAGGTTTATCCATAAGCATGCTGGAGCAATTTTTGATATTCTAAGCATGTGAATGTTCTAGAACTGATAAATCCAAACAGAATGGTCTTTACCAAGATCTGTTGTAGGAGCACACTTGTGCGGTTGATTTTGGCAGCATTCTTTTGTGCGTTTCTGAGAAGAATAGCACAGCAAGAGATTAAGTAGAATTTTGGCATTGTTATCTATTCTATCTTTAAACATAATTCCGTGAATGAACTACATCAAGCTACTTTTATGAAATTCTCAATGATTTACAGTTAATTTTTAAAATCAGAATGAAGAAAATATGTGTTCAAATGCCGAAAACAAAAATCGAATAATCAATTTGTGTAAATGTTTGCTTAATTATTTCTCATTTCTTTCTCCCACTCTGGTCCCTTTCCAGCTACTCCTCTTCCTGAAGAATTTGAATTACAAGGATTCCTTGCACTCAGACCTTCTCTAAGGTAAAAAAATCACTTTTTTTTAATGCATATAGTTGCATTGGTCATTTGAAAAGAAGCCTACTTTGTCGTGACTAGCTTCATAAGAATGTATTGGAAAGGATAAGAAAAACATCTTTGGGTCTATCAAGGCTGTCCCCCCTCATATGCCAACTTGGACAGCCTAAAATCAAAAGCATTTTCATACCATAAATGTAATTCCTCTGATTCTGAGCTAACCCTAATCATTTAACTTTTACAGTGCAGAAAGAGGCCATTCTGGCCAATACATCTGTGCTGGCTTTCTCCAAGTGAGATCACAATTATATTTCCGTGCCTTTTCTCTCTATCATTTTAAGTTTATCAAGTATTTATCCACTTTTCCTTTTAGTGGCTATGCCAATAAAGGCAGAAAATGTTTGAAATGCTCAACAATCGTGGCAGCATCTGAGAAAAAGAAACAGAGTTAATACTTAACACCAATTCAAACAAGTTCTGATGAAAGACTGCATCTCTGAAATGTTAACTTTTTCTTAACAAATACTGCCAGATCTGATGAGTATTTCCAAGATTTTCTGTTATTTCAGCTTTCCAGCATCCACCATAATTTGCTTCTGTAAAGATTCTGCTCCCAATGCATTTTCTGACAAATTCTAACATTTTTTGCATTGGTAAAAGAAAGTTATTCTGACCTCTATGCAATGGATTCACTGGCCATTGGAAGTACTTTTTCAGTGTACCTTGGAAATCTGAATTCCCCTAACTAAATTTACAGCTTTATCCATTAGTAAAAATTTTAATTTTTAAGGAATCAATGATAGAAGTTGGTCACAAAGTTATCAACTTTGTCATATGCATATAAAATTGCTTAATAAAACATAGTTCAAATTGTGAGTTCAAAGTGTTTGATTGGTGGAACAGTATTTGATGCAGGAAGTTGAATTAATAAATGAATTACACAGAAAATATTTTACACCTGAGATCTTCTGGTTTAACCACTAAATCCAGAAAAAGCCATACTGACTTATTTCTGACTGTATGACCTCTATCTTAAGTGCCCACCTCTACCTCTGTAGCATTATTCACCTTTGTCTGTATACTTATCCACCTGCCATAGACATTGCTTTCATGGTTCATATCCATTCTGCACCCCCAATAAATTTAAGAATTCCTAACAACATGGTTAAATCTGTTGAAGCTCCTCCAGTGATACATTCTCACTTCACTGGCTCTGATCCTCAAATTCTCGTTATTTGTCATCCTGTGTTTACGCTGTTGATAGCTAGCTAATATATTGTCTATCAAGTTGATAGATGTTTTAGATACTTAAATGTTAGTCCTAATTCCCTGCTTAAACTTTGTATCTGTTTCTGTTTTAAGAACTTCTTTAAAACCAATTTCTTGACCATGTTTTTAATAGCCAGTTTTTGATGCTTGGCTTCTTTATTTACCCGCTGGTTCACTCAAGACTTGTATATCTTTCTACGTAAAAGGAATTGTATAAATGCAAGTTGTTGTCATGTCCTGTTTTCATAGGTTTTGAAACCATAATGGCTGGCTCTTTGTAATCACGAGTTGCCCCCACTTGAAAGAATGCTTTAACAAAGTCTAAATCTTATCTGTGAAATCACTTTCTTCAATCATTTCTCTTCTAAAAATGTTATTGATAATTGTAAACACCTACAGCAGCTTGTTTGGTTTAAAGAATCCACTATTGAAAGGGTCCTCTGACTTAATAGTGGCAAGAGAGATTTGGAATGTTAGCAGATTTGGTTATGAACCTTGACAAGTGGACAAGAAAACAGAAGCATCTTTATATTAATTGGTATTATGGAGTCTACCCGGTTACATTAAAAATTTCATCTCTTGGCACAATTAGTCTATGGAAGGTAATAGTCCAGCCAGGAAAGGATTCACTTTGATTTTGATATCTGACTAACAGCTTGAAAGTAACTAGTCGTCCTTAACAAACGAGAATACTACAGCAGTGTTTTCATGCAACTTTTTTTTTTGACCGTGCTAAACCAGTTGTTTTCACTCCTTAATTACTAAATTACTGGGAAGAAAACTCAACGTTGGCAATTTTGAAACTAGTTCATACACTACATAGAGCGAAGCAGTGTGTTTGCTTTCCATCTTGTTCCTGTCGGTTTTAGGATTCGTTTAAACGACGAAACTAGTGTTTAAATAAAAAGAGCAACTTGCTGCACTACACTTTTGTAGTTTGTAGTTGAGCTGTTTTTACATGATCATTAATTTCAGAAAAGTACTTTTGATAATTTATTGCCAATAAATGAGGGTTCAGAAGAAGCAAAGCTACACTCATAAACTTGTGTGCAATACTAGA
The DNA here is from genome assembly GCF_020745735.1 of Hemiscyllium ocellatum. Taxonomy (NCBI): domain Eukaryota; kingdom Metazoa; phylum Chordata; class Chondrichthyes; order Orectolobiformes; family Hemiscylliidae; genus Hemiscyllium; species Hemiscyllium ocellatum. The sequence goes on from NC_083409.1 coordinate 53,388,814, forward strand.
AATGCCAAGAGATACGTTGCCATCTGATTCAACTTTCTGACAGCATCCTCAACTTAACTCTGTGTACAGGAAAATAGTTGTCATTTTGACAACTTCAAGCAAATTTTGTTTGACAGACTATTGAAAGTAATAGGTAAATTGAATTTTATGATCATGAATAGCTTGATTTCATTTGCTTGCTCTTACTTCCTATCCCCTGTTACTCTACCAAAAATTTATTTCTCATTCTCAAATATTGATTGACTCTGTAACCAGTTCTTTTGACATTATTTACATGACATTTCCACATTCCACTATTCTTTTGTGCAGTAAAGTGTTTCCTCATTTCACTCCAGTGTAACCATGTTCTAATTGCTCATTCATTTGATCTGTTTATGTCCTTGCATATGGGAGCAGCAGGTTACACAACTTAGTTTATTCTAACCTGTATGTAGAATTCTAATTCTCAGACAAGTCATTGATGTAAATGCTACAGATCCTTAAGAAATATCACTGATCACATCCTACTGATTTAAAAATGCATTCACGTCTCTACTAGATCACTGACCTCAACTAATTCTCATTCTCTTTCCTCAGGTCACCTTTGTTTCCATGGTGTCTCATTATTTTGATGATATGAATTAGATTTTATGAAATGCCTTCCCCTCTCTCTCCTGTCTTAAACAATGGAGTAGCATTTAGAATTTTTATGCCTGAATCTAGAGACCCTCAAGAATTATTCCAAAACCAGTCCTGACTCCAAAGTGCTTTGGAAAATTATTGCAAACTCAGCTTTTGTTTCTCCATATTTTTCAAATATTTGGAGCTCAAGCCTAGCCAATCTCTAAAAATTTTCAACTTACTTGTGTTAATTTCTCCATTAAATTTTAAGCATATTAAATGCAGTAGATTCCTCCTCGCCGCTTATTTTGCAGTATCTTGTGTCTGTGGTATTTTGACTTCCCCTACTGTGAAGACCGATACAAAATCCTTCTAACAAATCTGCAATTTCTTTGTTGTCCATTATAGTCCATTTACATTTTCTTTTCATGCACCCCTAACTACTGTTACTTAATATGCCGATAAAACCTTTTACTGTTAACTTTTAAATCACTTACAAGTTTAAATTTGTATCTCAATTCTTTTAATAATGGTCCCATTTGTTGGATTTCACTTTTTATATTCGCATGAACACTTGCTTCCAGCTTGTTTATTATGGTTGATTAAATACACAAGAGAGACCTTTGCTGCTAAGACCTCTTTTGGATAGTGTTGCACTACATTGTTGAACACCTCTCATTGTTTGTAGGTTTACCTATTAACAGCTGAGCCCAATTTATTTTGGTAATTTCATTTCCTTTAGTTCTGTGATTGACTTTAATTTTAAGCCTTCGTTCATGGCTTGTCTTTGTTTCTCAAACCCTAATATCAAATTCAACCATCTTATCACTATTTGTAAGACATTCGCTTACAGATTATTAACTAGTTCTGTCAATTAAGTATAATTTAATCTAGTATACCTTTCTCAATTGTTGGTTTGAAACACTTTGGTGTTACAATTTGAGCTATTTTGCTTTACCCGGTCATGGGGAAAATTGAAACTTCCCATTATAACAATGTAATTTGCCTGTCTGATCTTTTACTGTTCCCCCACTCCACTGTTGGTGTCTGCAGGTGTGGGTACACAACTCTCATGAGTTCTGCATCCTTTATTGTTTATTCCTCTGATCTCCCCTACTAATCATGCATGTTGATATTTCTTTCCACTTGTTATGATAGTTTGGTTTTTATCAGTATTTCTATTGCACTACTTCCACCAATTTTCTTGCCCTTTGAGAAGATGCCATATTTGGTTGCTAGTTATGTCCAACCTACTCCTGTGCTTTTAATGCAGGGTTGCCCTGCCTTTTCATGTAATGAGTCCCATTTAAATTTTCTCACTCAAGGGTTAAAGAAGGCATTTGGTATGCTTTCCTTTATTGATCAGAGAATTGAGTACAGGAGTTGGGAGGTCGTGTTGCAGCTATACAGGACATTGGTTTGGCCACTTTAGGAATATTGTGTGCACTTCTGGTTTCCTTCCTATCGTAAAGATGTTGTGAAACTTGAAAGGGTTCAGAAAAGATTTACAAAGATGTTGCCAAGGTTGGAGGATTTCAGCTGTAGGGAGAGGCTGTGAATAGGCTGGGGCTGTTTTCCCTGGAGCATCAAAGGCTATGGGGTGACCTCACAATCATGAGGGACATGGATAGACATGGCCTTTTCTCTGTTGGGGGAGTCCTGAACTAGAGGGCATAGGTTTAGGGTGAGAGGGGAAAAATATAAAAGAGACCTAAGGGGCAACTTTTTCATGCAGAGGGTGGTAAATGTATGGAATGAGCTGCCAAAGGAAGTGGTGCTAGTACAGTTGCAACATTTAAAAGGCATCTGGTTGGGAATATGAATAGGAGGGATATCGGCTGGGTGCTGGCGGGTGGGACTAGATTGGGTTGGGATATCTGAACAGTATGGACGAGTTGGACCGAAAGGTCTGTTTTCGTGCTGTTACATCTCTATGACTGTATGACCCTAAATGAGTTTTGACACAGCACTAAATGTGAATTTCAAAATAAAAGCTTTTTTTCATCTCTTTCGAAGCAATCAATTGATAATGTATAAAATAGAAATTCGTTAAGATGATCGTTAAAATTTGCTAAGTAACTAACAAAACCCTTTTTTTTGCTTAAGAAACAAAGCTAGAGAGAGAGAGGCGGATTAGATCCCATGTTCTGATCATCAGAAGAGAAATTCGGAGCCACGTTAATAATGAATTGAGCGAATGCTGGCCTAGCTTTAGCCTCTACTTTCTTACGTTGTGAACTGGCATCAGCAGAATTCATGCAAGAGTGTAGAACAGGCCTTTCTGCCTGTATTCCCTCTTCAGTCTGGTTTTCATGGGAGGAAGAATATGCGTGGATATCTGGCTCACTCTCAGATTCAGGATTAACACTCATTCTGCTATCAAAAACAATTTCTCTTTTCTCTTACGAGCACTCACGTATAACTCTAACTCTTAGCTCCTGTTCTTTCAGGCTCCCCTCTGTCTGTCTTTCTCTTGCTTGCTTGCCTGGTCTCTTGGCTTGCCTCCTATTAGTCCAGTTTACTTGCCCGTTACCCATCAGATTGCATGCGTGATCTGGATTTGAGCTTCTAATTTCTTTCTCTTATACTATCAGCTTTTGTGTCCAGAGCTTTTATTTGAGGTACTTCCTATGTTACCAGGATTGTATTTTGTATGTTTTGATGTGTAATAGATTTTAGTCTGTTGCCAATTAGCATGCGGGTTGGGTTTTAATCTAGAGATTACCACCCTAAAAGTCTTGCTATTCATTTCAATGTTAAGCTATTACATCAGAGATATACTCTGCAGAGCTTCCCCTTTGTTCTAATGTATTTGATTCCTACATGGGCTGTAGTAACTGATTCACTTCCCTCCCTTTCTGTGTATTTGAACAGTCAGCTTTGGACATCTCTTGCCCTCCTAAGCTCTGTTACGACTGCTCAGGACTACATGGTGTTACTTCTGTCCTCTTATAAATTCACAATAACTGGAATCTTATTTTCCCATAACAACGAAGTACTTGGATTGCTAGAATTCTAAAATATAAGCAGAAGCTACCAGAAATATTCATCAGGTCTGGCACAATCTGTTAGGAGAAAGTGAGGACTGCAGATGCTGGAGATCAGAGCTGAAAAATGTGTTGCTGGAAAATCTGTGGTGAGGAAGAAAAACATTCGAATTTTTGGTCAATGAGACTTCACTCTCCACAGATGCTATGAGACCCACTGAGTATTTACATCAATATTTGTTCTGCCTCTGTTCTGCTTTGTTTCTGCCACCCTTGCCTCTTTTGAACTACCTGTAGTCCTTTATTGCTTAATGTCTTCATTACTGTTCAGCCTGTCCTTGTTCCACTGCCCTTCATTATCCTTACAGGTAACATTTACATCATGCACATTAGGCAAGACCATTTTCTGTGGTTACTCCTTTCATTTGTCTTGTTACACTCAGTTACACATGCCTCTCCCTATCTCCTTGTACTTAATCTTTTTGGCTGCTTAACTCAACTACATTTTTCTGACATCAGTGGATGAGTGGCAAAGAGTTCTTTAAAACACACTATTTAAGAAAGAAAAGGGGGAGAGAAATAGAATCCCAAAGCAATTGACATGCATCTTTAGTATTTTATATGACTTCTGAGATTTTGCCAAATTTCTCCATTTGCTGTGGTTATTTCATTATTTGTATTCTGGAAGGTTTTTTAACTTCTATGGTATTTGCTCTATGTCATCAGTCTTTTCAAGATGTTCTAAATATTAATATATTTCATTCTTCTAAAGAAATCTGGATTTTTCAAGTGGGCACCAAGGAATAGTGGTAGACAAGGAAGGGCAGCAACTAAGGACACGTCATCAGCGATTGCTTGCTTTGGGAAAGTGGATAGCAGAAAATCATTCCAGGTATACTTAAACTGAATCAAAAGTTTAAATTCTACTGTATAAACAGAATCCTCTGCTTAGATTGGCTGACAGTGGCTGTAACCATGAAAGAAGATTTGAAATTATTGTATTTCAACTTTGTTTTGCTTCAGAATTACTCAAAATAAAGTAGTGACTGCTGCTGTGCCTCAGCGAGTTTATCCAATCTCTGAAACTTATAGATCAGCAAGGTTCTTAGCATTGCATTATCTGATCTCCCTGAATTCTCTCCAATTGCCTCTGGTTTGCTGAATCTAATCATTACCTGGCCTCCCCTAAAATTGCATGTCTCTGGACAGTGCCAAAGATAGCATTGGGTTTATCCCAGTTAGAAGTTCACAGGACCTGTATTCTGACATCAAACTGGTCCCACGTATTAAAGGTTGATGGAATCATACACCTGCAGTAGGGTAGAGGAGAAAGATTAGAAAGTCACACGAGCCAGGCCAAATATTAAAAGCGTGTACCGAAATTACAATTTCAGATTTGTGAAAGTGAGAGATTCTTGGACATGACATTTTAAACAAATTAAAACTAGATGCCTTAACTTGTTGATTAATGTTTTGTAACTGGGGAACCGATTTTTATTTTCCCCATCATTGTTGTAATAAACGACCTGAAGTCAAACTGCACCATACAAGTTTGAAATTGAGAATCTAATTAATTTGCTTAAATTTTGCATTCAGTGCAGTATTGCTTGTCATTCCTTTAGGAAGAGTGCATATATTTATTTGTGGGACGATAGTGAAGTTGTAAGGTCATTGAACTAGTAATCCAAAGGCTTAGGCTAATGCATTGTGGACTCAAATCCTTTGATGGCAACTGGTGGGATTTAAATTTCATTTAGTAAATTTGGAATTGAAAGCTAGTCTTAATTAAATCCAGGACCAGAAAAATAGTGAAATTATTGTCAAGGTAACTGTACTTTTTAGGGAAGGAAATATACCATCCTTATATTTTTTGGCCTATACATGACTTCAGACTAAAGCTAAAATGAATCTTAACTGTCCTCTGAAATTATTTAGCAAGCCACTTGACTGCAGGGCAGTTAAGAATGGGCAAAAAATGCTGGTCTTGCCAATGATTTCCATGATCCATGAAAAGTAAGGAAAAATATTACCATATGGGCTCTTTTTTTCCATCAGTGGTTAGCACTGCTGCCTCACAGCGCCAGGGACCTGGGTTCAATTCCCGCCTCAGGCAACTGACTGTGTGGAGTTTGCACGTTCTCCCCGTGTCTGCGTGGGTTTCCTCCGGGTGCTCCGGTTTCCTCCCACAGTCCAAAGATGTGCGGGTTAGGTGAATTGGCCATGCTAAATTGCCCGTAGTGTTAGGTAAGGGGTATATGTAGGGGTATGGGTGGGTTGCGCTTCGGCGGGTCGGTGTGGACTTGTTGGGCCGAAGGGCCTGTTTCCACACTGTAAGTAATCTAATCTAATCTAAAAGATTTTCTGTCTTTTAAATGAGTGAAATGACCTCCCTTCTTGATCATCCAAGCCAGACTTCTTAGGTGAAGAGAATACAGGAACAAGTTGGCATTAAATCTGCATCTAATCCTCAGCAAAGAAGTCCAATGTAGGAGGCACATAATTAGAAGAAACTAAGCTACCAGAAATATTTGATTAGTTTTCACAAATTGTTTAAATCTCGTTGTCCTTTGACATCGAGGCACTCTTGCTTTTACTTAAAGCAGTCTGTGGGGTGCTGTTGCATTGTTGCAATATAACTATATCTCTGGTTGAACATGTCTTTCATCAAATCTCCAGTAGTTTGAAGGGAATTTTACAGACGACATAAAAGAAAATTATAGGCTGTTGTTCAACATGGAAATAGAGGTAGACCATTCAGCCCTCAGGCATGTTTGTCCATATAGTCAGAAAATGGCTAACCTCTTTCTTAACTGTCTAGAAATTAAATGTTGTTGTCCAAGAAATCACTTTGAATTTGAAATTGACCTATCCTCATGGAAAGAAGATTCCAGATTTTCACTACACTTATTGTGGTCCTTGATATCCCATCTGATTGGTTCTAGCTCCAATTTTAATATTGGTTCAGATTTTCCAATGGCTACAGTTGTTTCTGCAACATGGATGAGAGTTGTGTACAGGGACCGTCTCAAATTGCAAAGTAACAAACTCCGAGGAATTGCCTGGGAAATTGAAGATTCTGCTCGGCAATTCCACTGCACCTGAAACCCTTCTCAATATAATTTTAAATCAGAATTTAGACGGTTCAGTAAAACATTATTCAGGAAGAGTTAGACGATTAAAAGCTAATAGAATTCCTTAGTAACTATGAAACTAACACTCCAGCTTACCGCACACACCCCCATGAATTACATCTCACTGACACCACTCTGCCCTGCCTTTCTGTAAGGAGAAAGTGAGGACTGCAGATGCTGCAGAAACACAGCAGATCAGGCAGCATCCAAGGAGCGGGAGAATCGATGTTTTGGGCATAAGTCCTTCTTCAGGAATGAGGAAGGTGTGCCAAGCAGGCTAAGATAAAAGGTAGGAAGGAGGGACTTGGGGGAGGAACGTTGGGAATGCAATAGGTAGAAGGAGGTTAAGGGGAGGGTGATAGGCCAGAGAGGGGGTGGTCCTCACCTACTACCCCATCAACCTCCAGATACATCGTATCATCCTTAGTCATTTCCGCCACCTCCAAACAGACCCCACCACCAAGAATATATTTTCCTCCCCTCCCCTATCAGCATTCCGGAAAGATCACTCCCTCCGCGACTCCCTCGTCAGGTCCACACACAACCCCCCCCCCCCCCCCCCCCACTAACCCAGCCTCCACTCCCAGCACCTTCCCCTGCAACCGCAAGAAATGCAAAACTTGCGCCCACACCTCTCCCCTCACTTCCCTCCAAGGCCTCAAGGGATCCTTCCATATCTGTCACAAATTCACCTGCACCTCCACACACGTCATTTACTGCATCCGATGTGGCCTCCTCCGCATTTGGGAGAAAGAGCGCCTACTTCCGGAACTTTTCAAAGAACACCTCTGGGACACCCGCACCAACCAACCCAACCGCCCCATGGCTGAACCCTTTAACTCCCCCTCCCACTCAGCCAAGGACATGCTGGTCCTTGGCCTCCTCCATCACGACGCCTGGAGGAAGAGGGCCTCATCTTCCGCCTAGGAACACTCCAACCACAAGGGATGAATGCAGATTTCTCCAGCTTCCTCATTTCCCCTCCCCCCACCTTATCTCAGTCCCAACCCTCAGACTCAGCACCGCCTTCTTGACCTGCAATCATCTTCCCGACCTCTCCGCCCCCACCCCCTCTCCGGCCTATCACCCTCACCTTAACCTCATTCCACCTATCGCATTCCCAACGCCTCTCCCCCAAGTCCCTCCTCCCTACCTTTTATCTTAGCCTGCTTAGCACACCTTCCTCATTCCTGAAGAAGGGCTTATGCCCGAAAAGTCGATTCTCCTGCTCCTTGGATGCTGCCTGACCTGTGCTTTTCTAGCAACACATTTTTCAGCTCTGCCTCTCCGTAACACTAGCATCCAAATCCTGCTGCTGTGGACCCATCATCCCTGCTCTATGTCCTCTTCCTCATCCCAACCTCTCAAGAACATTCATTTACCTGGCTGTATTGCCACCCTACCCACCTAGTTTCCTACCCTCTCATTGAGCTTACCTATTGCCTCTTTCACAGGAGTTTTTATTATGGCTGTCTGTGAAATAAGAAGAATGGTTTGTCTGCCTTTACTATTTTGCACTGCAAGAGGTCTGTCAGGTTTGATGTGCAGGTCTATGATTCTGAAGGAATTGTGATCAAACTTTTCTGTCAGAAATGTCAAACTCTCTCTTAATTCAATAAAAGAGCAGAGTGGCAATCTCTCTGTAATTGCCACTGCTTGGAAAATCCTGCCCAGAATGTACATTTGTTTTAGACTCTCGATCACAGGAAATAATTTCTCTTTATTTGTCGTATCAAAACGGAGCAGTAGAGATATACAGCATGGAAATAGATACTTCGGTCCAACCCGTCCATGCCAATCTTAAACACAATTAACTCGGTCTTTATTCTTCTACACTTGGGGGTGGAGGGAACCGGTGTATGGCATGTTGGTGAGAAAAAACTACTATGAACAAATTATCTTAACAATGTGTAACCCTTTTTGCATTCCTATAATATGTTCTGTGCAAGTATTTCTTCACAATGTATGTTACTTTCTCAGACTTATCCAGAGCAAAATTGAAGAAGGAAAACTACTGTTTGTAACTGACATCCCAGAACTGGTTAATGAGGATTCTTCTGAATTAAAAGATAGTCTGATCTTGCTGGAACCACCCTTTTCAGAACCTAGCAGCATTGAGATTGGTCAGGGTCTAAAATCCGTCTTGTCTTCAGGCAAGACTCAGAGTAACAGTTCAGAAAGTGGTGAAAAACTGGTTACCTTCAAGGAAAATATTAAACCACGAGAACAGAATCGGAATCACCATCCAAAAGAAGGCATGAAGGAAAGATGGGACTATAACAAAGGAAATGATATTGCAAACAAAATGGATGTAAAACGAGACAGCAATAAGAGAAAGACTGAACCAAAGAAAAACAACCAGGACAAGAATCTGGAACATGCACGGAAACAGAATGTGGCAGTGCAGGTAGGTAGTTACTTCTTGATTTTGGAATCTCTTGACTTTGTGATGAAAGCTGAATCTTCAGTTCACAAAGATTATTGTTAAATGTGCTTTGAAAATGTAAAAGCAGGACATGAGGTGTGAGATGAAAACCAAAACCAATCGGACATTAATCCACGAGAGCAATCTTTCTTACCGTGGCTGTTTTGAAAGAGAAACATCTAAGCATACTAGAAAGAGAAATATGCATTTTTGCAATGTAAATTACAAAGAATTATTTCTGAGGTATATGCATTGTTGTGTAGGAAAAATAGCTGCCAGTTGTGCACCGTGTAGATTCTGGAATGAGGAATGACTGGCCCAGAATATTGAAACTGGGATGTTTTGGGTTTACTTGAGCAGCTAAAACTTGATCTGTTGTTCAAAGGGTGGCATCTTGAGTTGTGAGATCTGCTTTAGTTCAACATGAAAGTGTTAAACTAGATTATATGCAAGTTTTGCAATAAAACTTGTGAGATACATGTGCTGACGCTCATATTTCTTAAATTGTTCTTTAATTTTGATTACTTTTTAGGATGCTAAGATACATGTTGAAAATTTATTTAAAATTTAAAGAAGTGATGCCTGTTGCTGGTCTCATTAAAATGCAATAAATCTTGAGACCATTATGTATTGGTAATTAATATGGTTGTCTCCTCAGCTTTTTGTTAAAATTTACTTTCATGATTTTTAAAAGAATGCATTAATGAAGCCTACTGAAGTAGAACTGAAAGATGAAATTTAAAAGTAGAAGTAGAGAGACACCAAGGAAATGTATTCTGAAGTGTGTTCTGGAGCTGAATTTAGTAATATTAGCAGAGGCCAACTCTTATATACAAACTTCCAACTCTCATTCAAAGTCTGAAGTGTTATGGATTAGAAACATCATAAACATTTCAGGAATATGCTTTCTTTCTAAAAGATTGTGAACTCCCCTTCTCTGTTAATACCCCAGTTATTCACCACAACTGAACAAATCTCGCCCTGTAAAAGGTCTCATTAGAATAGTAGTTTGTAAGTTCTTGATTTTCGTTTTGTATGCTTCCAATGCGATTATTTGCTACAGCATTTAAACGGGTGGTGAATTGTTCCAGTGTCAAGGAAGATTTGTTGCAGCATGCAAACATTCAAGCAGGGGGAAGTGATCAGTAACTTGATGATTCCATTTTATTTATCTTTGATTAGGTTATAAAAATAGATCTACAAGTAAAATAAGTTTTAATTTTTGTACTGCAAGTAGCGTAAGTTGTACTGCAAATGTGACCTGAAAGGTTTATGAAACATTTTTCGGAAACTACCCAGAATCTGTGAATTTAAAATTTGACTACCTGTTCTATTCTAGTCTCACCCCGAGGGGCAAAGATAACCATGTTAATTTTTTTCTCCTACCAACTCAACTGTCTTCTGAAAACTTTTCCTTACCACCATTAGGTGTGAGAAACTGATGAATTCTACTTTTTATTTTAACCTGCTTACTTCCTCTGAATTGTCAGGCTTCTAATGATTTTGCATTTTGGGTGTGCCAGTGTTTACTCCGGTTAAGCATTGTTAAGACTCTGGGCTGGTGCATATAATCTAAGGGGTACATCAACATTTACAGTATGGTGAAAAACTGGTCTAATTTTGAAACTCATGAGAAATTTTTGTTAAGTGCTGGGTTTCAGAAAATCCAGTGTCTGAAATCTGCATCTTTCTTTCTGACCTGAAAGACCAGTTTTGATAAAAATGGGATCTGCCTTGCTTGTGATTAGAATGCTGTTTCTGACCTTCAGGCAGCCTCATGATTTTTAGTGGGCTTTTAAATTTGTTAAAAAAAAAGCCCATTATGTCTTGCCCACTCAGCTGTCAGTTATTTTGTTTAAACTCTAACTATTGAGAGCAGGAATGTCAGAGTGATAATTGGAGAAGCAATAGATATGGGAAAGACATAGTTACTCTAGCAATCACATATTCTGCCATTCACACACTGGTTGCTCCAGTTGTTCCAACCACTAATTTTTGGGGAGACGTACAAATCTCTCCTGAACTGAGGTGGAACTCAGGCCAGTTATTGTTCTGGATATACAAAATTCCTGGTTCCAGAGTCTGAACTTGACTTGGTATTGTAATGACAGCACCTCATAGAGATGTACAGCATGGAAACAGATCCTTCGGTCCAACCTGTCCATGCCGACCAGATATCCCAACCCAACCTAGTCCTACCTGCCAGCACCCGGCCCATAACCCTCCAACCCCTTCCTATTCATATACCCATCCAGATGTCTCTTAAATGTTGCAATTGTACCAGCCTCCACCACTTCCTCTGGCAGCTCATTCCATACACATACCACCCTCTGTGTGAACAAGTTGCCCTTTAGGTCTCTTTTATATCTTTCCCCTCTCACCCTAAACCTATGCTGTCTAGTTCTGGACTCCTGACCCCAGGGAAAACTTTGCCTATTTACCCTATCTATGCCCCTCATAATTTTATAAACCTCTATAAGATCACCCCTCAGCCTCCGACTCTCCAGGGAAAACAGCCCCAGCCTGGCAACGTGTACATCTTTTCTGGACCTGTTCAAGTTTCACAACATCTTTTCGATAGGAAGGAGACCAGACTTGCACGCAATATTCCAACAGTGGCCTAATCAATGTCCTGTACAGCCGCAACGTGACCTCCCAACTCCTGTACTCAATACTCTGACCAATAAAGGAAAGCATACCAACACCACCTTCGCTATCTTATCTACCTGCAGCTCCACTTTCGAGGAGCTATGAACCTGCACTCCGAGGTCTCTTTGTTTGGGACCTTTCGTTTAGATTTAAGATGATTCCATGCAGCCTTTTGAACTGAACGAGTATAATGCTAGTTAAAGTTGAGAGAGAGATGATGTACTATTGGGGAATTTGATGTATCTCATTTGGTAAGTGTAGAATCAAACTGAAACTTGGGTGTGCTGATTGTTGGCTGTAATGTAGACCCACTGAATTGGTTAAGATTTGTCAGTTCAACAGAAGTTGAACCTGGAAACTTGCTGACTTTGAAAAAATTGCTGGGTTGTGGGGATCATGACTGCTACCTTTTATGTAAACAAACCTGTCATGCTAGGTGGTGAAGCAGTATTAAATAAGAAGAAAATCATCCACGTGCAGAAATTAATTTGATTTGTTACAAGCTAACATAAAAACTAATGTTTGTTTAATTTCTATTTCATTGAATCAGATGTCTGGATCTTGAGATGAATCTGATTTTGATTTATTTTTGTAACTTGGAAGTTGACTTCAGAATACAAGTTTGGGATAAAATAAGCAAGAACTAAGGAAGTATCGTGAACAGAATATCTCATGTTAATGCTTTGACTCACTGGGATTGACTCCCCTTGTAAGAAGTGATCAGAGACTTTTCGGATGGCAATTTCAGTTCAAGTGGTGACACCTTACCTCTTTTTCTTCTGAAGCTTTCCTGTCTGATGTACATAATGCAGCAAAGTCATGTTGTTATTAGTATAGACATCATCCTGTACCAACTGCATGGAAAACTGGCATGTTAAAATGCTGAGGACACTTTGACTTGGAAAGTAGCAAATATAAAACGTCTGTGCAAAAACATGGCAGATAATCTAAAATTTGGGACAATATGAAGTTCACTTTAGAAGGAAGAATAAAAAAGTGTTAATTAAATGGAGAATGACTGCAGGATTCAGATGAATAGGAATCTAGAGTTCTAGTATATTAGTTATTACACTTACTGAATTGATAGTATTTTGAGTCAGATGTGACTCTTTGGAACTAAAAGGGCTAGAAATTGATGGGTATTTTAATGCTGTTGACAGAAGGGAAAGAGGTGAGGGTGTTCACAGCAGTAGACAAAAGAGAGTGCTAGCAACGTTAAAGCAATGATTGAGATGTAACATAGCACCCTTTCACTACTCTTTCTTACACCTAAGATTGTCTTTTGCTGTCTATCCACTTTGACTTCATTTCTTTCATGGTCCATCATGGTGGATTGCTTGTGTTCTTAATCTGATTGTAGCTATAGGGAGAGGCTGAACAGACTGGGGCTGTTCCAGAAACTGTGTTCTTTCTATCTGTGCACCATTTGGAGGCCGCCAGGGTTTTATTCTTGATCCCCTTTCCCTTTTCATCCACATGCTGCCTTCAGCAGTGTCGGCTATTAACGTCATTTGTACCAGTTCCTCACTGCAGGGTTAAAACTCTTCCAAGCAGCACTATCCATATACCTACATTGCAAGGCTTGTAGTGGTTCATGAAGTTAGCTTACCACCATCTTGTCAAGCCATTTAGAGATGGGCAATAAATGCTGACCGTATCCACACACCTATATCCCACAAAATGAAAAGAGTAGTTTTCCTAAAAAAAACTATTATAACTATGCAGCTGTAGCACAATAAATGTAGAATGATAATGTTCAAAGTATTTGTGTTATTAAAATACTATCATCTTGGAATTACAGATTATGTATTTGATGTCATGGGAGAATAAATAGTCTTTACTTGCTATTCAGTAGCCTGATAAATTAGGAAGCCTGTCTTTGACTACTCTTCTGTTGAGTGTCAAGTATTGATATGGTTTGGCAAGCAAAGAAGAGGTTCTGTACTTTTTATTCTGATTATACGGAATAATTAACTGTGACCACAATATAGAACCCCGAATTTCATTGTGCTTTAGTGGGATACTTGTGATTGTATGAGGATGTGATGTCAATTGAACTTTTATTTCGTGTTAGTACTTCTATACAACAAAGTGTTACATTGTATACGTATTTGACATTGCTGTCAGTAAAAGAGAACTTTTTTTATATAAAACATAAACTCCAAGATGATCAATTTTGTCATTGTCATGGGCTGTTTCTGTAGATTGTTACTGGAATTTATATTCAGATATTTATGACATTTTGTACTTTGCAAACATAATCTTGATCTTGTTGGCCGGGCAATAATGAAAGATCCTTTTTGGAATTGAAGGAAATGCCTTCAGACATTTGAAGTTAGACATCGATTGAAGTTCCAGACTAAGATGCATAAAACTGAATTGTGGCAAGAACTGTTGAACAAGTGATTTAAGGTTTGATGATCTTTTATACTAGCTGTGGTAGTGCTTTGTGGCAGTAGCAGCTGAATGTATTTTTTGAGATTTGCACTACGTCTGTTCTGTTCAGTAAATCTAGGCAAAATTAGAACTTTGCGACACCTTGTCAGAAATAATTCAGGATTTATTTGAATATGAGAGAGTGTATTTAAGATTATGGATTACAATTTATAACTTGCATTCATCAGGTAAAAACTCAGACAGATATGAGAAAAACACCTGTGTCAGAGGCGAGGAAAACACCAGTGACCCAGTCACAAAACCAAACCAGCAACTCTCAGTTCATCCCCATCCATCATCCAGGTGCATTTCCTCCTCTTCCTAGCAGGCCAGGTGAGTGTATTTATATATTTGGAAATCACTCTGCAAATGCAAGGCCTGAAAAGCCAGCTATGTAGTTATCTATGGGTTCTGTATTTTATATCTGATCTTTTGTTTTCAATGGATTCCAATGTTGACCTTATAAAAACTGATCCGAGGATGGAGTTTTACATGGTTAATGTACTGTGCTGTTCAGTTAGCTCTCACCTAACAATTGTTATGCAGTGTTCTGGCCCACTTGATTTTTCAGAATTTGCTCAATTTACAAAGTATGAGCAAGTTCCCATTGTAGCTGTGCGACCTCTACAGAGGCAGGGCATAGTAAGTCACATAAACATCCCTGTATTTTGCTTGGATAGATGTGTCTCTTTAAATGCAAGTGGCCTCTTTTGACAATGAAATTATTAATAAAATGGCTGCTTTTATTTAGATTTTGCAGAAGTTGTTTGGGTAACACAATGTCCAGCCAAATCCATGCCTATCATAACTGTGAAGGCAGGAATAATCAAGAATGGAGTGACAGAAAAGTCCAATTCTGACTAAATTTGAAATATACTAATGACTAAAGAGGGTGCTCCATGTCCACAACATCACATTAAAACATGGAGAAAGTGAGGACTGGAGATGCTGGCAATCAGAGTCAAAGAGTTTGGTGCTGGAAAATCCCAGCCGGTCAGTAGGAAGAGGGGCTTATACTCAAAACATCGATTCTCCTACTGCTCAGATACTGCCTGATCGGCTATGCTTTTCCAGCGCCACACTCTTCGACAACATTGCAACATGCTTCATAGAAGGGAGTTTTGCTAATTATTTTTAATGAGTTATGTGCCTCTGATTAGCTGTAGGTGCAGAAGTCTGGCTGTCTTCTACCCTCTAACTTGGATTGCTGGTTTTGCATTGTCATAGAAAATGTGAAAGGTGGCATAGTCTTTTGGTGTAATCTGACCCTGCTTCTCTTGATTCTTTGCTCTTCCTCTCCATCCTCAAAACATTATAACAAATACATTATTTCAATATTTTTAAAATGTTGTGAACATTGAATTTATATGATTGGGTAAATGGCAAAGCAACTCTTTGGTATCAGTGAGAAGAAATGTTTGATCATATAAATGCAGTTTGCTAGTCTGCTTCCCTGTCACCATTCCAGGATGAAATAAATCTGCAGTGACCTACTCTGTCCTTTGAAGCATCCACTGCTGTCACATTAGAAGCAATGCTAATTGTCTCATCCCCTTTCACCAGATCACCCACCAGCACAGATAACTAGGGTCTAATCTTAAGCTTGCTCTCATTCTTGCTCACCCCAATTATCATTGCCCATTTAGACTTTGTCAGCAAATCAATGTCACTGCTACTCCTCTGCATTTCTCTAAAGATGACTATTCATTTATTGTAGATTCTTGTATTGATATTCAGATTTTTACTGAGACTTGCATTGTGATACCTTGTTTCTTACTGAAACCCCAGTATGAATGTAATTCATCTGTGCTACTGAACCACTGTAGTCAAAGTACGGGCCATATATTATTTGGTGAAATGTAAGAAAAAGATGAAATCTGCTTTATGCTTTGTTACAAATGTCATCCACAAACACTTCGGATTTTCATGGTGCAAAAGGAGACCATTCAATTTGTTGTGTATGAGCAAGTTTTCCATATAAACGTTGACTTTGTGCCTTTTTTCCTGTAACTCTAGACATGGTTTATACTCGCAAATGAGGGTGATGTTGAAGTCAACTCCAGTGTCCTGAGAGTACAAAATCCTCCTCTCTCTACCTCTTGCCACGCATTCATCTGTCCAATTGACCTATTTGCATGTAGACTTGAGGCTGGAGCTAGGAGTAATATGAAGATTACTGTTTTTGATGTCTGGCTTGTTAATTTTCTAGCCCTGAGTTCTGAATGCAGGACCATATTCCCTTTTCTATCTCTTTTTACATAAGAAAGGGAGTACTTCTTCACCTAACTCCCTCAATTTGCCAAATACCTAGCACTCTGCTCAAGTAGTATTCAGTGCTAAGTCACACTGAAATGCTATATTCATATATTTTAAAACTAAAGAGTTAGCTGAACCCTAGTTACAGAAAAAACAGTTCAAAGTAACTTCCTTAATTAACCAATGATAGCTGTTCCCTACTGGGTAGTTTGTATGCCCCTGCTTAGACCCATAGCCTCCTGAATTTAAATACACCTTTGTCAAATCTTAACTGTTAGATGTTAAATTCAAACAACTTTGTATTTTTGGTTTGAAAGTTCAAAACCTCAAATTCCATTTCTGTAGACTAGATTAAATTTGATGGAGGTGTACAAGATTGTGACAGGCTTACATAAGGTATACCATTTTACTGCTCCTCGGATGCAGCCTGAACTGCTGTGCTCTTCCAGCACCACTAATCCAGAATCTGGTTTCCAGCATCTGCAGTCATTGTTTTTAGCAAGTAAATAACCTGTTTACATTCATCTATGCTTGAAAAACTTGGGGCACAGATTTACTGCTTGAATGCTGCCTGAATTGCTGTGCTTTTCCAGCACCACTCTAATCTTGACTTTTAATATTTTGAACAAGCAATGCAGGGGGAAAATGGGAAAGAGCTGAAAATGTGTTGCTGGAAAAGCGCTGCAGGTCAGGCAGCATCCAAGGAACAGGCCTGTTCCTTGGATGCTGCCTGACCTGCTGTGCTTTTCCAGCAACACATTTTCAGCTCTGATCTCCAGCATCTGCAGACCTCACTTTCTCCTCGAAAATGGGAAAGAGCCTTTTTCACATCAGAAGAGGAATTGACCTGGAACTTCTTGCTCATAATACTATTGGAGGCAGAAACAATTAATGATTTGCAATAAAAAGTTAATGGCACTCATAAAATAAGCTTACAAACTTACAGAGATCAGGTGTGGGAGTGAACTTAATTGCATTGCTCCACAGAGCGCCTTAAGACTCCCTGTGCCAAATAGCCTCCTTCTCTGTCATCAGTGGTTCACTAACTCTATTAAGCAGCATGCTGTTATTTCTTTAAATGCTGATTGGGATTCATATGCATGCTGAATCATTGGATTGCTATGCCTGGTAACAATCTTTAATAATGTCTTGTTATTACAGGGTTCCCTCCACCTCCCTATCTTGTGTCACCACCAGTTACTTTCCAGATGACACCTGGCTATACCTTTCCACCTGGAGTTTCCATACCAGGACCCTTCCTCCAAGCCACTAGTCACCCACAGTCAGGGAACCAGGTACCTGGTGGAAAGCAGTCTCATGTCCCTTATAGCCAGCAGAGACCATCAGGGCAAGGGCCAATTAACCAAGGGTCCCAACAACAACAACCTCAGCAACATCAGGTTGCCCAGTCCCAGTCACAGCTTCAGGTTCAGGTTGTGAACCAACAGTCCCCCACGAAGGCAGCACAGCAACTGGGAAAGAATCAACATCATCTGGGACCTCAGCAGGTAAGGCAAATGTGGCAAATTCTGAAAATTTGTTAAACTTTTATTTTGAAAGATAATATCCAGTTTTTACTTTTGAAAGCTGTTTGTCTTCTGTCTGAGCATTTGTGATTGAACGTATACACAATGTCATCATTTTAATGACCCAAATAGTTTGTTTTAATTAGAGTTTCTCTGTCTCCTTGTTTGTTATCTCTGCCATTTATTTTAAGAAGACTTCTGTGTGTATACTAACAAGATTGTGTAATATAAAGTAGTATTAGAAATGCTACTGAATCAATAGAGATTGTTCAAATATGTCATGTGGTTTTTTTTGTTGCATTTTTCATGTGAGGTCTATAACTACCATGTTAATAATTGTATTATCTACCACTGTTGCAAAATATTAAGAAGCTATTTTTCAGTGCTGTTTTGATTTGCTGACCTGCTTTGAACATTGTCTCCATGTTTAAGTATGTTTCTGTTGCAAGCCTATTTTTGTGGAAACATGGTGGATCTGATAATTGGCTAGTGTCCTCAATTTTTAAATTTGAACCTTAGTGTGATGATGTTTTGTCTTTTGTAGCCAAAACAATATACCAAGCTTTAAATTACTTTGATAGGAAAACTTGTCATCAAGCGTGTGGTATTTTATGTTGAGCACCATAAGATTGAAACTTTGTGTGCAATCATTGTATCATGTATAAATTAGCTTGTGTTTTGTGGCCTATGTCAGTAGTGTATAGATAGATAGTTTCTAATTCACTGACAACCTTCTGCAAACTAGGTAATTAATTTTTGATTACTTGTAGTTAAAATATTATATTTTCTCTTATTGAGTATTTGCAGGCTGATCAGACCAATCAGCTGTGGAATCAACATCACGCAGTCCCCTCTCAGCATCAGAAGACATCAATCCAGATGTCTTTGAAACAGCAACCATACTACATGCATCAGGACCCATTAAAGCTGTTTGAAAAGTCACTTCACCAACAATCACAGCAAGTCCAGATGGAAAAGAATCTGAAGCCTTTCACTATGGAACCATTTACCCCCAATCCTTCAGATGTGCAGAAATTGCAGGACTTTGCATGGGACTATGGTATGTTGAGAAGAGTTGATTATTTCTTGAGGTAAATACTCTGTTGTTTGAAATTGTTGTTCTCACCAAGAAGGTCTTGGATTCAATCCCACAGTCTTCGAGTTACTTGATCCCTGTGGGAGTGGTAGGCACTACAATCACAGTGTACATTTGTGGTAGAGTGAAAAATTGATCTGGGTTCCTGCTGTGATTTCTACCTAATAACTCATCCATAAAATCTCTCATATGTAGAAGCTGGATGAGAATATGATCTGACTGTTCTGTAACTCCTACTTTGACCTCTTTGTTATTCTCAGACAACCTGCTAAGACTTAATGTTACAGTTTACCCTTAATAAAAAGTTGATACAGTACAAAGGGTTCTGCATGAGTTTTCAACCTTCAGAAGAGGAGAAACAAGATGTATTGTAGAATGGGACAGCTGTATTGTTGAGATTGTCTCCAGCATGTGGTGTATTGTACTGCCCACTGGCTAGAAAACATAAAGTTAATATGAGATACCTTCTATTTGTTATGATAGTTGGAACATTTGATATAGTATACTGAAAATATAAATTTTGATTATTTCTGATTCTGGTTTTTTATTTTAAGTGGTCTTTTCCTCTCTTACACTTGTACTTGCAAGTCTGTTCTTGTTTAAAAGAAAATGTTCCTTAGGTTGGTTGCCACTGTCTTAAATGCTTTATTATTTAATGAATGAAATTCATTTTCTGTAGAATAAAATCTTTACTTATTCCTTAAACTGCCATTTCCCTTGAAAGTTCCAAATGTTCATGCATAGCATTGCAGTTTGCATCCCTACATTTGTCCTTTATCATCTTTTTATTCTAGCTTGATATCGTCAATTTGTTTTATTGCAGCCCTAATTAATATTGCTTTGAATATTTCTCTCACTCAATCCTCTGTTAATTATGTTCATTTTCTGTTTTATGAAAGTGTATTCATAACTCTAATAGGACAACAGAACCTTTAAAGCTTTCTGACTTGTACCTTGCTTACCATTGTACCAAAAATACCAATAGATAGTACTAAACATTCAAATAAATAAAGAGAGCAAAATTTGACTAACTGACATATGCATTACTTTTTCATTTTGTTTTTAATACTTTCTTAGTTGGGTGATTGCAATTCCCTTAAAATTAATGCTTCTGGGTTTGTAAAGGAAAGCAACATTGATTTACCATTATAAGATCCTCAAATTAAAGTTAAAAATCACAGAACACCAGGTTATAGTCCAACAGGTTTAATTGGAAACACTAGCTTTTGGGGTGTCACTCCTTCAGGTGGTTGTGAAGGACCTGATGAAGGAGCGGCGCTCCAAATGCTAGTGCTTCCAATTAAACCTGTTGGAGTATAACCTGGTGTTGTGAGATTTTTAATTTTTGTACACCCCAGTCCAACACCGGCATCTCCAAATCATTCAAATTAAAGGCGGGATATGTGGTTGAAAACTTGAGAGGTTGAAATGGTTAGGATTGTATTAACTGAAGTTTAGAAGAATCAGGGGGAATCTCATCTAACCCTATAAAATGCTAACAGGGCTAGACAAATTAAATGCAGGAAGGATGTTACCAATGGGGGAAACTGGAATCAGGGTCATTGTTTATGGGTAAGGGATAAACCTTTCTGGATGAGATGAGCAGAATTTTATTTTACCCAAAGTGTGGTGAGCCTTTGGAATTCACTACACAAAGTAGTTAAGGCCAAAAGGTTGTGTTTTTCAAGAAGCAGGTAGATGTAGATCTTGTGTCTAAAGGAATCAAGCGACATGAGGGAGGGTTGGCTTAAGGTTTTGAGCATGATCATATTGAATGACAGTGCAGACTTGAGGGATGAAATAGCCTACCCCACGCCTCCTATCTTCTCTGTCTCTGTCTATGCCTGTACGAATATTGGATGGAGAGGAAACAGATAAAATCTTTTGATCTTGAAAATAGAATTTAGTAAGCAAGGGTAAGGTGACAAGTAAAGAATAAATTACATGAATCTTGAAAATTTGAGTGTGGATGAGATGATTGATGATATGTGTAATAAATGAAACAAGATGGGCGTATTGGACCTATCTGGATTTTTTTGTCTCAAAATGCTTATATTCTTCTGCCAGAAATGCGGCATATTATGGGACCTCAATTGAGTAATGATCGTATGGTGAAACGACAACCAGGGGTATTTCGAGCAGATCAAGATAGCATGTCTAGAATGCAGTCGTATGAGGTAAGTTGTAAATAAATACAATTGAGCATAGTTTAGTACATTATGAAACTCTGAAAATATGCACATATGTTAGCTGCTTTGATTTCATTTCACCAAAGCTAATTCTCATAAATTTATCCTGTAGGATTTTTTTACAATTATTGTGCTGCAGAGATATTTAGATTCAACTCAATGTTTTATATTGAGATTTTTATTCTTCATTGCTGACTTGCTGTTTTACACAGGATTTAACCTACCGAGTTAAACAATGAAATTTAAGATAACTTTATTTGTGAAAATAAACTATTTGAGAAAGGAATGAGTGGAATTGGAAGTCCCTTAATTCTTAGCACAGTGGGGCATATGAATTAAAATGATGCCTCTAAAGTATTTCTTGACATGTATTTCTTTGGTGATTTGATATGTTTTGATTTGTTGTGTTTTGCTGTTAATCATGTTAAGTTTTTAGAAATAACTGAGTTTGTTTTCTCTAAATATTATTCCAGTTAGACTGTAATGATATTATAAGCCAGAATCACCAGTCTTCAAGTTATGCTGGCTAATAAGTGATATTTGTGACCACTTTGTAATATAGCATAATCTTCAAGCAGCATCTTTATTTGCTATCTCCATAGTGTTCTGTCCCTGTCCTATTCTACCTGCTGCATTTTGTACACTTGCACATAATTTGACATCCACAGTCTTTACATTATTTTGTAAATTGCAGACCTTTACATTAGCTATTCACTAATATAGTTAAGTACATTAATTAGTCCTGTTCAGTGATTTGAATGACTCATCTGCAAATATCTTGTTAGAAGTATTTATTGCTTTTTTAAATATTGATCCTTTTAAAAGTAGAACTATTTAAATATGGAATGAAATAAGTTCGTTTTGTAGCTATGTGCTTGTAAATATAAGGATTAGTAAGCTCAAACTATAGTGAGGGTTCTTCATAAATACCGTTTAAATTGGGTGGATGATTGATTAAAAATATTTTAAGATTATGTTTTCCATTATTTGCTATACAATAAGAATTATTTTGCCCCAGAAGACTATGTTAGTACTGTACTTTAATTCATTTAAAATCTTATCTGGACTCTGTGTTAATTTCAGCTTCAGTGCTTCTCAGCAGTTTCATCCTCTCCAGTAAATTCACAGCCATAGATAAATTATATTGTGCCAGGAATCTTTTATTGATGAGTATATTTTCAGTATTTTTAATTCTGAAGCCAGCCCTAAGACTTTGTTTACTTTTGTTTGCTCTCTCTGAGTATTCTTTCTTCCTCTGTTCCTCTTCTGTCTGTAGGATGCCAAGAGCTCACCTCTGTTGCCTCCAGATCTGTTAAAAAGTATTGCTGACTTTGAGGAGGAGGAAGAGCTGGCTTTTTCCAAACCCCATGATTTCTACCAGGCCTTGACTAGCCCTCTTTGCAGTACTTCAGGGCGAGGTTTCTTTGTATGTACTTTGATCTTCTGTTTTCTGACTTTTTCCATAACTCATGTATGGCAGTTATTTAAGCAGCAGTATCAGTAAATTACTTCATGCTGCTTACTCAATTGTTTGATGTTTCAGGCAAATGACTTAATGGAGCATATACTTGGCTGTTTTGTATTTTCTTTTTGAGACACAGTTATATTTCAAAGCATGTTGTTTAATTTTGGTACAGGTCACCATTGCAGACTGGTGAAGTTTATTGCAACTTCACATTTTTAGTATTGTCATTTTGAAAAGGTGTATTTTTGTAGTAAATCCATTACAAGCCTTGATTGAAATAAGTCTAATGATTAAGGAATTGAAGTTAGTCATTTTAATAGACATGTAACGTCCAATTCATGACAGCACATTCATGTTGATGCTACCAACAAAGCAGAATTACCTAGGAGAGGGATTTTTGGAGTTCCATATCTATAGTAATTTTGAAAAAAATTGAATAATAAGAGAAGGGGGAGGTGAAAGACAAAGGATAAAATCAAATGCCATCCAAGTCAGTATTGGAAGAAACGGGATTGGAGGCTGCCTGGAACAAGGTAGCAGTGTTCAAAGAAAACAGCTATGCTGAAAATCCCGTTAGTATTTTGAGAGTGTTGGGTTGGAAATGTACAATTCCAAAAAGGCAGACAAAGGATAGTGGAGAAAGTAGAACTCTAAGGTTTCCATAGTTGCGGGTTAATTGATGTGAATTGTTGTTTTACAAACATTACGTACAGGAAGTGTCAGCACAAAAATAATAGAAATTGTCTACAAACCTTAAGCACAGTGAAGATATGTGAATCCATTGGAAACAGTTCAGGGAAGCAGCAGGTTGTCTTAGGAAATCGGTGGGAAGGCTCAGCTTTAGTTGCTGAAGTTTAAAAGAATAAGAGACAAGTTGACTTGAATATATAAAATCAAATCAAATTTGATTCTTTTCTAATTGCACTTTTTTTTGTGATTCATGCAGTAGGATACTCTGATTCCTCTGCATCTTTCAACATTTGCATTTTATCAACACATTGGATTTTGTTTAACATCCAGTGACCAAGAAACCGGTGTGTTTCTTTTCCACCTTTCCTCCCAGTGCTTCATTGAGATATTTTAGTTAAGTTTCAAGTTTTCACGGCAAGTGTTTTGTTTGAAATCTTTTCCCTCTGAACTTAATTTTTACTTTCAATGCTGTGATTATTAATATCTTTGGATGTTCCTGTTCATAGATTGCACCTGCATCTGTCCATTTAAATCTGTCCAAGTTACTGATTGGATGCTATTCAATTCTGCTAATTAATGTTTTAACCCACCCATCCTGTATTCATTATGTCTCGCAGGTCTGCTCTATTGCATATATGTTGAAAAAAAGGGGGGTGCTCACAAAGCTTTTTCCAATCTTATTGGACAGAATTGCAAGAATACTAAATCTCAAATGGAAATGCAATTCATTATGCAGGACAGGAGACAGTAATATTTGGGTAGCAAATGAACTCTTTACCAATCAGTAACCCTTCTCCTGCACCCTAAATTATTCCATTTGAGATTTGGTTTTCTTACGATTCTATCCAGATGAGTTTAAGACATGAACACGCTAGGTGAGTGGGCAAAGAAATGGCAGATAGAGTACAGTGTGGGAAAATGTGAGGTTATGCACTTTGGTAAGAAGAATAGAGATTATTTTCTAAACTGAGAAAGGCTTCAGAAATCTGAAGTATAAGGGTCTTTGATCCTAGTTCAGGATTCTCTTAAGATTAAATGCAGCTTCAGTTAGTAGTTAGCAAGGCAAATGCAATATTAGCATTAATTTTAAGAGGCTTGGAATATGAG
The DNA here is from genome assembly GCF_020745735.1 of Hemiscyllium ocellatum. Classification (NCBI taxonomy): domain Eukaryota; kingdom Metazoa; phylum Chordata; class Chondrichthyes; order Orectolobiformes; family Hemiscylliidae; genus Hemiscyllium; species Hemiscyllium ocellatum. The sequence continues at coordinate 53,413,371 of NC_083409.1, forward strand.
AGCATAGATGTCCTGCTGAGGCTGTTTAAGACTTTGGGTCTGACCGTATTTGGAATATCGTGAGCAGTTTTAGTTTCTGTATCTAAGGAAGGATGTGCTGGCATTGGATGGTGTCCAGAAGAAATTTACAAGAATGATCCCAGGATGAAGAGTTTGTCATATGAGTGCATGAGGACTCTGAGTCTGTACTTGATTGAGTTTAGAAGGATGGGGATGGTGGTGGGATATGATTAAAACTCTCAGTACACTGCGAGGCCTTGATAGATGTTTCCACTTAGAGGATAGATTGGGATTTGAGGTTCCAGCTTGAGAATGACTGATTATAAGACATGGACATGCTAGGTGAGTGGACAAGGAAGTGACAGATGGAGCACAGTGTGAGAAACCATTTAGAACTGAGATGAGAACAAATTCCTTCAGTCAGTGTCTTTAATCTGTGAAACTCATTGCCACAGAGGGCTGTGTTGACCATGTCATTGAATGTAATTAAGACTTGATTAATAAGGGATCAAGGGTTACAGGGGAATGCAGGAGAATGGGGTTGAGAAACATAGCCCTGATCAAATGGTGGAACAGACTATTTTGGCCGAATGGGCTAATTCTGTTCCTATATCTTATTTTACCCCAGTGGTATTCAAGTTTTGTACTACCAAGTAATTATTTATAAATTGCTCCTCCAGAATTGCACATTAAATGAAAGAAAATACATGATGCTGATGGTCAGGCTGACGAGAAATAGGTGGCAGTAATTCACTAGCAAGTTCTTACATATTGTTATTGTCTTCAATGTCACTGACCATTATCCTCCCTATTGAGTTCTGCCTCCACTTCTTTCTTTCTTGCCATCCTTCAATCTTTTTCCTCTTTGATCCTTTTTCTCCTCTTCCCTTGTCCTTCTCCAATTTCTCTCTCTTTCTCTCTGTTTGAATGAACACATTGTGCGTCACTTTTCTCGAATGCATCAATAGACCATTTATATCTGTCTCCAGCAGATTGTTTGTTTTTTCATAATTACTTGAAGAGAAACTACAAGGTAATATTTCAAATAGTTTTCTCAACTAAATTTGCTTTCTCTTAGAGAAAGAAGAAAATGTATTAAATATGCACATGTTGTAAATTGTTCAATTATAGATGCTGTGCAAATCTCAATATCTTTGCATGTTTTAATTAAAATTATATAAACCTTGAGTTCTAAAAGTGAACAACCTCCAATAACCTGTCACTGTGACTCAGTTGCTCCGGTATTGTCTCCATAATGCTTATGCCTTTTTCATAAAATAATCTGTTGAATTGGTAAGTATGCTAAGAGGAATCTACTAGATATCCACATTAGTGTTGTACATCTGATATGAAATAATCAATGATGTAGAGTGCACAATTAAAATTGACATTTCTAGAATTGAGATAGTTTTATATAAAATTACTGGATTAAAGAAGTTATATTGGATAGGATTTTGGGTTTTGTTGTTCTTTTCTGATGCAAAAATATTCTTAAGTCCTGTTATCTTAACAATTGAGGCATAACTGACACGGATCTTTGATTCCAAAAACTGAAAGTTGTGTTTATGTTGCTGTATGTGCTAATATAGCATAACATAGTAAATGCTCCTTTTGGAAGAGAGCTGAACTATGTGGATTTCAGTCAGTATTTTGCAGGCATTTGACATTGGACTGCTTTCAGTTTTGAAATACTTCACTCTTCTCTACTTTTTTTTTAGACAACATTTTTTTAGATTAGATTACTTTAGTGTGGAAACAGGCCCTTCGGCTCAACAACCGACCCGCCGAAACGCAACCCACCCATACCCCTACATTTACCCCTTACCTAACACTACGGGCAATTTAGCATAGCCAATTCACCTGGCCCGCACATCTTTGGACTGTGGGAGGAAACCGGAGCACCCAGAGGAAACCCACGCAGACACGGGGAGAACGTGCAAACTCCACACAGCCAGTCGCCTGAGTCGGGAATTGAACCCGGGTCTCAGGTGCTGTGAGACAGCAGTGCTAACCACTGTGCCACCATGCCGCCCCAGTTATTTCAATAAAAAAATAGTTTAATTAAGGAAAGCCAGCATAAGTGCCCTCGACATCGGGAATGCATTGCATTTATCTAACTGAGCATAAAACTAAATGTGAAAATTTCCAGATCCCTTTGCCACATGCCATTTAAATATAAAATTGATACTTTGAATTCTTAAGTTTTTAAGCTTCCTTTATAATTTTAAAGCATGAAACTCGTTGCTTTCTCCAATTAATCTTCTCTAAAGTTCAAATCAGTAATATGATTTTTAGCCAGTCTTGTCAGACCATAAGATCTGATTTCCAGGTAACAAGAAACATGATGTTGACTATGCAACACACTCAGGGGTTTGTATTGTCATCTTGAAGGCACTCTACTTCAAAAAGGGAGGCAGGCAAAAAGCAGGTAACAATAGACCAATTAGCCTAACATCTATTGTTGGAATCAATTAAAGAAGTAATACGAGAACAGTTGGAAAATCATAATCTAACTAACTAGAGTCCGTATGGCTTCATGAAAGAAAAATAATGTCTGAAAATTAGTTTTTTGAGGAAGTCTCCTATCAGAGTAGACAGACAGGAGAATCAGTAGATGTAATGTATTTGGACTTCAAGAAAGCATATTACATTATACCTCGCAAAACATTAAGTCATAACATAAAGTCCCACAGTGTTGGTATAGCTAGAGAATTGGCTAATGAGAAAGAAGCAGCAAATTGGTTCTTTTTCAGATTCAGTTGGCAACCGGTGGGCTTCCACTGGGATCAGTGCTGGGAGTGCAGCTATTTACAGTATATGCTAGTGGGCTGAAGTAAGGAAACCAAT